>NC_045428.1:160851061-161168561 GCF_902635505.1 Sarcophilus harrisii | reverse complement strand
CAGATCTTAAACTCTGCTGCTACCCAAGTTTTGACCTTTATCACATATCACCTGGACTATTATAATAAGCTCCTAACTAGTCTTTTGACTTTCTTCTATCTTTTGCAGGTCAATCCTTCACATAACTACCAAAATGCTTTTCCTAAAATGAAGATCTGACCATTTTATTTCTCTATTCAATAAACTCTAGTGGTTCTATATTGCCTTTAAGATCAATTACAAATTCTTTCATTCGACCCTTAAAATCCTTGAAAATGGGGTTAATCTGTTTGTGCATTTATTTCTCCCTTTTCTGAATTCTAGGTTAATCCAACGGATGTTTTTGCTGTTCCCCTGAGGCAATAATTGTATTCCTATTTTTGAGAACTAATGGAATAAATTGAAGGACAGTTTAATTTTCTCTGTTAATTTCCCATCCTGAAATTACATTTTCAACTCCATACTTTCTGAAAGTTGAAGAACAATAACTGGATTGCAAAATCATAAATGATACGTCAATATGTTTTGTTATTGTCAAAAATAATTAAATAGGATATTCAAACCACTTACTCTTTTATGAAGAACTTATATGTCTATTTGCAAAAACAAAAAAAATTACAAAAAAAACAATGCAAAGCATAGGAAAATAAGTGGGTCCAATTTGTTGCTGGTCATCTTACACAACTCTGTCACAAATGATATATATAGATAAAGCCAATGAATTGCCCATGGCTAATCATGGTCAATCTGTTATATACTGATGGGCTTATTTTAGGAGTTCTCATCAATCAATCAAATATTTATTTAGCACCTACTCTATACAGGGCATTGGCTGGAATTACAGAAAGACAAAAATGCAATCGTCCCTGGCTTTAAGAAGCTTACATTTTGTCAGAGACGACATCACACATATAGGATATATTAAATGAATATGAAGTATTTGGGAACTGGGACATTGCTGGAAGTTGAAAAAGCACCAGGAAAATTTTATAATTACATTTAGGCCATCCCTCAGGCACAGAACAACACAAAAGTTCTATTTTTTTAACCTTTGAAGGAAAGGAAATATAAAGCACATAGACCACCATGGCATAAGGTATAACAAATAAAGGAAAAGCAGGACTTTTCCTTAAGAGTATGACATGAGGTGGGGTTATGCTTCCATCCAGAAATGATTTTGGTCCTCTTGCGGTACAGGCTATTACTTCATCAGAGTAACATTGTCATGGACTTGCCAACTCTTTCCAAAACTTATTTCCCTTATACTTTTTGGATGAAAGACTATGGGAGATTGGCTGCCTTCTGCTGCAGCTATATCTTTTCTGGTCTTCTGAGTCAATGTACCTGATGCAGCAGATTGTCTTCTGAACTAACACATGACCCCTGTTCCTGAAGGACTGTCCTCTAGGATACCCATCCACCCTCCCTAACCATATACACTAAAATTTCCCTAGATGTACTTTTGCCAATAACTTTTCTGCACTATGTTACTAATTCCCTCCTTACTTAATGCTAATTGATGTTGTCTTTCATAGTCTTTCAAATAAATTTCCTTTCCTGTTCCTATATAATTTTAGGCTGTTGGGGGGGGGGGGCTTTTTCTTACCTTCAGTGCCATAACACGCCCTCACCCCACTTCACTCTTTGTGAGTGCTTGAGCTGTCCAAGAAGCCACTGCATTTTATTCATGTTATACTATTTCCCTAAATTAGAAAAAGTTGTTTGTCCTTCATTCTCAAAAAGTACCATTATATCAGGGAGGTGAATTGGATTTGAGGGAGGGAGGGCTGGGTAAAGTCACTTGTTTCACTTTCTTCTCCAAAGCCATCTGCATCCAGTGTCAAGATTTAGATCAGGAAGACTGGAGATAGCTCTGGTTGCAATGGGACCTTGGCTGAAGTCTTTAAGAGATCTCAGTTTGATAGTCAACCATCCACTCATGATTAAGGTTAGATAAAAAATGAGAAAGAGAATGGCCGTTTTAACCTAGTCCAAAAAAAAGTGGGGGGGTGAGGGGGGAAGGGGAAAAGGGGGAGACAGTTGTATGTGGCATCAAAGAGGGAAAAACTCTAGGAGTTTCTAGTCAAAACAAATACAATTGCTATTAACATTTATTTTAAGACAACCTGCCAATACAAAGACCAAATGGGCTTGGCCTGAGCCCTTTTGTTGGCTAATCAATGGATCAGAGAGAGCTGGGTTTAAGGCATAGTCTTAAAGAAAAAAATTCTAGCCCACAAAGCCTAAGATTTTGAGGAAGGAAGGAAAGAAGTAGAGAAGGAGGAAGAAAATTCTTTTGCTCTTTCTCAGTGGATCTGTTTCTATTTACAAAGGTTGTTGTTTTTCAGTGGAATGAGGAATAGTTTTAGGTTAGCAGATATGAATTCAAATCTTCCCTCTGCCACACTTATATGACCTTAGGCAAATTACTTCCTTCCCCTTGGGCTGGGTTTCTTTATATGCAAAATGAAGGGATTAGATTCTATGGCCTCTGAGATCCCTCTATCAAATCAAGGCAAATTATTAGTTTTAGAGGATTGCTTAGAGCATTGAGAAGGTAAGTGATTTGTCTAGAATTGTAGCCACTATGTGTTGAAGGTAGGTTTTGAACTATAGCTCTCGGCTTCAAGGTCAGCTCTTTATTGCCTATACCCTATTACCTCTTTTTTGTGTTTTCTTAAGAGCATCACTTTACCCTCTGTGTCTTTTATGATAATAAATGGTAATTTATTTATATTTGTATTTATAATTTCTCCACCCCTAAATTACCCTGACATAAATTTACTGTATCTGAATATAAAATTATCATGGTATCATATTGACTCATTTGCAGACAATGTAGAACATAAAAGAGACAATCCCCATGAGTAAGTTTTTCTATTGTCCCAAAAGTAAGCTATTATCCTGAACTGACTTTGCCCCCAAGAAATAGTATGCCATATCCAATATGTTATATTTAGGAAAACCTAAAATGGTTATATGTTAATTTTACCTAAGAAACATTCTTGCCAATAGGAAAGATAGGAAATCTTTCTCCTACCCTCAGTCTTAACCTTTGACACATGTCACATTCAGTAAAAATTTATGTAACTGGGGGTAACCATGGGATTAAGAACTCCAATCAAATATTACAATACAGATGGTCATGAGACATAAAATATGCCAGGAACTTTTCCTCATGGTAGGCTCTACAAGCAAGTCTCTGAGTATTATCCAGTTGTCATCAGGAATACTGAACTTTGAAAGTAAAGTGGAATTTCAAGTTGAAGACCTATAGCATCTTTAAGAAGCCAGAAAGAGCAAAGTAATGGCAGAGTTACTTATCTATATGACATTTAACATCTTTGAGTATCAGTGTACTCATCTTTAAAAATAAGGGATATTGTTCATTCTCTAAAATTCCTTCTAGCTCAACAATTCATGATTTTCTGATTCCAGATTCTTTAGGAAATCAATAATGCAGACAATTCTCCCTCCTTATATTCAAAGAGCTCTTCCATCATTTGAAAGAAAATAGGTTTCACCTGACTAGTAGTATTATGTGTTATCTTTACCACATTAATGTAAAAATTTTAAAAATAAAAAATTCCCAGAGAAACATAGGCTGTGAATAAACCTATAGGTAGAAGAATTTCTAACCAATTTCTAACCAGAAACATCTCTCTCCCCATTTGCTTTCATTTTAAAACAATTAAGCGTGCTGACTATATAACCTCTCTCTGGCAAAAAAAAAAAAAAAAAAAAAAAAAAAAAAAGCATTCTTTGCTCCTGGAAAATTATGTAAGAGCATCCAGGATACAATTAAGCAGTTCAAAACCAATGACTCTACTTCTACTTTCTTTTTCCCTCCCCCAAGCCCAGCATCATAGGGGTGGGTTAGAGGGCTTGTGATCTGTGAGGTAGGTGTGTTCTTTACAATTCATAGGAAACACACAATGTACAGAAAGGCTTTGACTATTTGGACTACTCAATGGGATCAAATTGGAGATTTCAGATTTCAGCCATGATTGCTCTCATGTCCATCCAAACAATACTCAGGAAAAAAAAAAAGGAGGAAAATGGCTAGCATTGTAAGTGGGACCTGACCATATATTAACAATAATTTTTAGGAGTCCTGCCTCCCCCATTTTTCATAAATACATAATAATATGTATTGTTGATTAAGATGGGACCCACAAACATTACTCTAGGGTTAGCTGGCAAGTTTCCTCTCCTTAGAGACCAGGCCTGAGTTGGATTGACAGCAAGCCAGATGCACCTGTCAATCAGTTCCAGCCCTAAGCCAGTCAGGCAGGATACACAGAAAAGAAAAATAGTCAAGCTGTCTTTACTGTCTTAAGTGAAAGTAAGCAAGGAAAAACAATTCTATGGTTTGTGTGGGGTGAAATTGAGGGGAGGAAGAAGGGCAGTGGTATTTGTGGATTCAGTTTGGACTAAATTGAAGCATGTTGAGTATTTAATCAATAATTGCTTTTAAAAAAAATTGATGGATATAAACATCAACAAGGCTAAAGATATTTCTAGTGTGTTAAGAATAATTAATAACTAATGGGTATTATCAGACTCATATATGTAGAGCTAAAAGGGATGTTAGAGATCATCTGTTCAACACCTTCCTCTCATAGATTAACACCCTCAATTACATAGTTAAGAAGGATTTGAACTCAGAACTCTAACTTCAAGTCCAGCAATCATGTCACTGAACTGAACTTCTTTCTCTTAGTGGCCTTCTCTTTGGATAATTTAAACTTTGAAGTGTTGTACATGCCATTATTTTCATTTTTTTGTAAAGTGCATAGGCATTTATTATTTCATTTTAATTCATTTTAAAGCCAATAAAAATAATGACTCCAAAGAAATAGATATTCTTCTTTCTTTTCTACTGTCCTTATAGGTCTTTTTTCCTATTATATTTTTATAGGGAAGTAATGCAATATGCCTCATTTAAAACCTTGTATGAATGGATGTGCCAATGAGGAAAATATTCTCTGCTTTGCTTATTATATTTCCCCTTTCACTACAAATACCCAATTTAGCTCACTTTCCTATCACATAGATCACTTATGCCTATTCCTACAGATGTTTACTAAATTAATCTCCCTTCCAACTGTTACTTCTCATGGTCTATGAACATGCTGGGACTCTGTCTTTTAGTCACTTCCTTTCTCTTTGGCTATCTTTTATACACACAATTCTTTCATAACTTAGACTTATCTTGTAGGAAATTATCATCTTCTAGCTCCCATGCAATTTTGATTAGAAACACCAATTACTTTTTTTCCAAGGGAAAACAATGAAAAGCTGATTAGAAAGAAAGGGGAAAAAAACACAAAAAAAAAGAAGAAAAATTCCATTTAAGAGTAGAACATGAAATTTAAACTAAAAATATTGGTAACAACATACATTTCCATAGCCTTTCACTGAAATCTACAAAGTGATTTATATACACTATTTTATTTAACAGGCATATTGATACCAAATCTAGTATTTACCCATTATGCCATGTTGTTTCTGTAACAATGAAATAGGACTTGTGTTGCAGGTGTTGGAGGTGATCTCAGGGTGAAGCTTGGCTGGAGTAGTGGAACAAGGCAACAAAAGATTCAAGGGTGCCGCACTGGATATTCTTGAAGCAGTTAACTAGGGTTAAGACCATGAAGAGAAGAATGTGGAACAGAGCACGAGTTTATGGATTAGGTAACAGAGAGGGATGTAGAGTTGTAAAAAGGAAAAGAATAGAATTAGAAGAAGTGAGGCAGAAGGGCTGATTGGTGGATATGACTTTTAAAAGGATATGTAGAGTTAGAGACCAAGGAGGTGGTTCATCTTATTGTAATAAGTATGACCCTTCTGTAGTAACTGAAGTGGTGGGAAGATACAAGTCATAGTTTAGGAGGTTGATGAATTGAAAGTACATAAATAGTTTAGCTCTGGAAAAAGCTTGGGTAGAAATAAATGGAGATTATGGTAAATAGCATCTTTATAAAGCACATTTAAGTTTGACAAAGTATTCTCCTCACAACATGCCTCTTAAGTAGGCAATTACTATCCCCATTTCCTAGATCAAGAAATTGAGTTATGTCCTTAATGTGATAATTTGAGTCATGAACTCTTTTCACCACACCATATGTCTCTCTCCAACCATGCTGAGAGAGATGGAGAGAAAGAAACACAAAGAGAGTACAAGAAAGACAGATACATAAAGAGACAAATAGACACCAAAAAATAGAGAAATAGAGACAGAAAGAGAAAGACAGAGAGAAGGCTGAGAGTGAGAGAAAAACAGAGGGAAAGAAGGATAAAGAGACAGAGATAGAGACAGACAAACTGAGGTAGAATTAAAGCATAGCCACCCATTACATTAAGAAATTGTCTAGTTGTCACTCATTCGTCAATGTGATAATCTGGCTTCAAGATATAATGCATCTTACAATAGCTGAAGACAAACGTAGACTTTACGAAAGAATTCATCACTTAGGTATGTAACATGTTGAATTCAAGCTTGCCTTTGAACTGGTTACTTTTTGTTTTATTGTGAGAAGAAACTAGTTATTCAAGAGGCTAAGCAACATATGATAGTACTAAAGCATAGGACTAATTAGTAAGAAGTTTATATTCTGATGTTATCTACTTGGTGTTGAACAATCAAAGCCATAGTTATTGTGGGTTGAATTTTCCAAAACCTAATTTTTACTTCTACACCCTGCAAAATGAAAAGCACACTTTGGTGGCTGAGTGATCTCCCTACTAATACTACTACATCTGTCTTCCACACAAATGCTGCCCATCCTGCAATTGTTTTTGCCCTAAGTGAGAGGATTTCTCTTTAGAGAACTGCTCTAATTTGTAACTATGCACAAAATGCGCATAGCCTTTGATCCAGCAGAAATTCTATTGGGCTTATGTCCCAAAGAGATCTTAAAGGAGGGAAAGAGACCCACATGTGCAAAAATGTTTGTAGCAGCCCTTTTTGTTGTGGCACAAAACTGGAAACTGAGTAGATGCCCATCAGGTGGTGAATGGCTGAATAAATTATGGTACACGAATGTACTAGAATATTATTGTTCTATAAGAAATGATCAGCAGGATGATTTTAGAGAGCCCTGGAGAAATATGAACTAATACTAAGTGAAATGAGCAGAACCAGGAGATCATTGTACATGGCAACAACAAGATTATACGATGATCAATTCTGATGGATATGGCTCTTTCCAACAATGGGATGACTCATATCAGTTCCAATAATCTTGTGGTGAAGAGAGCCATCTACACCCAGAGTGAGGACTATGGGAACAGCATTTTCATTCTTTCTGATTTGCTTGCATTTTGTTTTTTCTCATTTTTCCCCCTTCTTAATCTGGTTTTTCTTGTGCAGCAAGATAACTATATAAATATGTATACTTATATTGGATTTAACATATATTTTCACATATTTAACATGTATTGGATTATCTGACATTCCGGGAAGGAGGTAGGGGGAAGGAGGGGAAAATTTGGAACACAAGGTTTTGCAAAAGTCGTTGTTGAAAGATTACTCAAGCATATGTTTTGTAAATAAAAAGCTCAAAAAAAAAAAAAAAAAGATAAATTGAGAACTGATCTGTGGCCAAGTCATTTATTTTATCCTCTTAAGACAATTTCCTCATCTGTAAAATGAGTGTATTGGGTTGGATGACCTCTAAATTCCCCTCCAAATCCAACATTCTATCATTCTTAATTAAGAAAAAGAGAATATGTACTATATGTTTTTGATGGTGAAGTCAAACCTTGAAAATCTTTTATCTAATTGCCTAATTCATATTTTATGATGCAGAATAAAGTAGCAGATAATTTCTATTTTAAAATGGACTGAGTATAATAGAGTATGTGCTTAATCAATGTTTGTTGAATGAATACAGATGATCCTAGTCCCTCACAGCAATTGAAGGGACTATAGATATCATTTGTTTCATATTCTGACTTGGCTTCCAACTACCTCATTTAACCTGCTAGTGCTCTGGGAAATCCTCTAAAAATAATAAGTTGCAGGAAAGTTTGCACTTGCATTGGTAGAAGAAATTTCCCACTTGAAGGGATTCCTTCTATCAATGAAATGACATGTCAAAAAAAAGACTTATTTAAAAAGGTAGATAATATACTTATAATATATATATGTAAACTTATAAAGTATATATAATATATACTTATAAAAAAGACTTGTTAAAAAGAAGAGCTGAGATTTGAACTCAGTTCTTCTAACTTAGGTGAAAGGAAGAGTGATCATAATTTTGCTTTTAAATAAACAATCTTTTAAGGAATGTGAGAAAAAAATCCTACAAAATGTATTTTAAAAGTAAATAAATTATTGGTATATCTAGGGAACTGCAACAGGCCTTTGGAAGGAAACATTCACTTCATTCAGTGGAAAATAGTTCCATTTTTAATTGCTTTCATAGTAACTAGGTAGAACTGTTTAAAAAGGGGAGGGGGGGAGATTAGGACAGCTAGTTGGTATAGTGGATAGACCATCAGCCCTAAAGTCAGAAGAACCTGAGTTCAAATTTGACCTTAGACACTTAACACTTACTGGCTGTGTGACCTTGGGCAAGTCACTTAACCCCAATTGCCTCTAGGGGGGAAAAATGAGGGCTTCTAGGCCTTTTCCCAACTCCCTTATTAGTGAAATTCTGAGGGGTTATGAAAAATCAGCTCCTCAAAGGACTTGTTTTGGATATTGACAAATGATTCTGGTAGCCAGCTTGGGCAACCTTGCCATGTGGTATCACACTGTTGGCAGGTCTGTTTGTGCTTCCCCAGTATGATTATATGTCACTCAGGTAAATATTCCCTAAATATCATATAGTATCCTTTGTTTTTTTTTGTCTCCTGTTTTGATGAGTCTATTCATGACAAGATTCCTGGATATCTTTAGAAAATCTTATCAGTTGATATTAATATTAATAAAAATCCTCAGGCTGACTCTTTTTTTTTCCATCTCTAAAGACAGTACATAGAAAGTTTCATTCTGAAGGAATCCAGTTATGTCTTTACTTTCCTATATCTTAATATTATAGGACTGCATCTTCCCTGAGAACTGTTTTTCATTAGCCAATAAACTAGTAAGGATGATTTTTTTTTTTCTGGCTTCATTTTAGAGTGTTGATTATTTTTTATTATTTTCCTCTCACTATGGCTAATATGCTTAACATTAAACAATAGTGGTTCAACATAATAATATTTATTAAGAAACTACTAAGTACAAGCATTAAGTCAGGAGCATTTTGAAGTCAGGAGAATTTGAGACAAATTAGGAACTTATTGGCAGTTTAGCATTACAGAATTGATTGGACTACTAAAAGATGCCCTTGCCCAAGTGAATTATTTGTCGGATTGTTGTGTCATTTTCAATTGTTCCCTAGAATCTGTGGTACCTTTTGAAGTCTTCTTGGCAAAGATTCTGGAATGATTTGCCATTTCCTTCTCGAGTTTATTTTATAGAATAGGAAAGTGAGGCAAGGTGGTTTGCTCAGGCTCACACAGCTATAGTTTGAAGTCACAATTGAACTCAGGTCCTTCTGACTAGTTAGAGCTATTGCTCTATTCATGGAACCACCTCACTGCCCATATTTGTCCATTATTTCTGGATCTCCCTTAGATTGAAACTAGCTATTTATGCTATTATGTCTCTCAAGTAAGGAAAGAGAAGAATTAATTACAGAATTAGAAATCCAAAGCTTAGGATGGCACATAGATATCAATCATCTAATTGGATATATGAAGAAACCACAACTTAAGAGAGGATAACTCTAATAATTTAGATAGATAACTCTAATATTTATGTGAGTCTAGAATTTAGATTAATAGTTTAGAGTTTATCTAAATTCTAGACTCACATAAATATTAAGAGTCTGGTTTGTTTCGATTTTAAATGATACCAATTGGTTTATACCAGTGTATATAGGTGAAGAGTGCCACATTGAAAATATATTTAACAGTCAACATGGTTTCTTTATTAGTTTACAAAATTACCCTTGCATGTCACTCACTACTGATATCTCTAAATTTTGCTTTTAGGACCTAAGTCTTCAGAACCAGAGGAAGAATATTCATATGACTTTACACACAGTATAAAATAGAGTAAAAATGACATGACTGCATAGGAATGTTACCTTACTTCTAAAGAAACTATATCTAATCTTTATTGTCTTTGGGCATAGTTACATTCCACATATGTATCTAATTTTAACTTATTTCTGGAGAAACAGTTATTGATATCTTTTAAGACACAGACATCATTCATCTCGGTAGGGCTTTATTACATCTGCAGACTCACACAATTGAAGCAGATTTAGATTCTCAAAACTAAAGTTCTTATAAGACCACTAAGAATTGAATTCTCCAAATTTAAATACTGTCATTTCATTTACTGGGATTTACACTTGAAAGAGCTGGTTGGACCTATGTCCAGTGTTTTTTTTGTTTTAAAGTCATTAATTGAGGTCCCAAAAGATGGATATTCTGTCAGAAGTCGAGTGTAGTGATTATGATTCAAACTCAGGTATTTCTTTTTTTGGTTTGGGGGTGTTTTGTTTTGTTTTGGTGAGGCAATTGGGGTTAAGGGACTTGCCCAGGGTCACACCGAACCCAGGTCTTCTTAAATCAATTCCACTACTCTCTCTCCAATGTATTGTGTTGCCACAACTTTATCTCTCTTAAAATTAAAATTTGTCATCTAAAGGCATTTAGGAAGGTATTGTGACATGGAAACATTGCAAGATCAGACATTCTTAAAGGCTAAGGGTCAATTCTTGTTGGACAGGTCATTTAACCCCTTTAGCCCAATATATTTCATACCTAAAATGAATGGGGTGGACTAGGTGACCTCCAAGATAATCTTGGAAGTGCCTCCTGTCTTTAAATATAGAAATTTAGGATTCTCATATGGACCACAAAATACTAGCTTGCTCTACAAAATATTATTTGCAGATATGCAAGTAAAGACTAGAATCATCTGTCAGGGATGCTGTGAAAGAGATTCCTACCCTGGGTGGGAAGCTGGACAAAAAACCTCCAAGGTCATCCAGATTTGCTAATTCCAAGAGTTTGGATCTTTAGAAGAATCACAAGGTAAAGTGAATTCTTTTCAAAACATGGATTATTTATAATAAATATTTTGTGTATTTATATTTCACATCTTTTCTTGATATTGCTGACAAAATACTTTTCTGAATGAGGTAACTACATTAGGAGGAAACTTGGCCAGCATCCTTAATAGGAGTATGTTTAATATGATCTAAGGCCCCCTAATGAATTACACAAGCTTTCTTTGGGAAGGGGAGAAAGCTATTAATTTTACTTTTATTTTTTTAAAGCAAATATTCTATAGTATGCATTGTAACATGTGTCCTATAAATGATGTTAGTTAAAGCTAGAGAGTGGGTCAGAAAGCTTTGGAAAAGTTTAGCCATTGAACTCTGCACAACCATAGGAATAATGAGAAGCCATGGGGAAATGGTGCTTTTGTAGAACCAAGTTCGCCTCCAGGCATTCCTGATCTGAGGAAAACACTTTAATTAATATGTAAAACAGCAGTGGGAAGAGAAAGTAAAGGTTAATTTCCAAACCACATCACTACTCGCAGTATTCTGGTTGGGAAACCTTGGGAAACTCTAGGTGTTCCTCTTTAAAGACATAGAGGTGCTTTTGTGTGGGAACTGCCTCCAAGGTACTCAAAAGATCTTTTATCTCCACACAGTGGCATTACTCTTTCTGTGTTTGAAAACATCGCCTATGACTGTTGTTTTTAATTTGCAATGAGCCCTCCATTTTATGAAACCACTAAGGAATTCAGAGTGACCGGAAGGCAATTGTTTGGAAAGGGCCTCAAAGTAATTTTTGTGAGAGGGAGAGGGGTTTCCTTCACTTTCTCCTGTCTTTTCCTTTCTCTGTTGGTTCATTGATGGCCACCTTGGCTACCTTTAGAATTTGTGAAAAAGACCTGTGCTTCCCTCTGCTGCTCAGAAAACCAATATTGTATTTACCTGAGGTAAGAGTTAGCTCCTGTTGAGGGTCAGGAAACTAGGTGAATCCTATTCTGTCTCCAACATTCTAATGTCTATGTGAATTTGGACAAGTCATTTTGCCTCTTTGGAGGTTTCTTTATTTGTAAAATAAGATGGTTGAACTAGATGACTTTTCAGGTCTTTTCTAGTTTTAAATTTATCAAGCTCTTTCCTGGTATAGATTCTGAAAAACCAAACCCCACAATCCAATGTGTTAAGTTCTTAATAAGTCAAGGACCAAAATTTAAATCTTCTACCCCAGAAGGTATAAGAATGTTTATAAATAAACTCTTTAGATAATATTTTTGGGGAAGATTGTGTAAGAGTGTGAGTGAGTGTGTGTGTGTGTGTGTGTGTGTGCTAAAAAAACAAAACAAAAAAAAAACCCCACAAACAGATGAAGGCAACTAGAATTGTGAGGGACCTGAAAAAACATTAAACTGGGAATGTTTAGTGTGGATAAAAGATGACTTAGAATGAAAAAAACCATAGCTACCTTTAACTACTGGAAGTGTTTTCCTATTGAAGTGAGATTATATCTGCTTTGCATAGTTTTTAAGGACAGAACAAAGAGCAATGGGTAAAAGCTATAGAGAGATGCATTTGGGTTTGATCTAAGGAAAAACCATTTAAATTCAGTTTAACAAATATTTATTACAACCTACTGATGAAGTCCTGGGTATCCAAGGGGACTTTAGCAGATAAAGCCTGAAGCATTGATTGGAATAAAATACTCCCTGAGGCAAGCAGGGAAAAACCCTGTTAGGATCATCTCAGCCTTAGGTGGGCCTTTTGTTCAAGTGTACTTTTTTCCAGAGTCTTACCACAGGTGGAGGTCTCTAGTGACCCCACCTTTACTGTATCCAATCAGAAAACCAAGTTATGATGTCAAAACCGCAGGTTTTATTTCTCCTATAAAATATCTCTTCATTCTGTAGATCCTTGTGAAATTTCTCTATGAATTTAGCTCACCCAGTCAATGGTGTACTTCTTGTTATAGCTAAATTCCTTTTTTTTAGGGTTAGCCATGGTGTACTCCAGCCTCATGGCATCTTCCCCCAGTGGCATTTTCCTCTTGTTTATGGCTAGGGGGTTACTCCCCCTTATTTGCTAAAACCCTTATCCTTGTTAAGAAACCCTTATGAATTTGGTCTGATCTTAGCATTACAATAAAATATTTGCCCCTTGATTTGGAAGATGTCTAAGCCTACAAATTCTTTTGAGACAACTAGTGATACTGGCCCATAACCCCAATATACTTTTAGTATATCACCTCCAAAACTCAACATTATTGTATTCAAGTCACTCTCCTGGGAACTAGGGATATAAAGGGGGGGAATGTTCCCTATTTTCAAGGATCTTACCTTCTAATAATTAAAACTATCCAAAAATTCAGTAGACAGTCTTAGAAGATAGTGAGTGTTCCATCACTTACCATTCTTTATCCCATTCAGCCATCTACAAGGCTATCACAGTAGTCACCTTGCCATTTAGTTTCTACCTGGAAATGTACAATTTCTTCTCCATCTATAACCATCTCCAAGTTTCACCTCTTGCTCAGGGAACAGTAATCAAATCACTACTCTCATTGCTCAATGAAAGGATGGGACCATCTATTGTCCCTGATTTTACTCAAAATCCCTCTTTGTTTTTTCAAAGCTCCATTCTCTGGACACTACAATTCATGTGACTTATATCTGCCTAAAATGGAGGAACTGTCTAATTCTTATATTTATTTTTTATTTACAAAGTAGTATGGTGCCTGGCACATAGTAGGCATTGCATAAACGTGATTTAAGTCTTCAAACTAAGGTCTGATAATTGCTTGTTGCAGAAGAGGATTTGTCTATAAGGTACAAGCTTCTGAAATTTTAAATTGTATAATGTTGATTAAATGGAAGACTCTGAGACAAAATGTATGAAGGAAAATAATTTCTTCAGGTTATTCACTAAATTGAGATAAAGTGACTTTTGTGACTGGGCCATAAGAAAGTATATGTAGTCTCACATGGAAAATCTACAATAATACATATCTGGGAATTTGTTGGGAGTAAGAGAAAGAATGGGTGCAGAGAATTAATTATTCACTTTTGATCAAATTAGTAGTGACTTCCTTACAGCTATTCTGAAAGGCTGGAAGGAGCTATATTTGTGTATTATTCCATTTAACAGGGTAAGTAAAAACATAAATCTTGTCTTTGCTATTCCCAGGAGAATTAAATCTCCTCTTTTCCTTTGCAGGGGAGTAAAAACTAACAAAATAGACAAAGAAGGTAATACAAGTATGCATTATGAATTGCATAGAATGAAAACCAATTCCATAAATGAAAGTTTATGGAAGAAATACTAGAAAAGGAATCAGAAAAATCTGAGTTCTAAATCTGGAGATGGCCTTACTTAACTATGTGGCTTTAAACTAAATACAAATTCTTAAAATCTTGGGTTCCTAATCTACAAAGTAGTATTGATTAGTATTGTTCTGGGTTCTCAGGGATGTATCAATGATTAAATAGTAAAGATACTTTGAAGAAATTAAAATCCTTCAAATACAAATTGAACTCAACAAATATTAGATAACTACTACATGAAAAGTGTTGTTGTTTAGTTGTTTTAGTCATCTCCAACTTTTTGTCACCCAACTTTGGGTTTTCTTGGCAACATTTGATAGCAGAGAGAGACCTGAGAGCTTCAATAACTATTAGCATTTTCTTATTTTTCCTCAGGACAGTATTTTTAGTTCCGTTTTACAGGTGAAAAAAACCAAGTCTAAAAGGTAAAGTGATTCATACTTAGATACATAGTTATTCACTGTTTAAATTGGGACATAAACCAAGGGATGACCTTAAGATTATTGCTCTTACCAGTGAACCACATCTTAATGGTTGGATCAGAAAAACTTTCAGAGAGGAGATAGCAGCATTGAATCTGGGTCTTGAAGAAAAGAAATGTTAGCTAGCTAGCTAGCTAGCTAGATAAGCAGACATATATAAAATGGTATAGAGATAGATATTCAAGGCATAAACAGAAATATACAGAATATAACATATGCACATGTACATCTATCTATATATATGTATAAGCATATATATTGCTGAGATATGCATAAATATATATATAGCTATATATAGTTATAGGATAATATATAGCTAAATACATGACAAATAGATGATATGTGTTCAAGGTATACCCACAAACATATTCAACATACTATACACATTAATATACAGGAGTACATGTATAAATACACTCATATGTATTAATACATGCATACAGAGATGGATTAAATAGACATAATAAAAATATGATAGTTATATATATTCAAGATATACATGGAAACACACATGTATTACATACATGTATACATGCCTATATAAACACATGTATATATACATGTTGATATTCACATAACTAGAAGGATGATATATATAGTTATATGACATAGACAGTCTTACATCTGACCATCTAAATGAGAAATCATAGATTTAGAGCTAAAAGGGACATTATAGGTTATCTTAAACTTCCTCATTTTATAAATAGGAAAATTGAGAGCCAGAGAGTTGAGTTACTGGCCCATGATCATACAGGTAATAAAAGTGACAGAACTGGGATGTATACTCAGTTTCTTTATTTCAAAATCTTATGGTTTCTCCATTGTATCACAATGATACTTAACTGTGTGATCACACAGGAATAGAGTCTTTGAATCTCAGATTCCCAATCTAAAAATTGGAAGAAATGAGTTTTTTTCTGATTATTTCTTAGGTTTGTAGAGGGGATAAAATAATAAAGTGTTTGGAAAATTTGGAAATTTTAAAGTCCATAAAAATTTAAATTAATTAATATAAAGCACTGCAAACTTGTGGAAGTGTAAAGATGACAAAAAAAAAAAGAGCACAATCTCTACTTTTAGATGAATTCAGAATATAGGACCATAGGTTTAGAAGTGGCATTAGGAATCATCATCTGGTTCAGTCTCCTTCATTTTAAATATGGGGAAAATGAAGCACAAGATGTTGTTTGACTTATCAAAGGTCATGTAGGTGGTAAACATTGAACTGAATTTGAAAAATGTCTTCTGGCTCCAAAGTCAAGTGCCTTTTTCATTTATTTTTCATCTCTCAAGGAGTAATTTTATCTTAGTTTTTTTTAATATCCCCAAAGTAAATTGCATTTCAAATTTTTAAAAATTGATAACTTGTCTTGGTATTATGAAATTATAAATAATTATAACAATAAACTTCTCACCTTTAGTTTTTTATTTTTTAAAAATCCTCCCCTTCATGAAATAAAATACAATTTCTTTTCAAAAACCTAAGACTTCAAGCTTGTATTTTTCAAGCACCGAGATATTTACATTTGCAAAGTTGTCGTTAGATATATGGATTATGAAATGATAGGGTTTTGAGCTGTGATTTCATTGGAAACTTCCCAGTGAAGAGTAGAATTCTTTCTACCAATGGAAGCTGACCCCTTTGGCACCTTCTCTGCATCTTATACACCTCCTGCCTAGAGCATTGAAAAACAAGTCCAGCCATCCAAGCACTCTGCATCAGAAATATAAATTTAACATGAATCTTCTTAGATCCAGAATGAGAAATTATTATTAATAACTAATGCTTTGAAGAGATTCAGAGTTCCTTTTTTTTTTCCCTTATTCCAAGACCTCAGATTCTGAAGGTTGGGTTTACTTTCTCCCCTTATTAACCCTATCCAGCTTTTCAAGTAATCTCTAGTCTAAAGTGAATTCCATTCAATGAAGCTTGAGTGGAGACAAATTTGTTTGCTGAATTGTCCAAATAAAGATGTTTTCTGAGTCCAAGAGTGACATAATGTCACTCTTAGCCTTTCATTATAATATTCCTTCTTATAGTAATTGTTAACCAATCAGAGTTGATTGCTATTTTTTTGAACACTCTTTCCCAAAGGAACATAAAAACCTTGAGCTGGCTCAGAATTGTCTTTGATCTAAAAGAGAAGTGCCAAATTATTATCCTTTTTATTAAAATTCTGGCATTATTAATAAAACAATTACATTACCCAGAAATTATGTCTCAAACTTTTTTAAATGCCATAAGGGGCCAGCACTCTATCTATTAAGCGGAGCTTTGTTTTAATATTCTAAGAGTTTTTACTGATAGTTGACTCTCTGTGGAACTGTATGGCTTACAAATTGCATTCCATATTATTTTCCTATGAGATAGTTAGTATAAGAACTATCTATCTATCTTCATTCCCATGTCCTGAGGAAGAAACTGTTATTGAAAGATTGCTAATTCTCCCATGTTTGCATGATTATGGGCTAATTAACGCAGAATGCAAACACAGGTCTGCTTGCAAACTTAATGCCATAGTTCAGGGAATGGGTGTGGAGGTTGATGTTCTGATTAATTCAATTTTATAGCTAGGTACTACTAGAAAAGCCCTTTTGTTCCAACATATGTGGTTTTTTTTTTTTTTAAGTTTCTAAAATAAATTTCTTGAATTTCCTGCCTTGGTAAGTAGAGTATACTAAAGATAATTTAATATTATATAGATGAATCTGAAGAATAGTTATCATTGTGCAGAAAGCACAGAAGATTGAACAGAATATGCACTGATTTCAGGACATTTCTTAACTTAGATTTGTGGGGTATTTGTTTTTGTTTGGAGGTGGTGTGGTATAGGCAAAGAACCTGACTTTGAATATTGCTTCTATTACTTACCATGTATGTGTTTACCTTCTGAAAGTGTCAGAAAGGACTACAATGCTCTGTTAGAAAGAAATAGTTTTTAAAGTGTGGTGCTGATTAGCACACATTTAATACATATAACTCTTATGTCATGGACACCCTTAGCATGGAAAGTACCCTCATGTATTCCATATCCATGGCTCTTTTGACATTCTAGACATTCTAAGTATTAACAAGAGGAAGACTGAAAGTCCTCTTCCTGATTAAAAATGTGATTATAGCTTTTTGAACAAAGTCTCTGTCCTTGGACAATGAGTTGAACCCAGAATTACACAGAAAAAAAAATGAGATGGATTGCAAAAGCTCCTTTAATCATCCTAAACTTTCTTATTGAAACATAAGCCCATGCTTTAATACCTATAAGTACTATTATGTGGCTAGAAGTCATGAAATAGTGCACTGCAAGTCTCTGAAGAATTCAAATTAAATATTACTCAGACAGCAAAAAAGAGGTACATGGTGGGTGTGAGCAGGGCGAAATGCATAACCAATATCAAACTATCAGGAAAACCAAAGTAAAAGATGTCATTAAAGAAATATATAATTGAAAAAAAAAAAAAAAAGATAGACTGGTTATCTTCCAAGAGCAAGAAACAACTGGTAAATGAACCATGTGCTTCACTGTTAAAATATTACAAGAAAGAAAGGATCCTTGCCTTTACTCTACACACACAGGGCAGATCCTCTATGATGAACCAACCATGTGGGAGATTATGAATACACAGAATAGACGAACATGGATGGATTCTGGTTTGTGAATGGAAGATCCAAGTTGAAGAGATCACAGATACATTATTATATTTTCTTTTTAAAGGTTTGTACATAGTAGCTATTAATAAATGCCCATCAAGGAAAGGCCTTGCAAAGACTATTCTGTTCTTTCCTGAAAGTTTGTGTTTACTGTGAATGTTCATAGTAACGATAACAACAATGTGTTGTCCCTTTCTTACTCAGTATAAGCTTTTGAGGTTAAATACCATAGAAGTGCCTTCCCTTTAACTGTGCCAGTGTCTACTACATAATACTGAGCAAAGTGGACATTTAATAAATATTTAATGATGACAATGATGATAAATATACAACAGCACTTCTATTCTGGGCCAGCTAGTGCCTCTTAATGATTTGGGGTTAACCAAAAAGACTTTATACAATGTTGAGTAGAGCCAAAAATTACAAACTTTGTTTCACAAAATACCACATTGAACATCCATGAGTGTATAAAGCCTAAATAGAACTGAAATATTACTTTTTGAAGGAAATTTTGATCATTGATGCAAAGGTCTAGTGCTATACTTCTTTACTCTGTAGAGGACATTTATTTCTGTCTTGAACATGGAAATCATTCTGATTGGGTGGTCACATCTGAGGTAAAATACCTACCAGAAATTTATGAAGGTTCCTCTGGGAGCACTAGGTTGGGATATGCTGGGTGATCCAAATCCATTTATCTGGCCGCATTTCTATCATTTTTGTTTTTTAGGTGTCCAAATGTTTTTCTGTGAAGAAACCACATCATTTTTTGATGGGGGTATGAATCTAAGGAAGCCTGGAGGGGAAGAAATGAAAACCCTATGATTGAATTTTGTCTATTAATGAAAGTTCAAATAAATCAAAGCTCACACAGTTCTCTTTTATATGAATAAAATATTCTACCTGGAGGCAAGAGGATGTTATATGTTATACTATCTTCATTAATCTGCAAGTTAGGACATTTGCTGCTCAAGACCGAGACTAAAGATCACTTTGGAAAAGAGAAGCTGAAATATTCATTCCCTTACAGGGTGCTGCTTTCTCTGAGCATTGAACTGTTCTGTGATAGGGTCCTGTCTATGCAGAAATCACTTTGGTTATTCAAATAATTTCTCTGATTAACTATTTCGTTTCAGTTCTTTCTATTTTTTTTTTTTTAAGATTTGGAAAAATACCACAAAAATAGTGTGTTAAAAGTGTTTGGATTACTGGATTTGCAATCAGGAAGAATTGAATTCAAATTTCACTTCTGACACTTACTGACTGAACCTGGATAAGTTCTTTGCCTTTATTTTCCTATTTCTCATATAGTAGTTTGGAATAGATAGTTCTCTTATAATTCTAAATAAATGAACCTATAAACAGTCTAATATCTGGCAGAGCTTGGAGTAAGTGGTCAGGCTATGCTTCTCAACTAATACTTGTTAAATACCTACTATGTACCAGGCACTGTAGGTACAAAAAAAAAAGTTAAAAACCAATTCCTATTCCTAAGGAACTTCTTATATAGTGAGAGAGACAACATGCAAACAACTATGTACAAGCAAGTTTATATTTTGGACAAATTGGGAGTAGTTTCAGATGGAAGAATTTAAGATCAAAGGGGACTAAGAAATACTTTGTGCAGAAAGTATAATTTTAGGCGAGACTTGAAGGAAGTCACAAAAATTAGACTGTAGAGATGGGAAGGGAAGAAATGGGAAAACACAGGAAACAGCCAGGGAGATAAAGTATAGTATGTGGAAAATAGAAAGGAGATGGAGTTACTGGATTGCAGATTTTTGTTTCTTTGTTTGTTTGCTCATGTTTGTGTTTGTTTTTGTTGTGGGAGGCATGGGCATGATTGGAGGCACTAGAAGAAAAAAGCAACCAAAAGATGAGGAGAAATTGAAGATAAATGAGAGTGGAAATGACAGAGGGAACAAATTGTTAGAGGAGACAGGTTGGAATGGGATATGGACTGTGATCCTAGTGGAGCTAGTGCTCCTGATGGTGCTCCTGAAAGTAATAGGGAAATTGAGAATAGGAGAGGGTTTATTTTTTTTTTGAGGGCAGATTTTGAGTTGAATTTTGGCATGTTGATCTTAAGATAGACATCTCTTGAGCAGGCTGGTTTCAGACAGGTTTCTACAAAACTTTATATGAACTGATGCTAGGTGAAGTGAATAGAACCAAGAGAACATTGTACATAGTAACAACAAGATTATGTGATGATCAAATCTGATTAACTTGGCTTTTTTCAACAATGAGGTGATTCAAGGTAATTCCAATAGGCTTGTGATGGAAAGTGCCATCCACATTCAGAGAGAGAACTATGGAGACTAAATGTGAATCAAAGCATAGTATTTTTACCTTGTTGTTGTTCTTGTTTATTTGCTGGTTTTTTTTCTTTCTTGTGTTTTTTTTTCACTTTTGATCTGATTATTTTCTTGCATAGCATGATGCATATGGAAATATATTTAGAAGAATTACATGTTTGACTTATATCAGATTGTTTGCTATCTTGCAGATGTGGAGGGAAAGGGAAAAAAAATTAGAACACAATGTTTTGCAAAGGTAAATGTTGGAAACTGTCTTTACATGTATTTGGAAAAATAAAATACTATTAAAAGGTTACACAAATCTTATAAAATAGACATATAGGACAGTTTGAAATATCTTATAGGTGGATAGAAATATGAAATGTGTAACTGCAAGTTAAGGCTGGACAACTGGATATGAGAATCATCTGCATAAAGATAATTGAAAACCAGAGAAAATGAAATAATTGAGTGAAATAATGTAGACAGAGAAGAAAAGAGGGCTCAGGATGGTGCTTTTTGAGCTTTTTTTCCCCCCAAAAGGGATATCAATTAGGAAATATGTTACTGAGAAAGGAATTGTACATGTATGTAGCAGAAGTAAGGAATAACAGAAGATTATAGCCTAAGCACTACACTGGACCACAAGAAATATTAAAAGAGCTATAGAAATTTCTATCTTTTTTTTCTTTAAAAAAAAAAACTTTAGTTTTTTAAGGATGAATATTGAAAATCATCTATGCAATTTTTTTCTCCTGAGGCAATTGGGATTAAGTGACTTGGCCAGGGTCACATAGCTAGGAAGTGTTACGTGTCTGAGACCAGATTTGAACTCAGGTCCTCCTGACTTCAGGATTGGTACTCTATCCACTGTACTACATAGCTGCCCCTATGCAAATATTTTGAAAAGAAAGTGCTTTAATAAAAATATTTTATATCAACAGACAATTTTCATATGATGAAATTAAAGCCATCTATAGTCATGGAAAAAATGCTCTAAATCACTATTCACTAGAGAAGTGCAACTTAAAACAATTCAGGTACCATCTCATATTTCTCAGATTGAGTAAAATAACAGAAAAAGATAATGATAAATTTTGGAGGGGATGTGGAAAACTGGGATACTAATGCATTGTTAATGGAATTGTGAGATGATCCAACCATTCTGTAGAGCAATTTGGAATTATGCCCAAAGGATTATAAAACTATACATACCTTTGATTCAGCAATTTCTTTACTGAGTCTGCATCCCAAGGAAATCATAAAGGAGAGAGAAGGATGCACATGTGCAAAAATATACCAGCTATATTTGTGGTAACAAAGAATTGGAAAATGATTAGATGCCCATCAATTGGGGAATGGCTGAACAAGTTGTCACATGTGAAGATAATGGAATATTATTGTTTTATAAAAAATGATGAACAAGCTGGTTTTAGAAAGGCCTGGAAAGATTTACACAAACTGAGCTGAGTAAAACAAGCAGAACCCAGGAATACATTGTACACAATGTGCAATGATCAATATGAAAGACTTGGTTCTTCTCAGTGGTTCAGTGATCCAAAGCAAATGCCATTTGCATGCAGAAAAAAGAACTATGGAGACTGAATATAAATCAGCACATGCTGTGTTCACTTTTTTTCCTGTTTTTTTTTTTTTAATCTCTCCCATGGTTTGTCCCTTTTGCTCTGATTTTTCTCTCCCAGCATGATTCATAAAGCAATGTGTATTAAAAATAGTTAAATTTTTTTTAAAAGGGAAAAAAAAGTCTCCATCTTCTGAAAAACCATGCTACATAGTTAAAGTCTCAAATTAATTTCTAAAAACACTCTCATAAATCTCATTACTATTGCTAATGAAAATCCAATTCAACTGATTTCTTTTTAAAAAATAAATTTGAATGCTCAAAAAAAAACCTTTTATAAAGCAAAGCTTCTTAAACTGTGGGTCATGGGACAGCTAGGTGGTACAGTAGATAGAGCACCAACCCTGAAGTTAGGAGGATCTGAGTTCAAATTTGATCTCAGACACTTAACACGCCCCCTAACTGTGTGACCCTGGGCAAGTCATTTAACCCCAACAGCCTCAGCAAAAAAATAAAAATAAAAAACAAACAACAACAACAATAACAAAAAACCTGTGGGTCATGACCCCATATGAAAGTCACATAACTAAATGTGTGAGGGTCACAAAATATGATTTATCATAAGTAAGTGTTTAATCTGTATATCTATTTTGTATATTTATCTGGTGTTGCATAGAAATTTCTTGAGTGAAAAGGAGTCATGAGTGGAGAAAATATAAGAAGCCCTTGCTATAAAGGATAAGATGGGGGTGAGGGGAGTAGTAAGGAAAATCCAGATGACATAAAACAAAATGAATCAATTTAAACTTTAAAATGTCAAAGAAGGAGGAGGAGGAGGAAGAAAAAGAGAAAGAGGAGGAGGAAGAAGAAAAAGGAAGGAAAGGGGGAATAAAAAGAGGAGAAGTAATGACATATATTATGGAGTGAAAAACTGAATTATTTATTTATGTAGATTTGGTGACAGAAAGATCAGAATGGGTCAATTCAGATTCAGTAAAAAGTCAATTTCATATGTTGCTGGGAAAAAATATTAGAAAATAGCTCTATAAGCTTACATTTGGTTCAAATTATTTGCTTTTGTTGTTGTCTTGTATGTGAACATGCATTTAAACTAATGTTTTGTTTGTTGCAGTTACTTTTTAAAATAAGTTTGGTTTCATTTAGAATTCAATGAATTTGTGTAGTTTGTTCAAGTTCCTGGTATTGATTTCATGTTCATGAATAGAGCACACTATATCTGGCCATATCAATAACAGCAAAAGATGGATTGGCAGCTTGCCTTCAAAACTGCCTCCAGTACATTTGAACTCACAGCCACCTCATTGTACAAAGATCTGCATTTGTACTCAAAGCTAGGAAACTGACTTCCCTATTTAGAATTTTCAATTGCTCTCTAAATATGTGCAGTGAAAATGGGGAGAGATGGAAAGGTCTGAAAGGTACATTGATTTATGTGTCAATAGATTTGAATTCTAGTTCTAGAAAATCTGCTAATTACTTGTCAGCATTCACTTGCCTGTGCCCTTGTTTCCCCATTTATAAAAACAAAAATGATCAATAACATTTATTCAATTACTGCACCAGGCTCTTGAGCTTTGCGGAAAATTTACCCTTTCTTTGAGCTATATGCTGTCAGCTCAGCTCATTTGTTAGTGACTTATGAAAGCCAATGCTATTGTTTTCCACACACACACACACATACACACACACACACACACTTTGAAAATCAATTGCAAATCCACATATTTAACATAATAGAATATTATTAGGATATGGCTCATAATATGTTGGGAGTCAAATCATGTTTTCTGAAATAATCTAACAATATATACCAAACTTATTTTCCTGGCATTCGCTCCTATTTCATACTTTAAAGATTTGTTAGCTTTTTAAAGTTTTTGTCAATGCTTTTTCAATGCTTTTAGTAAACTGTTGCTGTTTCCTGATATATCCCACAATTGAACAAAGAAAGAATTAAACCAACAAACCAGAAGAAGTTATGTAAACCTATTGAATTCTAAGTGCATAGTGCTATATTTCTCACTCACAGTCTTCCCCCTGTTTACTGACAAATTGAAGCATTGTTGATGATAGATAACATTGGTAGGAAAAAAGCAGGCTCTTCCAAATAGTTTGCAACCAATGAATCACCTCCTTACTATTTACTACTAAAAGAAAGACTAAGAAACCATAAAGTCCTGTCTCATTTGTTGTTTGCTGATTATGAAATAACATTTGATTCAATAGAAAAGAATACAAGGTTTAAGGCTATTCAACAAGATGATTTCCATTGGTGTAGATTCCTTAAAAAAAAATTATTCTATTCAATGATCTTTTCAACATAAATATTAGGCAAAGCATAAAAGAGAGTTATATTCTATAAAGATGTTTGCCTTTATGATAATGGAAATCTAATATGTAGTCACAGTTAAAGAAGGTTTCCCTGTGGATAGTAAAACTCTCCAGATGCTTCATTTGCAGATGACATTGTACTGATTGCACTAAATCCAGAAACACTGTACATCCTTGTGGAAGAGACATATAATCTTACTCAAGACAGTTTAATCTGAATGATAAAAAATAACTTTTTGATGAAAAATGCCTATAGACTGGATAATATTGTACTATGTATAGAAAAATTTTAGAATTTTTATTAAGTGTAAATACCAGAAGTACATAGTAGATAGAGTAATAAATTGAACTTGGAGGTGAAAAGGAGGAACAGGGTGAGATGGCTTGTGTTCAGGAAATCTCAGAGTTCCTTTAATGACTTCAAACTTTCCAAGCGGGAAGGCTCATATTTTCAATACTAACATTCTACTGGTATTGTTTTGTGGCAATGAGACATGAAATACAAAAAATCTCCTAAGTATTAAAAATTAATTTCATACTCAGGGAAATGAAGAGGTGTATGGAGGGTATGAGAAGGTTATAACATACTTTGCATACATAACTTTGAAAAAGGAACTTTGACAAAGAATAGGAATAAAGCAAATCATAAACCCCCAAAAAAACTATGATGAGAAGAAAAAATGGGATGGTCACATGGCAGACCATGGAACACTGTTTGAATAGCAAGAATATTCTACTGGTACATTCTTAAGGTCAGGAGAAAATAAAGAAGATGTTGAACCTGAAGATGTTGAATATTAATAAAAGTTTTTATTTTTTTAAAATTTTTTTTTATTTTTTTTATTTAATAGCCTTTTATTTACAGGATATATACATGGGTAACTTTACAGCATTAACAATTGCCAAACCTCTTGTTCCAATTTTTCACCTCTTACCCCCCCACCCCCTCCCCTAAATGGCAGGATGACCAGTAGATGTTAAATATATTAAAATATAACTTAGATACACAATAAGTATACATGACCAAAACATTATTTTGCTGTACAAAAAGAATCAGACTCTGAAATATTGTACAATTAGCTTGTGAAGGAAATCAAAAATGCAGGTGTGCATAAATATAGGGATTGGGAATTCAATGTAATGGTTTTTAGTCATCTCCCAGAGTTCTTTTTCTGGGCATAGCTAGTTCAGTTCATTACTGCTCCATTAGAAATGATTTGGTTGATCTCGTTGCTGAGGATGGCCTGATCCATCAGAACTGGTCATCATCTAGTATTGTTGTTGAAGTATATAATGATCTCCTGGTCCTGCTCATTTCACTCAGCATCAGTTCATGTAAGTCTCTCCAGGCCTTTCTGAAATCATCCTGTTGGTCATTTCTTACAGAACAGTAATATTCCATAATTTTCATATACCACAATTTATTCAGCCATTCTCCAACTGATGGACATCCATTCAGTTTCCAGTTTCTAGCCACTACAAAAAGGGCTGCCACAAACATTCGTGCACATACAGGTCCCTTTCCCTTCTTTATAATCTCTTTGGGATATAATCCCAGTAGTAACACTGCTGGATCAAAGGGTATGCACAGTTTGATAACTTTTTGAGCATAGTTCCAAACTACTCTCCAAAATGGTTGGATTCGTTCACAACTCCACCAACAATGCATCAATGTCCCAGTTTTCCCGCATCCCCTCCAACAATCATCATTATTTTTTCCTGTCATCTTAGCCAATCTGACAGGTGTGTAGTGGTATCTTAGAGTTGTCTTAATTTGCATTTCTCTGATTAATAATGACTTGGAGCATCTTTTCATATGACTAGAAATAGTTTCAATTTCTTCATCTGAGAATTGTCTGTTCATATCCTTTGACCATTTTTCAATTGGAGAATGGCTTGATTTTTTATAAATTAGAGTTAATTCTCTATATATTTTGGAAATGAGGCCTTTATCAGAACCTTTGACTGTAAAAATATTTTCCCAGTTTATTGCTTCCCTTCTAATCTTGTCTGCATTAGTTTTGTTTGTACAAAAACTTTTCAGTTTGGTATAATCGAAATTTTCTATTTTGTGATCAGTAATGATCTCTAGTTCTGCTTTGGTCATAAAGTTAATAAAAGTTTTTAAAATAGGTATGGATTTTCTGTAATCTGTATCATTGGAAGAAAATTCCAAATTAAAGAAATTACAATATCCAAGTATTTTGTTTTAGATGTATACTTCTGATTGTATACAAGAAGAAGCCTTCTATGCCTATGCTTTATAAAATTCTTTATACACATAAATGCTATATTTTATCAAAGGCTGCTTTTTCAGTCTATTGTTGTAATTATGGATTTTGGTTGTTTATATTAATAACTATGACAATTATTTTCTTGACATTGAACCTTCTTTACATTGCTGGTAAAAATTCAACTTGATCAGAGTGAATATCTTTTTGGTTACAAGCTTGGAATCAGGAAGACGTGAGTTTAAATCCACCCTCAGATGTGTACTAGCTATGTGACCCTTGGCAAGTCACTTAAGCCTGTTTGCCTCAGTTTCCTCACCTGTGAAAATGATCTGGGGAAGAACATGGAAAACCACTCCACTATCTTTGCCATGAAAATCCTAATTGGGATCACGAAGAGTCAGATATTAGTAAAAGGACTAAAAAACAATGACATAGCTCTATATAGTTTCTTTGCTAATATTTTGCTTGTAAATTTTATGCTGATATTTATCAGTTACAGTGGTCCATGACCCTTTGCTTTTTGCTTAATTCTATTCTGGTGTGAGCCTAGATCATATTTGTTTCATTAGAGTTAGTTAAAAAGAACATCTTTTTTACTTGATTGTTAAGAAAAAAAAAAAAAAACTTTATAGCCTACTATCAGTAGCTCTTTAAATCTATGCCAGAATTCATCTTTGAATTAAACAAATCAAGAATTACTGTGTGTATTATTTGTCATCCATATGGACTATGATTTTATTTTGATAGGTTATGGCTTTTTCAATTTCTTTCTAATCATAGGTCTTTTGTTTTATTCATCTGAGAAAAAGTACAAGAGAAAAGATATGCTGGATAATGGTAGCAAAATCTATAGAGTCAGAAGCACAGTCCAGGGGAGAATGAAGAATGGCCAGTCTGATGCCATCCCCAAAATGGAATATCCGAGGAGCTGGCAGAAATTCCACAGTTAGAGTATGCTGAATCATGGTAGGAAAATACTGAGAAAGTCAGAAACACAGCCAGGAAAGGAATCTATTATCATCTCTCCTGACATTGTGGCTTTATTGTTGTCTTGTCTGATCACATTTCTTCATTTTTGGAATCACCTAATGCTGAGTAAATGTTGTGCTAGTTTTTAATTTTCCTTTTTTTTTTATTTCTTGTGTGCAGAAAATTGTAGGATTCTTTTTTTTTCCTTATCCACTCAACCATTGCCTTTCATTTGGGAAAAGAGGTTGTTGCTTAATCTAGGGTTATAATCATGTATAGTGTCTCTTTCTTCATTTAATTATTGTATATTATTTTCCTCCTCTTCTTTAAAAATCCGGTCTTGGTCTCATGTTATTTTACAAATGGTACCCCATTCCTTCATAAGTTATCTTCATTCATGTTTCCTAAAACTATCTTAACTTACTTGGGAGGTATTTAAATTATCCTCTATTTCTTGCCATTCTTGCTATGAGAATCAATTAATTCAATTACTAAGCATTCATTAAGTGTCTGCTATATGGAGGCATTGTATTAAAAATAGTGAGAATACAAAATGAGGCAAAAGATAGTTCTTGCCTAAGAAGCTTATTATTTAATGAACTACTTGATTTGGATTTAAATTAAATTTTACTGGTATTTAATTGTTTTCCATTCACAAGAAATAATGAAAAAAGTGAAACAAAGGAAATTCTTGATATTTTGATTGGGAAATATATATAAATCATTGACTTAAATTTAAACAATTTGGGACTTTTCATTCAGTTTAGTATTATATAAATACAGAGTGGTTCTGCATTGTAACTTATTTCCTTGTTTTAGCAAATGTTTGTTGTTGTTGTGTAGTCTTCAGTGGTATCTAATTCTTTAGGACCCCATAGACCACAGCACACCAGGCCCTTCTATCCAAGCTCTTTCTCATTGCTTCCATGACATTTTCTATCCATCATATTTTCTGCATTCCTCCTTTCCTTTTTGTCTCCAATCTTTCCCAACATCAGATTCTTTTCCAGTGGGTCCTGGCTTCTCATTATGTGGTCAAACTACTTTTTAGCAAATGTATTTCTCAAAGTTTGAAGAACAACAGAAAGAGATCATTAAAATGATTTTAATGAGTAGTGGGTAACTTTAATTTACCAATAATGTACCAAAAAAAAATATGTCTTTGTCAATAGGTAAATTATTTATTCATATATATGTGTATGTATATATATACATATATATATATATATATATATATATATATATATATATGAATTTCCTTTTCATTAGCTTTGGATCTATGAATTCAAGCAGAAAGTTTGGATAAAAACTGGCCATGAAGAAAAGAGGGAAGGGGGGAGGAAAAAAAGAAAATGTAGTTCTTGGATTCATATTTGCAACAGCTGTGACTGTTCTTTCTAACTCTAAATGATTACAAAGTGCTGATTACCTTTGTATATTTTTGGTTTCGGGTATTGTTCATTGGAGGAATTTTTTTTTTACCTTATCTGTATTTTCTGTATTTTTCAGTCTGTAATCTTAAAAAATGTTATTTAAACTTGTCCTCAAATCTCCAGCCCATTAAATATATCAAACCCATCTTTCTTTGTTGTGTCCAAACAATTATGATCAAAGTGAATCTTTGACTGAACGTACCAGTCCTCTTGAACTAGGCAAACTGACCTTTTGAAATAAACAGTAGTTCTGGTGCAATGCAGCTAGCAAGATTGAACAAAATAAACTCACAGCTAAATGAATAGTGATTGGTTGGCCAGAGATACACCTGTCATAGTAATGCTGCCAATGCAGAATCATGTTCATATATTTTTTCTAAGTGGCTATTACAGAAAATGTGAAGGTTCTTTATGCATCTGTAAATATCAGTTGACCTGATATTTAGAGAGATTCCCCCCCCCCCAGTTCTCACCTCCCAAATAGAACATCAAGAGCCCAGAGTTTACATATTAAAAATGAGAAACCAAATCAAACAGTAGCTTATTCTTTAAAGTAAACAGAGCAAAGGCTATTTGTGTTAGATGCAACTGAACTGGTTCTATGCTCACAAAGAGGGGATTAGGAAGAAATTATTCTCTAACATTGAAATAATTATTTCAACTTACTCTTTTAGAAAATAGCGCAATTTTGAGCATGTGTATGTTGGTTCCCTACTAATTTTTTTTAGCAAAAGGAAAAATGTAAATCATGTTCATGTAATTTCAAAATCCTTGGGAAAACTGAAAAATTATGTTAACTGAACATTGATCTGAAATGTGTTTATCTTTTCTTTCTATATACATTCTAACCATTCTTTAAGGATCTTTATGAAATCTTCATTGATTAGACTAGGAGCATACTTATTGTACTTTGGAACTGAAAGGGATATCTTAGAGACCATCTAGTTCAACCTCCTCTTTTTGACCTTTCTTATTTTTGAACTTTTATAGCATTTTTGCATTCAACTGCAATTATTAAGTACCAGCGAGGTGCCAGGCATTATGCTAGGTTCTGGGGATTCAAAGATAAAAGCAAAACATAATCTCCTATTCTCAACGAGATTATAATTTATTAGGCAAAAATAACATGTACCCAGAGAAGAAGGTACAAAATATACAAAAGTAAAGAAAGAGTAATTTTGGGTTGGGAGAGTCAAAGTCCTCAGCCTCTAGGAAGGATTTACAAGCAAAGAATTCACAAACAATCAATTATTAAACATTTAATAAGTACCTATTAAGTGCCAGGGACTGTGGTAACAGAAAGAGGCAAAAGACAGAGTCTGCCCTCAAGGACTTTATAATCTCATCAGGGAAACTACATGCAAACTTCTATATAGAAAGCAAGCAATATACAGGATGAATAAGAATAATTAACACAGAGGAGGCTCTGAAATTAATAGGGGTTGGGAAAAGCTTCCTGGAGAAGAAGAGATTTAAGTTGGGATTTAAAAGAAGTAAGAGAATTCAGTTGTGAAAGTGAAGGATGGAAATGTTCCAGGCATGGGGGACAGCTAGAAAGAATGCCCAGAGCCAAGAGAGGAGAGTGTCTTGTTCCTGGAAAAACCAGGAGACCAGCGTCTCTGGATCAAAGAGTATATGTTGGGAAGTAAGCTCTAAAAAGACTGGAAAGATAGGAAGGACTAAATTAGGAATGGTTTTGGATGTTAGACAGATCATTTTTCATTTGCTCCTGGAGGCAATAGGAAGCCCCTTGAGTTTATTCAGTGGGAAGGTAACATAATCAGACTTGTGCTTTAGGAAAATCATTTTAGCGGCTAGTGAAGAGACCTGAGGCAGACCTGGAGTCAATGGTAACACTCATGAAATGGAATGAGGAGGGACTGCATGAAAGTTGTCACAATGTCACAGAAGAGTAGGAGACATATTGGAAAGATGCTGTAAAGGGGAAATAGGACTTGGTGACATGTCTACGCATGTAGACATATTTACAGATGCATTATCATTGAAATGGTAATACAATTTAAGGGAGCTGTTGAGATTACCTAGTGAAATAGTACAGAGGGAGAAAAGAATAAGGTTAATCACAGAACTCTGAGAGACACCCAGGGTTAAAGGGCTCATTTCTAGTTTTTCTCTGTACCCATCCTTCTAATATCTAATATAAAATTGAATACATAGTAAGTACTTAGTAGATACTTGCCCACTGATTAATTTTAAAATATGTCTACATGCGTTAATTAATTTGAAAAGCTTTTATTCAATTTTCTGGATTTTTATAGATACTAGGATAAGAAATTTCACTATGCAGTCGATCATTTGTAGTCTATAGACAAAAATTTATGGTGCTTCTTTTGAATGTGGATGGTACTTGGTATGACCTCACCTTAGAAAACTGATTTATTATATAGTTTGTTTTTTGTTTATCTAAACAAAAATTGAACCATCTTTTGTCAAATGGTGAGCCCAAATGAAACAGTTAAACAAAATGACGTGTTGCAATGATAGCATAACATTTCATGATGAAATGACTAAAACATTTGAAATTATGTGGATTGAGATTGATATATGAATAATCAGAAAACCTTTATAGTATTGAAGATATTTGTATCTTTTACCTGAAAACATATCCTTTTACTGAATATGAAATTTTTATTTAGTAATATTGGAGCTCATTTACATTCATTTTCATTGCTTTGCAAATAGTTGTCACTATTAATAAATATTGAATTGAATTAGTTTATTCATTCATGCAAGTACGCAGCAACCTGGTATTATGTATCTAATACAAACAAAACACTATGCTAAAAATTAGGGAGACTTTTTTTTTTTTTTTTTGTATTTTTTTCCTTAAGACCTAATCTCTGCCCTCGTGGAGCTTACAGTATCAGATATTGTTACTGATTTTCATTTTCAAGAAACTGATAAAATAAAGCTTTTGAATGCTTTTTTAAATACTTTTTAAAATCTGTTTTTCATTAAACATCAATGGATGTACATAATGTTATCCATAGTTATATAAAGATCTAGCTATGTGGAATTATGATTATAAAACCAAGATATGATCTCTATAAAAACCACCATTTGGCCTTGATAATTTACACTGTAACAGTGTTATTATGTAACTAAATGTTTTCTATACTGGTATGACACCATATTAATAAGTGATAGAATTATCAACCATATTTAATAAATTTATATTTAATCCATATTAAAGAAATCCAGCCTTTTGAGATTCCTGTCACATTTGTTAATGGAATACATTTTTTATCACTGTAAATATACTAGCTTAGCAAAGAGTATCTTAGCAAAGAGTATGCCTGAAATGTTTAGACTGTCAATGTAAAAATAATTGGACCTGTGCATCCCAATTTCCCTTGAAAGAAAAAATATATGATGTTTACTTAGCTTTTACAATGTCTTTTTCTTTCTTCCATCCCTAAAAACTGTACTTAAAGCCTTTTCTCCCCTCTGTGGCTAGAAGTTCATCCTTTTGCCCTTTCCCATAACTTAACCATCAACCCTGAATCAGGTTCCAAGAACAATTGAGGCTATTTTGCAGAATCAATAGAGGAGTTTTACTGCTTGTTATTGTGTCCAGGACTTCCATACTTTCTTGTTTCCCACCACACTGCTGCTCTAAGATCATTATTATTAGCTGACTAGGGACAGTTATAAGTGATCTGTTTACTTGCATTTACCTTTTCTCCAAAAGAATTTCAAAACACTCCTACTTTTAAAACAAGAAACAAATCTTGTGATAGGAAGGTTTGAAGAGGAAAAATGCTTGAAAGGAGTCATTTCCATGCTTTACCTACCCTTGTGAAGGTAATACTTGTATTCCCTTCTTTAGAGCTATAATAGCAATTGATATTCTCTCCCCACCCACATATACCCACATATAAACATATAGATGCATATTTATATAAATGTAACATATATTATGTATAACATGTGTCCATGTGTGTGTGTGTGTGTATAAACAGACATAAACAATTTCATTTGATTCCCCAATTGACCTATGAGGCAAGTGCCACAAGTGTTCCAGAGAGGGTAATATAAAATAAAATGTCAGATTTGATATCAGGAAGATCTTTATTCAGATTTTATCTCATATCGATTAGGTATGTGATCAAATATAGCAAACCATTCATTTGATGTCTCTGAATCTCAACCAGTTTTAAGACTTACCTACTTAAGTTGCAGAATAGTTGTGATTTTCAGTTGTGCTGTTTTAAAAAAAAATCAGAATACTAATTTATTCTTTGATTATTCCTGTTTAGTGTTACTTAGAGAAAAAAACAAGATATCACTAATCATTTCTTAAAAGTAAAAAAAAAAAAAGAAACATTATTTCAAGGGAAGATATTACTCTGTCTTATCTAGAATAGAACCTACAATTCCAGGTATCTATCCAAGCTCATGATCAATATGGTTGCAAATTAATGTAATTCCTCAATAGGACTATTGTTGTGCCTAGACTGATTTGAAAGGCCCAGTTTTAGGTGATTCTAGGCTTGGTGGAGATGAATGACCTCAGACGGCCTGCAGGGTCATTCTCTGCTATATTTGGATTCTAAATGCCACAGCTGCTTTTAGTAGTACTAAAGTGTAGAGCTCTAGTGTTCTAAGGTCACATATGAGGGACATACCTATGTTGATACTGGGCATGACTGGAATTAAACTGAGTGACCTCAAGTTTGAATTGGGCTTAGTAAAAAATAATTCTTTCACATTTTCTTCGTTGCCATTAAATAATGCAAAACCAGAAACGAAGTGAAAGAGGTGCATATTGCTCATGTGGGATATGTATGTCCACACTGGTTCATCTAAAAATGGCTTACAGGTAATGCCTCTCCAAAGGAGTAGGAAAAAGGGCCATGGGACTGACTACTCTGCTCTTCTCACAAAGAGGAGTACTAGACTAGAATTATATCTATTTTCCCTCCTAAATAGTTCTAGGTAAATAGAAATGACTTCTTATTTTTAAAAATCATTTTATTTTGAATTTATGGAATAAAGCAAACATTTTTATAACATAGTACAATAAAAAGATTGTACATGAAACTTCACCTTTACTATGTACAATTTGCTATTCCTTTCAAATATGTCATATAAATTTCTTTTTTCCCCTTTTCCTTCTCTCCCCTTACTCTAGAGATGGATACCTTTAGACACAAATATACATATATATATATGTGCATATACTATATATTTATATGTAAAATTATTCTGTGCATACTTTAATTTATCATTTCTTTCTTTCGGTGCATATAGTGTCTTTATAGGTCCTTTATAGGTGTTTAATAACCTGGGTGTTTAAATAATTTGGGTGTTTAAAATACTCAAAATAATTCCTAAAAAAAAATTTGTTATCATGATATAGTATTCTCTTGGTTTTTCTCCTTTCAATCTTTTCATGCAAGTCTTTCCATGTTTTTCTAAAATCATTGAGCTCATAATTTTTTATAGAATAGTAGTATCCATCACAATTACATACCACAAGTTGCTCATCATTTTCTGTTTGATGGACACCTCTGCAATTTCCAGTCCTTTGCCACCAAAAAGAGAGATTTCCCTGCTTATTGTCCTTTAAAGGAGTAATACCTCAAACTTACACCTTTCATACCAAATTCTACTTACACAAAAGACCATCACAAATAATAAATAATGAATAAGACCATTTATTTAAATAGATAACAAAAAAGTATTAAGAAGTTATACGGGTCAGAATATATCAGGTTTGAGGATAAAATGAACAAGATATTAAAGTATATAAGATTATATGCTGTTAAATTGTTAATCATAGATCAATATGGGAAGGGGAGAGAGAGAGACAGAGACAGAAAGAGAGAGACAGAGAGAGAGACAGGAAAACAGAGACACACAGAGAGAGAGAGACATACTGACTGACAGAGACAGAGACATACAGAGATACAGAGACAGGGACAGAGAGTCCTCAATTTCACCTTCCCCACCAAAAAGAAATTCCCAGATCTCTAGGATTATGTTAAAGTGTCAGTTGTCAAACATATCTGCTATTTCCCCAAATTTGTTATTTTTTTGAAAAAAAAATTGAAGAGAAAGATGATGCAGAAAGAAATAAAGATAATGTGATGTATCACCTAATATCTTGCATTCATATTCCTCCTAATTTGAATCTAATCATAAGACGCACATGCCTCGTTCTTGATGAAAGTAAAGAGACATATTAGAAGAGTTAATGGTAATAGTTTAGTATATCAATATTGTATCGTATCTTTAATGATAAGCTTCTTAGTTTTCCACCAAAGTCTTTTGTGATTGTCTATCTTGTCTTGCAAGTAAGTGATTCAATGTATAGGATTTATGTGTTTGAACCCTAATTTCTCCATGACTAAGTACCAACTGCTGAATCTCTCCAATGTTGTCTATCTGAAATTACCAACTCTATCTCAACTTGGATAGATTTCCTAAGATACATATATATAGGTATATATATATATATATATATATATATATATATATATATATATATTGCTGAAGCAATATATCTATTGCTTGCCCAGTCAAACAGTTAGGAAGTAGTAAGTTTCTGATATTGAATTTGAACTCAGGTCCTCCTGACCTGAATTCTCCTGACCTGATATACTTACCTGTACTATCTAGCTGCTCTCCTTTTTTAATTTTTAAAAATTTGTTTTATTTTAAAAGAAACAGAATAAGAAAAAAAAAGAAAAACATAAAAGGAATACAAAACAAAATGAAACAAAACAAAAAAGAATATCATCATGTGCCCAGCAGAACATCATGGAGGATTCAAAATATATAATAACAAATTACCAGATTAAGAAAGTATGTGTGTGTGTGTATGTGTGTATTTTTAATATATATTGGTAGAAGAAATTATATTCATAAGTCTCCATATTTTCTTTACTTCCTTATAAATTGTTCTCTTAATATTTCTTTAGTCCTTAATTTATGGTATTCTTTCTGCTTATCTTTTCCTCATAAATGTTTTAATCAACATTTATTCGATGTCTACATATACTCAATAGTTGTTCCCTCTCACTCTATACCAGGAGCTAATCTTACAATTTCAGACTTAGTTTGAGACTTGCCTTCTTGGGTATTTATCTCTGCATTTAAGACTCCTGACCTATCTCCAGTGGTCAGACTCCAGCCCTTACCTGGTCATGGTCTTCTCCATTCTAATTTGCCCTGTCAATTACAACCCTTAACTTAAATCTTACCACAGATTACTCAATTCATTGCAATATTTGAAAAAGTAAATTAAATGGGGATCATTCAGTTAGCTTAGCACAATTAAATTTAATTCGGAATAATTAAATTAAGAAGAATTTATCTTTAAAAATAAGATAACAATTTGATTGAACTGTGGTAGAATTGTGGTTAGTAAAACAAAATTTCTTTTTCTTAGTAAAAATTTTTCCCAAAATGAAAATTATAGTTTCAGTCACAGTAGACAAAAGCAATAATGAATCTTTGAAAGCAATAAAAATAATACATTCATCACTTAGTTTCACTTTGACAGGAAGAAATTCAGATATTAGTAGTGGCATTTTGAACAGTGAGGTGGATCACAGAAGTAAACATAAGACACTGGCTGATAATAAAAGACCACCCAGAACACTCGGTGCATTCCATCCCTGGTCAAGAACCTGTCATTCTTTTATTTTAACGTGAAGTTCAGGAATACATATTCCATTTTCAGAAAAAATCTTCTTAGCCATCTTTCACTTCTCAAACCAACTTTTCTCTATCATTTGCTTTCAGTGAGTGGTATAGTAGATAAAGGAGTAGACCTGGATTCAGGAAGATCTTTCCAAAAGAGAGTAGTATGCACTGTGAATAGATCACAGTCACTTGGCTATTGCAAAAATATAAATATAGTACACATAGTAAAATGATCTTTATTTGGGTCCTAAACCTGGTTTTTAAACCTTCTGAGGATGTTGACAACTCACTTTCTAACCACTTACTTAAGACCTTTGCAAAACATCTTAGTACCATTTAACATTACAATAGGCACCCCCAACTTTTTCCTTTCTTCTCCACACCTTGACAGGACACCCAACTTCCTTTCTTTTCATTAAATTCTTGTACTACCAACTTGTTTTACTTATCAACTTATTTTAACAATTAATGTACTTACCTAATTTGTATTATGGCTTTACTTTTTAGATATGTTTTTCTTTTCCTTACCCTATCTTTCTCTTTGAATCCTCTTCAAGTCATTTCTTCTCGATCTTTTCTTCTTTCAGATTGAATGACTTAAAATGTCTTCAGCTCCAATTGTTCTTCAGATTTTCAGTAAATCCTTTCAATTTTTTCCTCCTGAATTTGATCTCTGACCATTTTTACAAGCCCTGAGTTTCCCTATCACTATCATATTTTCCTCTTCCTTTTCACTGGAATCAAGACCTCTATCCTTTTGTTCCCTCTACCCAGAAACAAGAATATTATTTAATTATCTCTCTATATTTTTGCATTGTATTCAAGTTATTCAAGTGTATCTGATTACTTAATATCTAGCCTACATCTCTCCTTATAGATTAAGGACCAATCATGTTCAAATGCTTTGTTGAATTCTAGGCAAGTGAGAGTAACAGCTTTCCTTTGATATGTTCTAGTAACTCTTTAAAAAAATTCAATTTTTCTGACATGAATTATTCTTGGTGAACATATGGTGATTTTTAGTAATAATTACTTCCTTTTTCTAGGTGTTTCTCACTTATTCCTTTAACAATAGCTTCTAGAATTTACTTGGAGTTGAAGTTAAAGCATTCTGACCTTTAGTTTTTGCACTCTGCACCTTTCTCTTATTTGAAAATCGGAAAAATATGTGCCATTCTTTAGTCCTGCACTACCCCTCTTGTTTTCTTTCAAAGATCACTAACAATGACTCAGCAAGCACATCTGCCAATCTTTTCTGAACTGTGGTTCATCCTATCCTAATGATTTAAACACATCATGTTTGGTTGGGTGTTCTTGTGTTATTTCCTCAGTTATCTTGAGGTTCAACTTTATATTTGCCATTTTTCCCATGTCTTTTCAATCCAAATATCATTTTCTGGGTAAAGAAAATAGAAACAGAGCAAATTGGGTATTTCTGCTTTTTCTTTTTTCATCACCACATCCACCTGAGTAGAAGGACTACTCCTTTGAGTTTTCTTATTTACCAAAGTAGTACAAAGTGTGCTAGATAATCTTTGAGGCTTCTTTCAATTATGAGATTCTCTGATTTTATCTGGTGTAGCCCTTCCCTCCCCCCTCATTTTACAGAAGAGACACTTGAAGTCAAGACAATTTCACCAACATTATCAAAATTATATCATTAGTTAAAAGTATAATCTATGTCCTCTGATGTATTCTTCAGTGGTCTTTTGAAATATATTGTGAACATATTGCAATTTTTCCATTAATTAGACAAAGTGAAAACTTAAAGGAAACTATGAATTTTATTCCCTGTGGTGATTGATTTTAAATAGCATTTGTTTCCTAACGAAATTGGACAGGTGGACTTGACATTTAGGCTGCCTGCCAGTGATTACCTGTGTGTCTTGGGCCCATTTACTGAATTAATCCTACCTGAAATTCAGTCTCATTATCCAATTAGGACTCATTCTTTCTATCATCAAAATTGAACTATTATTCAACTATACAAACTTTTTCCCCTTTAGAGGTTTTTTTTTTTTTTTCAATTATTACCTATAGAAAGATATGTCTATTAAAGTTCTGGCTCATCTCTGTTTTTTTGTTTTCATGGCTACCTCTTTAAGAAAGGCTCAAACACAGACTCCTTATTGTAATTGAAATGAGATAGGGAGGGAGTGAGCAGTTACCATACACCAGAAGTGAAATTCTGCCATCTTATCTCAGAAACCATTCAAGTCTGAGGGCAATTCTGATAGACAATAAATATATAGTGAGCACAGAAATTAGAAATGCAGTCCTACATTCAGAAGCATATGAATTTAGCAGTTAGATAGTTGGCCTCTCTGAACCTGGAAAAGTTGACTTCATGTCCTATTTAAGACATTCAGAGGTACAAAAGAAATCTTAAGGTTTACTGGTTAGATTTCTTTCTTAAGAACAATGCCGTAAGCCAAAATCAACCTGATTCTCCTTGGCCATCAGTAGGTTTTAGGCCCAGCCCCATTTGGTAATTGGTTGGGTCCTGATTGACTCTGATTGAATAAAAACAGCAATTATTTCTGCTTTGGCCAGAAACTCTGAGGATCTTCCCCTCCCACATTCATTTATTCATTCATCCATTTATCTATTTATTTGTTCATTCATTCATTCATTCATTCCTTTATTTTTGCTTATACATTCAGTCTTTTACTTATTCATTCATTCATTTATATATTTACTTATTTTTTATTTATCTATTTGTTCATTCATTTAGATTTTTTTTTCTGGATTAAGTGAAAAAGGAGATTCTTTGCCTCAATTGGCTTACTCATTGAATGGGTGCAGCCTCAGTTAAGCTTAGACCTGTTAAAGACCTTAGCTTAAAAAGGTCAAGGTCTCCCATTTCATAGAGGGTCCCCTTCAGTGAATGAATAGATAAATAAACAAATAAGTAAATATATAAATGAATGAATGAATAAGTAAATGACTGAATGAATGAATTTAATATTTAATAATTTATTAAATGGAGAGATATACTGGGACCAATGGATCCATGTTTGATCCCAGGGCTGAATGTGACTATCCTCTCCAAGAATCCAGCAAACAATCAAGAGTTCTCAATGACATATATACACATGTGGCTTAGACAAAGAGGGTAGACTGAGGCAGGGGTGGAGTCAGGGTAATTCTGACTGGGTGGGGTGAGGCTCTGGAGAGGGGATGACAATCAGGGGGAGGCACCCCTGACATGGGGAAAGGCATCTTGATAAGACAGTATCTGATATAGCTTGGGATGGGGAGAGGCATTCTAATGTTCTATCAAGTATTCTGATAAAGAGAGAGGGGAGGTTTTGCAGAACTGAGAAGAAGGGAAACTGAGCCAGGATTGGGTCAGGATAATTAGAGAAACTAAGTCAGGACAATAAAAGAGAACTGTGGCATAACACCGATGAATTCACAAATGGCTCCTTATTATTTTATTACCCATCAAAACATTTTAAAGCACAGCATTTATTTCCAGTCTGCACTTTGGGTTCAAATTTCTGAGGTATTTCACCAGTCTTAGCTACTGTTCTCAATACTGAAATATTTCATGGTTAATTATACAGTTTGTTTTGCTTTCTCCTTCTCTTCTTCCTCCTCCTCTTATTCAGGGTTTACTACATGCCTGAAACTGTGCTAAACACTAGAGATATAAAGAACGAAACAAAACAAAAATACCCCGAAAACAAACAAAAAAACCCTCTACATCCCTGACCTGTATGTGTGTGTGTGTCTTTGTGTGTGTGTGTGTGTATGTGTGTGTGTGTGTGTGAGAGAGAGAGAGAGAGAGAGAGAGAGAGAGAGAGAGAGAGAGAGAAAGAGAGAGAGAGAGATACAACTATTGGTCAGCATAAAAAATTAAATGGGAATTTTTTAGGGAGTTTTGCAGAAGCTTCAGACAACATGTGAAGGCAAAGAGATGACACACAAAAAAATCTAGAAACTCAGAAATGCATAATATATATATATATTATTATATATATATATATATATAATAATGTATAATATCAACATTTTATCTTGTGATGCCATGATAATTCAGACTTCTCTAATACAAAGTGATGGCCAAAAATTTTTCCATGGCTTTTCCAGATTGTGGGGATATTATACCCCTAACTATAGCAATATGGAAAAGCTAACTATATAAAAAAGGAAATTTTAGAGTGAAAGCACTAGAAGTTAAGCAGAAGGATTATTGGAGGAAAGCCTCTGCACAAGGCAGGTTTGAGCCACATTTTGAAGGATCTCATCTGAGGCAACTAAGAAGCACAATGTATAGAGCCCTGGGCCTAAATTCTGGAAGACCTGACTTCAAATATTACCTTAAATACTTACTAGCGATCAAGTCACAACTTCCAGTTGCTTCAGTTTCCTCAATTGTAAAATGGGAATAATAAAATCACCCACTTCCCAGTAGTGTTGGGAGAATCAGATGAGATATTTGTAAATTACCTAGCATATAGTAGGCACTATACTAGTTCTATTATATTTAAGCCTAAAGGTCAGAGGAAGTCACTGGAGTTTGTTGAAGGTGGTGGGTATGTGTTGTACTTTAGAAAGATCCATTAAACAGTTGACTGAAGAATAAATTAGAATAAAAATAGACCTGAAGTGGAGGAAATGACTAGAAAATGATTGCAATAAACCAGGAGAATGGTGATAAGGACCTGAATTAGTTTGTAAGTAGAGAGAGGGGGCACATTCAAGACACATCAAGCATAAATGAGCATCATGGTAATAAATTATTCTATTAAGATAGTTATATGTTAACTATATATATATTCTCTCGTCAGATAAAACTGTTAGGTTAGGCCCAACATTTCAATCTCTAACCTTCCTTTATCTCTTATAAAAATAACAGATGTTAAAATGATGCTGTCCAGTTGTGCTCACAATTTGAGGGTAACATGCTCTTAGTCCCAGGTAACTGGATGCTGTTGTGAAGTCCCTCCATATTATAACTACCTTTGAAGATGGCAAATTCACCATTTCCAATTGTTTACATATAAATTTTGCAGTTACCAATCTGAAGTTAGGTCATTAGAGAAGATCTTAAGTATTTTATCCAGGAAAGGACAGGTTAATAAGTGGTATACAGTGCATATTATCCATGTAAATACATAAATGCATGTATGTGTGTGTATATACATATATATATATATACACATACATGCATTTATATATATATATATATACACACACACACAACGACCCTCACAAATTGTTCCAGGAGTAAAAGAGTTTAGAATAGTCAGCTATTTTCCAATCTGTTCCTACTAATTGGCTGCAATAATATGTACTCATGTGTAAAGACCTATTTCTGTGTACCAGTAAAAATAAAATAGGCAATTTTGATTTGTAAAAATTGACTGCTTCATTGTAATTTAGTTTTTGGATGTCTTTAAGCCTCCATACATTTTTTTCCTGTCCTTACCAAAATAACAATGCTGCTCTTTATGTCAGAGTTTAGAAAAACAACCCACTTTCTCACTGTGACAATTAAACTGCTCTTCAGTCTGCTGCAAGTTATGCAATAGGAGGGAAGACATTGCACAGACTGTTTTTCCTTTCCCCAAAGGGGTAATAACCTTCTCTTTCACCCAGGACAGCAACCTCCTCTACTGCCTTGAAAAAGTCACAGCCACCTGATGGTAAACACAATGATAATCATGATCCCCAGAGTCCTGTAGCTGGCCACAAATAGTGTCTATTGTAATAAAAATACATTCCTTTTTTGGGCCATCACCTCTACCTCCTCCAGTCCTTAGCCTCTACTCCTGTATCCCTCAGCTCTCATAGATCAGCTTTTGCCTTATGATGGGCAGGAGCAGGAGACAGCCTTTTAACATTGCCCATCATTTTCCAGCTCCTCAATTTGCTTTCCCACCTTGGAAAGCAAACTTCTTATCCTATTTTTATTCCTAGCACTCAGCACAATATTTGGTACATAGAGAGCACTTAATAAATTCTTACTCTACAACTTGCTATCAGAATAACCTGTAAAGCCCTCCATGAGTTTAAGCAAAGTAAAATGTACACAGTAAGTACATATAATAATAGCAAAGTTGTGAGATGATCAGCTGAGAATGACTTCGTTATTCTTAATAATACAATAAGCCAAGACTATTCTGAAGGAATTATGATGAAAAATGCTATCTATACCCAGAGAAAGAACTGACTATGTGTGAGTAAAGACTGAAGTATACTTTTTTTTAACTTTCTTTCTTTTTTTTTTCTCGAGGCGGGGCGGAATCTGTGTTTTCTTTGCAGCATGACTTTTATGGAAATGTTTTGCAGAACTTCACATGGGCCTTCTCAATGTGGGGTTATGTGGGAAAGGTGGGGGAAAAATCTGGAACTCAAAAATTTAAAAACAAATGTTAAAAAATTGTTTTATATGCAACTGGGGAAAATAAAAATAGTTAATAAAAAGATCGAAAGATCAAAAAATAAAATTGTGCTCTATTAATCATCTATCCTTTTATCTTTATCAATCAATCATTTTCATAGATTATCAAAAGTCATAGAAGTGGACAGAATTGAAAGTCATCTAATTCAATTAATTTCTGAATAAGTATCCTCACTACATTAATCTAAATATGTAACTATCCAACCTTTGTTTGAAGACTTAAAGTAGGGAAATTTGAAGTTTACTGAGGCAGCCCATTCTAGTTTGCGTTGGTTTCAAGTCTTGGGAAATTTTTCCTGATATGGAGTCCCCATTTGACTTTCCTCATTTTCCACCCATTACTCCCAGGGCTGGTTTCTGAGGCCAATCAGAATTTACTCTCTCTTCTGCTTAACAGCCTTTAAAATACTTTTCTGTACAGTCTTCATGTCTTCTCTGCATTCTTGGATCTGGCCTGAACATCCACATCCTTAGAACTATAAGGCAGAGTAGAGTGGCACTATAACTTTCTGTTTTTTTATACAACACAATATGATTTAGCCTAAGATCATGTCAGTTTTCCTGGCTATTGATTTCTAGTCTTAAAGTCCACTAAGATTCCAAAATCTTTTTTTTTTTTTTTTTTTAGGTGAGCTGCTATCAAGCTATGTCTTTCCTATCCTACGATTTGAAAGTTGATTTAAAAAGAAATTCTCACCAGCATAGGGCTTTTAAATATATATATATTGGTTATATTTAACAATCAGGTACATGTCAGAATGAATAAAATGCTTGGCCTGGAGTTATAAAGGTTTATGTTTTGCCTCAGATACTAGTTGGGTGGCCTTTGTCAAGTCACTTAAATTTCTGCCTCAATTTCCTCATCTGCAAAATAAGGATCATAATAGCACCTACTAATTTAAAGAGTTCTTGTGAGGATCAAATGGAATAACATATGAAAAGCACATATGCAGTTATGAAAGTGCTATGTAAATTATTAATCATATTCTGCATAGAAAACATTTGGGATCCTGATGAAGTTATCCAACACAATGAATTCCCTACAGTTACTTATCAGCTCTAGGTTAGTTATCATCTTTTAATATCTTCTATTGGCAAGCTCCAAGGGCTCCCACATCCCCAACTCCTTTTGTTATCACTCTCTGTACCTATTATATCCTAAGGACCTCAAAATCCTGTCTTCTATAACAGAAAATTTTATGAAGTTTTATGACTTCTACTCCAAAGCTGCCAATTTTGTTTAGGTTTTCTAAGAATTTTACCACTATTAAACAAATTGAATAATAAACAAATGGTAGAGTGGATAGAGTCCTGAACTGGAAGGCATAATGACCTGGGGCTCAAATTTGTCCTTAGAAACACCTACCAGCTATTAGACACCAAATCATCTTAAAACAACAACCTGTCTGCCTCAATTTCCTTATTTGTAAAATGGTAATAATAATACCATCTACTTCTCAGGATTGTTATGAGAATCAAATAAGATAATATACATAAAGTGCTTTGCATACCTTAAAGAGCTCTATAAGTACTATATAATATTTATAACATCATTATAAGAATTATTTGACAATCACATATAATATAAGCATTGCTAATTGATATTAGTAATATCACCATACAATATATTATTGTTATGTTCTTGTTAATTTAGGCTAACTGCTGCATGGCTAATCTTAGAGTAAAAAATGCTTAAATCTCTGAGAAAATAGCAGAATATGTATGTTGAACAATTTGGATAAATCAGAAAACTAAATAGGGCAAAATATAGATGCAGTATCAGTTTATAAAACTGATATTGAAGAAATGGTCAGTAAACTGTTTTTTTCCTTCTGAAACTGGCCAAACAATGCCTTTTCCAGTTAGTATCTTTGTTATTTATCATGTTAGTTTCATTTACAGGATAGGGAATCCAGGGGGCTGTCACCAGGCACTGCAGTGAGGCTCTAGGAAGGCATTCTCTTCTCCCTATGTACAAGCTGTGCACTGCAAGGTGCTGCTATGCTCATATTCCATTGCCCTGGCCAAGGAAGCCCCAGTGGGGTTAGAATCAGAGAATGCTAAAGTCACCCAGGATTCTCCTCAGGCTCCCTAGGTATCAAAAAACCCCCACAAAAACAAAACCCAAAACATAATAACAGAATGTATACAGTAACAGCAATATTGTTTTAAGAACTTTAAATGACTAAGTTATTTAAAAATACCCAGATTAACTATAAAGGACCTATGAAGAAAGACACTATCTGTATGCAGATAATAGACTATATAGAATTATTTTACACACATACACACACACACACACACACACACTTTTGTCTAATAGTAGCCATATCTAAGGCACTGGGAGTGGGATTGGGGAATAGAAAAGGGAAAAAGAAGTACATGAAAACTTTATTATACACTTGAAAGAAATAGAAAGGTTTACATAACAGATTTGCACTTCATATACAATCATCTTTTTACTATTTTATTGAAATGCTTATTTTATTTCATAAATTAAAAATAAAACAATAGAAAAACATAAGAACAACAATAAAAAGTTGTTTACAAGGATCTGACTTTATTTTCTTCTACTTGATGTACTTTCATGAATCTACCTACCAGGTTAGTCCCATCTCTTATTGCTATTACAATATTCGTATTGAAAAAAGAGGAAGTATTCTGCCCTCTCACTCATACATTTCTTTACTAAACAACCTTTATTTACCTATCTTATTATTATTTCTCTTCGAGCATATAATTCAGACTTCTTCCTTTTCCAATCTTAAGTATTTTTCTAGTTCATCTTTATTTGAAAATTCTATAGTAATTTCTGTTCTTTTTCTTCTATAATAATTCCCCCTCTTCCCCTTACCCTGCTTCTCCCCTTCACTCAGTCATTTTTCACTCTTCTTTACTTACTGAATTTTTATTTCTTTTCAGAAACACAATGTGTTTCCATGAAGTTTCCCTAGAGATTCTCTGCCTTATTCTACAACTGCTCAGCTCCTTCTCCCAAGTATCTCTTGAGAATTCTCACAGCAGCTGAAGAAATACTCCCCTGTCTTTTTAAACCTCTCATGTGACATGATGTGTATCATTTTTGCATCAAGTTGCATCATGTGATGTCAGAAGGCTTAAAGAAAACAAAATATTTTCCCTAGAGAGAAATGTATATATAACATATAAGAAAATTTTAAGTTAAAGGAGAAAGCCTGTGCTATGATTAGAGAGCTCCTAAGCCGGAGTATTTTCTAAGCTCCAGATTCTGCCAGGCTTAAGAAATACTAAATGCTTCATGTCTTTCATGAGACTTTGTTTATTGTTTGATAAAACTTAGGTAACTTTTAAGAAAAATTCAAAAGTTTACTATAGCATTTCATCCTTAATCCTACCAAAAAGAATACTTGAATTCAATGGAACTCTAGGCTCACAGAACTACTACCAACAAAAGACATCCCAACCATTCTTCACTTCCTTATTTTCTCCTTCTTGTCCACATCCTCCCACATACATAGAATATTACAATAATTTGCCTGCTTCCAGTCTCTCACCATTCCAATCTTTTCTCCATTCAGATATCAAAGTGATTTTCCTAAGGCACAAGTCTGACCATGTTAACCCCTACTCAATAAATTCCAGTGACTGCCTATCACCTCCAAGATCAAAAATCTTTTGTTGGGCATCCAAATCCCTTTATAACTTTTGATCTCTCTTACCTTTCCAGTTTTATTATACCTTACTACTTGTCATAAATTCTTTGGTTCAGTGATACTATCCTCCTGGTTGTCCCATGAACTAGACATTATATCTTTCTGCTCTGTCATTTTGTCTGGATGTCCTGCATGTCTACAATGCCCTCCTTTGTAAACTCTGCCTACTGACTTCCCTGGCTTCCTTTAAAGTCAAAGTAAAATCTCACCTCTTATAGAAAGTCTTTCCCAATTTTTCTGAATTCTAATGCTTTTCTTCTATTAATTATTTCTTACTTATCCTATGTACAGCTAGTTTGTAGATATTTGCTTACATGTTGTCTCTTCCATTAGCTTTTGAGCTCCTTGAGGTCAGAGACTTTCTCCTTTTAAATACCTAATATTTAGCAAAAAATCCAGCATTTTTGGTGCCTGATAAATGTTTATTGATTGATAAATTTTGACAGGAGTTAACTTAATATATTGAGCATTGTTCCATCTCTTATATTTTATTAAGTCATTCCATAAGCATTATTAAGCATCATATAAGTCTTTAGTGTACCTCTGTCACTATCTTTCCAATAAGGTTTTCTGGAATCCTGTCCTATTGTAAACAAACTACCTTTCATATTAGACATGCACTTTCCACACAGTCCTCCCTGTCTCCAATTAATTTGTATGTACTTTGTTGAATTACAACTATGTTCATGGCACTTTATCACTGTATACAATGTATATCATTGATATACAAAGACAAATGCTGTCTGGTTGAAAAGCGGAGTGAAGAGCTCCTCTTAAAACCTACAATTAAGGAAAGCTCTTAGATCAAGGAGAAAATATTGTGAGTAGCCAGAAAGAAAGCATCTAGATATCATGAAACTACAACCAAGATATTACAAAATTTAGTGGCTTCTATATTAAAGGATCAGAGGGCTAACAATGTGATATTCCAGAAACCAAAAGAGCTAGGATTACAGCTAAAAATCACCTGCCCAGCAAAAATGGGTATAATTCTTCAAAAAAATGGATATTTAATGAAATAGAGAAATTTCAAGCATTCCTGATGAAAAAGACTAGAACTGACTAGAAAAATTGACTTTCAAATACAAGACTCAAGAGAAACATAAAAAAGATAAACAAGAAAGAGAAATTATAAAAAATTCAATTATGTTAAACTGTTTCTATTCCTACATGGTAAGATGATACTTAGAACTCCTAAGAACTCCTTTCTTTTTTTGACTACTATAGCTATGATGAAACTAACAACACAATGAACAAAAGCTGTCCCAGACTACTTCAGGAAGAATTACCAGGAATTGGTAACACAGTAGCCGCTGTCTATGAAAAAAATGGTAGGTTTTCTATCCTATTGACTTTTCAGGAACTATTCCTATTTGTCTATATACATAGACAAAGGGCATGGGGGTGAGTGGGATAATATTGTTAAAATAAAATTAAGGTATGAAAGAGGAATTCCCTGAGAGAAGAGAAGAAAGAGATAGCATGGCGTAAGTTGTCTCACACATAGATCCATGAAAGATCTTTTACAATGGAGAGGAAGATGGGGAAGGGGTGATAGAGAAACAGTTGAATCTTACACTCACCAAAATTGATTTAAAAAAAAAAAATATACACACTCAGTTGAGTATAGAAATCTGTCTTACCATACAGGAAAGTAGAAGAAGAGGATAAGTGAAAGGGAAGAAAGACTTATGGAGGGAGGACATATTGGGAAAGATAGTAATCAGAAGTAAATGCTTCTCTATTTGCCAGGAAGATTGTTTACTGGCTAAAGTAACAGCTAGCCTTTTTTTTTTTGGGGGGGGGGTTCCTTCTTATGGTGAATGATTAGTATTAAATTAAATTTTTCTTAGCCTAACAGTTTGGTATCAGATGTACTTAGGTTATCAGAACTCCATCTAGGATGGTCCACACTTTTATGGAAGTAGACATCAGGAACATTACTTCTTTTTAGTCAAAGCCTCTATTCAGCCCTTCACTCAGGAGTAGGACTATTCAGAAGAAAAACAAAAGGGGGGAAATTTTCCTGAAACATTCTTCTACTTATCTAGTCTATTTTCTCTAACACTAACTCTGCCCAGGAATGAATTATGAAGTCTCCATTTATTTGTTGATAAATATTAAGATTCTACTTTGCATAAGTTCCGAATCCCCATTTGAACTTCAAATCATTAAGACAAAGTAGCCAGACTTCTATCCCTTTTACTTCCATCTAAAAATGGACTTTTTCTCCTTTCTCTGTCTTCTACTTCAAAACAATGAAGAACCCAGATTAAGGAGTTATCATATTATATTTAGGTGACATACAAACTGACAAAAAATTATACAGGTCTCATACAGGAAAACTTTGCATTTAACACCTGCCCTCTGTATCAGAAAAAGAGATCAGAAAGGGTGCAGGAACCTCACTATCTGTATGAATTCTCTGTCAGGGAAGTTCAGAACTTCACTCTCACATTGTCATATTCGACTGCAATGGGCAAAGTCCTTGGCATTGATGGTGGAGCCTTGTCACCTTGAAACAACAGCTACATTGGCTCCTTTCACCTACCTTATCCATATTTACTATTTCTGTCCTTCCTCCATGTCTTCTCTCCATTGTAAAAAATCTTTCATGCCTCTTTTATGTGATATAATTTACCCCATTCTATCTCTCTTTCTCCCTTTCTCCCAATGAATTATTTTTCTCAACTCTTAATTTTATTTTTGGATATTATCCTGCCATATTCAAGTCACTCCCATGCCCTTTGTCTCTGTATCCTTTTTTCTAACTGGCCAGTCTCCATTCTGCCTTAATCATCTTCACATCTCCATATCCATACCTTCTTCCTTTTGAGATTTCTGTTCTCCTCCTCCTCTTCTTTCTGCAGAAGGCAAGAAAAACTGCCTTTTGTAATAATAGCCTCATGGTTTGTACTAGTTTTTGCAGACAAGCACTGAAAATATTATGTCTACTGAATAACGAACTTCAATACCAAATACATTAGGAAATAATGATCTTCTATTTTTATGTCTGCTTTTGTCTATTTTCAATTTTCAGCAGCAACATCTTGATTATACAAGTGATGGTAAAGATACCTTGATTGGACATTATGTCTTAATCTTTTTATTCTTTCATCTGATTTGATATTGATTTTGATCTTTGCTATAACAAGTTAGTACAGATATATGGTTTGGAAATCACTCTCCTATAAATAAATCAACTTTTACTAAGTAAAATTATATATATATATATAAAGATATATATATGAATACACATATATTCATACACAAATAAATGTGCATATGTATTTTTATAAATGCATATATAATATGTGTATATATGCACATATAATGTGTGTGTGTGTATATATATATATAAAGAGAGAGAGAAAGAGAGAGAAAGAGAAAAAGAGAGAGAAAGAGAGAGAAAGAGAAAAAAAGAGAGAGAGAGAGAGAGAGAGAGAGAGAGAGAGAAATAGTTTCTTGAGTGCTTGTTACCCTTGGAGGCAAATCCAACACCTAGTGACTCTCTCTTTTTGACTCCAATAATCAAGATTCTTTGGATCAAGTATTCAAGACAACCACCTAGATTAGCAAGTAAAATATTATTACCATACTCTGCCTCTTGATTATGCAAGTTTTAATCTGTTGATTGGTCTGCTGATGCTAATAACTAATGTTATTTATCATTTAAAACATACTCTGATTTTGCACCAAATTTGTGACATCAAAACATTTCTGGAAACTTTTTTTGAAAAAAGGGAGGCCATGAAGTATGTATTGATGAATTTTACAATGTACACTTTTATGAGTAGTCTTGATTTGTATTTTCAAGGAGAAAAAAATTTTTTTTGTTAATATTTTCAATATCCTTTGTTCCTTCCTAGTCCCCAACACTTCCTTAAGATTTTTCAAAGGCTGGTACTATCCAATTTCACTAGTGAAGATACCATCTAAAGTGGATTTGATACTGTCTCTCAAATAAATTGGAAAGACTAATATAGTACTACTTTCTCAGATATGGAAGTCTAGAATAACACAAAGCATATTGATGTGCTGGACAGGCAGGCAGGTTCTGCCAGTTACTGACTTAACTTGGGGTTTTGGAACAATCACTTCTACTTCCCTAAGGCTTGATTTCCCACTTTAGAAAACAAAAGTAGGTAATAAATCATGCTTGACCCCTCACAGTGATATAATGAGAAAACATAAGGTGGAATTAGCTTAATTTTTCTTTTTTTTTTCACATACATCCATTAATGTTAAGAAAATTGAGCTGTCACAAGTGGTGAGATGTGGGACACGTATGAGACACTGGCAGATGGTCAATAAACAAATATTTATTAAGAGCCTACTATGTTCAAGTCACTATGCTAAGCTCTGAAAACACAAAGAAAGACAATAAAGTAAAAACACCCAAGTTTTTGCCTTCAAGGAGCTCACAATTTAATAGGTGAGACAATGTACCATGTAGGTATTTATATTCAAGTTATAATAATGACATATACAGGATAAACCAGAGATAATGGACAGAGGGGAGGCATTAACATAACGTGGTGTGAGGAAAAATGTTTCTTGTTGAAGATGAGATTTTAGCTGGGATTTCAAGGAAGTCTGTTGAACTGAAGAAGGAGAGAATTCTAGGGATAGGGGTCAGTTAATTAAAGGCCTGAATTTGGGAGATGGAATATTTTGTGTACTGAATAGCAAATTGGACAGTGTCAGTCAATTGAGGATTATATGAGAATGAATAAGATTTAAGAAAAGTGGAAAGCAGCAGCAACTCAAGGGGAAGAAAAATCAGGGAGGAATGGAAACATAAAAATGGTCACAGAGGCAATTCTTCTTTTATATTTTCTCGCATTAAGGGATTAAAGCAGTATAATCACCAGTTTTTTTTAATCACATAGCTGACTGGTTTTAAAAAAAAGAACACATTTCTATTATATATATAGTCACTTAGCTATAAATTATACTGACATATTAATATGCTAATAATTACATAAATATAAAATCTATACAAAATATAAATTTAAAAAGAAAAAGATAAGATGAAATAATACTTTATTTTAGAGTAAGGAGTTCTCCATATTTTAGATGTAGGAGCTTCTACAGTTTATTGACTAAGGGGTCTATAAGATCAGACCAAGACTGAGTTTGAGGAAAATCACTTCGGTAATTGTGAGGAAGATAGATTGTAGAGGGGAGAGATATGAGGGAAAGAGAACAAGTAGGTGACTTCTAATAGATGAGAAGTAATGAGAGTCTGAAATAAGGCAGTCACTTAATAATTGGAGAGAAAGAGATGAATATAAGAGATGTAAAATAAGAATAGATAAAACTTGGCAACAGATAGGATATAAATTGAGAATTGGAGAAGCTAAGGATTGCTGTATGATTGCAAAATTAGTTGACTGGAAGGATGATGGTATCTTTCCAAAAATTGGAAAGTTTGGACAGAAGCTTGTGTTAACTCCTACTCTGAGTATATACAAGTGAGGAAATTTTTCTTGATTCCTATTTTAAAGAAGGATATATAAGCCTATGTATTGTTTGGTAGACTGGTATTGCCTTAAAATTTAACGTGGCTGTTGGTAAACTTGTGAATTAAGGAAATTGATATGAAAAACAATTTGGAGTTATGTAAGGTACTTGTCTAAATTGTTCATACTGTTTGAGCTGGTGAGCCCTCCACCAAGCATAGGACTTCAAAAAGGTCAAAGATAGATAAGATACATAAAGACTCACATATGGCAAAATCTTTATAGCAAACCTTTTTTTTTTTTGACAGTAGCAAATATCTCCAAAGAGAGTGGGTGTCTATTGATTAAGGAATTATTGCATAAATTATGGGATATGAATGTAACAGAATACTATTTTTGCTCTATGAGAGCAATATGAGAAATTATTGGAAACATGGTAAGAGTTATAGGACTTAATGTATATCAGCTAAGTAGATCAAAGAAAAAATATATAACCAAGGATTATAACAATAGAAATAAAAAAAGTGAAAAAAGTGAATTTGATTAATTGTAGTAATCAAGCCTGGTTTCAGAAAACAGATAATGAAATATATTTCCTTCTTCTTGGTAGTTATAAAGGCATCATTGGTGCGAAATGTTGAATAAGCTGCAGGGATAATTATTTTGTTTATTGCTTTTGATTAACTAGTTTTCTTTATATATAAAGATTATTGGGGTATGAATGGGAAATATTGTCTTGAGCTATGACTGCTGTAAAAACAAAAGCCATCAGTAAAACCCCAAAATAAAATTTTAAACCTTATGTGATGCTAATATATGAAGAAACAGAATCTGTGGTTTTCACATTGCTGTGACCTTTGAGAGAGCAGCTGAACTAATATGAAATACAAAAGAGACTCATCAGAACTAAGATTTTTGGTGATTTTTTTTTACTACAAAACACTGAATTATATGTTGTCTACTCTCTTGGAAAATACCCTATAAGCAAGACATATCTATGACAAATTCAAAGATGAACATTGTGACCATGATTTGATAATGCTATTTCATTAAAGAGATACTTAAACACAAACTATTGTAATCAAATGAACAGCTTTATTAGACTTTTAATGCACAAATTATAGTGAGGTGTGCCAAGAAATGGGGTAGGAGTATAAAGAGTGAGGGAAGAGGCTTGCCAAAGATAAAATTAAGTCACTTTAGAATTGTATCTAGGGTTGGTATTCATCTCCCTTCCTCCCAAAGTAGAAAACAGTAATAGTAATTGATTTTTCCATCTTGCAAATGGTAGTTTGCAAAAATAGTCACTTGCTACCTAATCTAGAAAGCCTTTTATTGACAAGGTATATCAAGAGGAGTAGATCTACATTTATACATACTTTCATAGAATTTTAGAGTTGACAAAAATATCAAAGGTCACCTAGATCAGTGCTTTGCAATATTTTTTGTTCCATGATCCCTTTTCAGTAGCAACAAAAAAGTAATTTTTACCCCCAGGATGATTCTATATACTACTCATAATATTCTTTTTTTTTCCCTGAGGCAATTGGGATTAAGTGACTTGCCCAAGGTCACACAGCTAGGAAGTGTTAAATGTCTGAGACCAGATTTGAACTCGGGTCCTTCTGACTTCAGGGCTGGTGCTGTATCTACTGCATCACCTAGCTGCCCCTATGCTATAAATAACATTCTTAATGATTATTTATTGCTTAAGGCACCATAAAAGAATTTTTAGCACAAACTCTTTGGATACATGAATCTTAGATGTTTGTAATACGCTGAAAGAGAATCTGTTGATTAAGACTAGCCTCTTTCCTTCAACAACTCTAAGAAATTTTCATCACTCTTCAGTTGAGCAACTTCAGTTATAAGAACTACCTCGTAAGATAGTTTATTCCTTTCCTTGTATTTTGATAAATTTCTTCTATTCTTTCTTATTATTACCAGTTCTATCCTCTGGAATAACAAAGCACCAAAGAATAAATCTAGTCCCTTTCCTATGTGACAACTTGTCTAATAAATCAAGACATCTATCACATTCTTTATCTCTCCTCCAAGTCCAACAAGCCAAATTGATAAAGATAGATAAAAATAAAGAAGATAAAAGAAGTAATTTTGAAATGTGGATCAATGTGGAGAGGAAAAACCTAGTTAGCTACCAAAGTTTTTGCTTTGGTAGACAAGAGGATGGGGCAGTTAGGTGGTACAGTGGATAGAGCACTGGGTTTGGAATCAGGAAGAGTCACCTTTGTGAGTTCAAATCCAGTCTTACTAGCTGTGTGACCCAGGGCAAGTCACTTAACCCTGTTTACTTTAGTTCCTCATCTGGAAAATGTAATGGCAAAACACTCATATCTTTGCCAAGAAAACCCCCAATGAGCTCACAAAGAGTCAGACACAACTGAAATGATTAAGTAGCAGTCACAGTGTAGTACAAAAACCTTGGGCCTAGAGGAAGCATAGGAGAGCAGTGACTTGTAGGTCATCCTAGAACTGCTGTTTTTCTGTAGTCTTTTGAACTTTGCATCTTTTGACACTATTAATCATTTAAACATTCTTTTCCCTCTCCATTTCAGAGACTTCATAGGTTCTCTCTCTGCTTTCTAACTGTTGATTTGATCTCTTTCTACATTTACGAATTCCTAAATGTTCCTCATGAGTTTCTCCTCTCATTCCCTCCTCTTCCCTCTAGTACCCTTCCTCTCCCTTTCTTTCTCCCCCTCCCTCTCTCTCTGTCTCTGTCTCTTTCTGCTAGACAATTAAGGTTAAACGACTTTCTCAGGATTACACACCTAGTTCTCTCCACTTCTCACCTCCTCTCCTCCCCTCTGCCCTCCTCTCCTGTACCCTTCCTTCCTTTCTCCACTCTTTCCCTCCTCTCTCCTCTTCTTTCCTTCTCTGCTCTCTCCTCTCCTCCTCTTTTCTGCTTTCCTCTCTTTTACTCTTTTCTTCTTTATGACCTTATGGGCCATAGCATGACAGGTTTTTTTTTTTTTTTATCCTCCACTATTTTCCAAACTCTGTCCAAACTCATATCTGTTGCTTCCTATCTATCCATTTCATTCTCTGCCATCCCCTTTTCCTTTTACCTTCAATCTTTCCAAACATCAGCACCTTTTCCAATGAGTTCTGTCTTCTCTTTATATGGCCAACGTATTTAGACTTTACCATTAGTATTTGGCCATCTGGTGAATAGCTTGAATTAATAATTTCTTTAAGTATTGATTGTCCAAGGGACTCTCAAAAGTATTCTACAATGCTACAGTTTGAAGACACTGATTCTGTAATATGGCACTCAGTTTTCCTAATAGTCCAGCTTTTACAGTTATACATTGTCACCGGACAAACCATATCTTTGATTATATTGGCTTTGACAGAAAATAATCCTACTTCACATTAGTTCTGTGCTAATAGGCAGGGCATTTCCAGTCTCACTTTTTTTTCTGTAAAATGGAGATAATAATATCTCAAATTTATATTACCTTTAAGGTTTGCAAAGTATTTTATATATGTTGATTCACTTGATTTTCTTAGCAACCCTGGGATAAGTACTATTATTAAATGTACCCAGTGTGTGTTAGAGATGGCTGAGCTCTATAGCCACATCTTCAAATGTTTTTCTATTGATTGTAGGATGTTGATGTCATCTATAAATGGAACTGTCTAGAACAATAGTCGAATAGAAATGGGGTCACGTAAGTGGCATGTTGATTTAGTTTTGAAATGTAATGTTACCTATGTTTTATTGAATTTGTATTTATTTTGTTAAAGATTTTCTAATTACATTTCAAGCTGGTTTAGGCTGTAATTCAGAGTGTTGGAGGCCACAGGGTTCTGGTCATGTGTTTGATTCTTCTGATCTACTCTAACTTCTGAAAATGAGCCCAAAGTTAATTTGTGAAAGAGGTGAGTTTAATTTTAGTTTTAATCTTGACCTTTTAGCATCACCACGACTTTTGTTTGGTCATTGTCTTTATCACACCTTAAATATATAATAATACTAGTAATTAACATTTCTATAGTGCTTACTATATACTAGGCATTGTGCTAAGTGCATTACAATTATTATCTCATTTGGTCTTCAGAACAACTATGGCAGGCAAATGCTATTATTATCCCCATAATACAGATGAGGAAAAATGAGGCAAAGAGAAATTGAGAGGCTTGTCCTGAACCATATAATAAGCCTCTAAAGCTAAATTTGAAATCAAGTATTCATGTCTCTAGGCCAGCATGCTATCCACTGCATCACCTGGCTGCCCTGTGCTAAATTACTTTCTAATCACTAAGATTTGTTTTTTTTTTAATCCAGAATCTATTTTCTATTCAGATCAATGCATTTATCTATATACTACTAGCTAAGGAAACAGTTGTAGTACAGCCATCAAAAGTTTTGGGCTTGAGTTCCATTTTAATAATATACTTTTGCAAAACTATGCCTATTAAGCATCAGTTTCCTCAATTATAAAATTCCTCAAAAATTTATAAAAGATGAAAATAAGCTAGATCACCTACTATACAGCAGTGTTGGAAGTATCAAATGAAATAATGTAGGTAAAAATGCTTTATGAGGCATATAAGTGATAACCAAATATAATTTGTTCTATAATTACTTACCCTGTGTAATTTTCTTTTTTACCAGCATTTTTTTCTTATTGTCTATCATATGCTATATTTTATCCTTTAGCTATTGTAATAGACTAAATACCTGAAAAATACATATTTCTTTTCATTTTCATCAACAAAAAGTATCTTTATTTTCAAATGTGAAAATAAAAATAAACACAAGGGCATAAGACCACCTATAGCATTATTTTCTATCAGATCTATAGAAATTGAGAGTTTCCCAATGTGTTTTTGTAGTCATTTAATTTGAAGTTTGCATCCAGATGTTTTGAATTCATATAGACACAGTATATGTGATATGTAATGATGCCAGAAGTGAGGGAGAATCATGGTCTCAATTCCACAATTATAGCACCCCATCCTTACAAAGTAATAATGAAAACAATCAGCAGTTACCATTCTAAATATGTCATACGAAGTGCATAAGAGAAACAGAGCCTATTTTGATGCAAGCTTTGAACTCTGGGTTTGAGATAACATATGTTTGTCAATGTTACACTCATGGTTATCTCTATTTAGCATTGACATCAAAATGCTACAGACACACATTTAAAAAGAAACCTCTGTTATTCTGCATGAGCAAATCCGAATCATGGCAATTAAATTTATTTTAAATTTCACTTAGCTTTCAAAATGAAGGAAAAGAAAACATTGTGAAACACCTTCAGCTAGTTATTTGGCTAAATCTAATGCCCCTTGTTATTATATCATATTAAGAACAACATTTGTAGATGCCTTAGGATATTGCCTTATTTGCAAGCATACTCATAAATAACCAGGGAGTACTATGGTGCAATGCTAGTGTTTTTATTATTTATATGTTCTTGAGATGAAAGCCAAGAGCAACACCAATTTTGAATGTAAAATTATTTGTAAAATCTTGTGGAGAAGGGTGATAGAAGATCATGAACAATACCATCTTATAGAAGAAAGATGTAAACAATATGCAAAAAGTCAGTTTGAAGAAAGATTGGTGAGACCTTACTAAAAATAATCATCTGTAGCCATTTAAAGATGAAAATGAAAAGGTAACAACAAAAGTGAAAAGTGAAAATGATTTGCAAATGTTTTATAACAAACTTTATTCATTATCCATGATAAGAAAACATTTGAGCTTGAACATCAGAAACCTGGATGTATTTTTAGAGTATGAAGAGATGATAGGTAAGAAGAGATATAAAGAAAACAGCAATATTCAAAAAGTGTACATAGAGAAAATTAGTACTGGAAATGATAGAGTTATAAGGACATTGAGAGATCAATTTACAAACAAGTGAAGAAGTGCAAAATTCTGAAGAGATGAATTACTGAGACTCTTCAAAGAATACAAGAATCAAAGATACATAATTAAAAATTCATCTCAGTAACAACTGTGATCAGTGGATACTCTCTTCTTTCCTCTTTCCCAGAGACAGTTGCCTTGGGTCCCAACAAGAGCACCTCACCACAGGTGAGGATCTCACAAAAATAGGACTAGTAAGTAATAGCTCCATTTCTTAAGATTTCTTTTATCCCTCAAATCTGAATTCTGTATAATACTAATGTCTCTCGGGAAATCCTAAAATCATTTAAATGGTTAGGGGCTTCATAGTTATAGACTTATTCTCCTTTCTCTATTTAATACACTTTCTTGTACCTACTTAGTGACATTCAAATTATGCTCACAGAATTTGAGGAATGATTAGGTCTTAATATGTGTGACATTATAGCTTTGCTAAAGTCCATCATTGCTTCTCATCTATATGCCAATTTTTAAATTTTTTATATTTTTTGTGAAAATAATTTGATCATTAATATCATGAAAGACAAAACAGATATATTTGCCATGGTGATAACCAAGATCATAGAAGAAAATCCAGAACAGACTCTAAGTTAAAGAGGAATTCCCCTCTAATGGGGAGGTTGTCTAGATAAGAGGCATCAAATGTACTGCCCACAACACTTCTGAGTGATTCTAGAATGAGAATAACATATTATTGGAAAATAGTTAGTAATATAAATATAAATATAATAGAACAATGTTAATATGTGTTTTTCTGAGACAACATGCATCCAGGGATCTTTATGTAGTATGATTTAGTGTCCCCTTTTTATATGAATTTGATTGCATTGGTGTAGACATTCCTGTTTGTGAATCATCAAACCTCAGAACACTTTAAGCTATCTAAAAGATATTCATGATGAAGAATTATGAAAGACACAGCTATTCTCAGAATACAATGATCCTAGACAATCCTAAAGGACTAAGGATGAAACATACTATCCACCTTCAGAGAAAGAATTGATATATTTTTTACTGAATCATGCTATTTTTTACTTTCTTCTTAATTCTCATTTTGAGTCATACAAAATGACCAATATGAAAATATTTTACATGATTGTATATGTATAACCTACCACATGAGGGTCGAGGAGAGGGGGAAGAGAGGAGTGGAAGAGATAGTATTTAAAACTAAAAAGGTTAAAAAATATTAAAAATATTTTAACATGTAATTGAGGGGGAAATATTTTTAAAAGAAAAAAAGAATAAAAGCAGGAACTATACTCATAAATATTCAGAAGAGTTTAATTTAACCATTAATATAGGAAAAAGCAAATGGTTGAAACATGTCTATTGTCCAGGTTAAGATACACGCTTGGATTATCTGTGTGTATAGGCAAATAGATACAACTTTGCAAATTGTGAGCTCTGTGAGTCAAGAAGAAAGCAGTCTCTGGCCATTTGATGGTGATGTACAAAGAGAAACAGGCTCAGGAAGTCAAGTAACTGCTCCAGAAGAGACTTGTGAAGTGAAGGATCAGCATGTGGGACCCAAGAAGAGGAAAAACAATGGCATTTTTCAGCATCATAGGTATGAGTTGCATAGGCCACATGGATTTTCTCAATGTGTGCCCTTCTGTTAGTGCATTCTATGTGTGTGCTTATTCTCACTAATGTTGTGTATATTTGTGGGAGGTTTTGTGTCACAGGTTTATAGTAAAAATATTTTATAGCTACCATTCTTGCAATGATAATTTCACAAAAGCTTTTGTTTTATATTAATTGTGTCTACTCGAAGATAAATGCTTAAAGGTACTACTTAAAGATAAATGCACTGGTAAAGGTCATGAGATATATTTTTAGCAGTATAGAGTCACAGGGTACACTGGATGTGAAGTTCTCATCCCGACTGTGGCTTAACCTATGAATCCTGGCTGAGGATTACCAGGGAAGTGGACTAGGTTTATGAACATAAGGGATAATGAAGTGGATGAACAATGCCTATTCTCTAAATTATAATGTCTAATTTGATGGACAATTTTTATAGATCTTCCATCAGTATTTCTATCTTGTACAGATATTGAAAATGACCATCATTTTAGCAAAGGATTGAATAAGACAAGGAAAGAGTATTAAATTTCTTCTGGGAAATTATAGGATTCATTTGATGATGCAAAGGATAAATCTTCAATTTTAATTATATCATGTCATATTAAGCACTGAAGCCTTTATTCAGTACTTATGATTTGACTGTAGAAAGAGAAAGGCAGAATGCTGATGTCCTGAGATCCAATCTATCAGTCAACATCCATTTATTATGCATATCTTACGTGCTAGACATTATACAAACACTAGGGATATAAGAAAAGCAAAAAAGATAACCCTAGCTTCATGTTGTACTGTCTCACCTCCTGTGGAAGTTTCAAATAGATCTTTCTGATCTACCTCAGCAAGGTGATCAAATTGCATGATTCACTGCATAAAACCCTTGATTATCCTATGTCTTGAATTGGGTGTGAAAGAGTTGGAATTGTCTGGGGAATTCAAACCATTCTTAATCTGTCAACATGCCTTAACTGCTCATAAAAAAAATGTCTTTTATGAGAAAATCATGTTGCTATTCCAGAAGGTAGTCATCAAGCTATCTTGACAAAACTACATGAATCATATCTAAGAACTGCTTATAAAAAAACATTCATTTAGAAGCTTGTCTCCATGGTGTTTACTAGATTTCAAGAAGGAAAGCATTTTTTTAAGGAAGTCTGAATGTATAACAGTAACTTGGAACATCATGTCAGTGGCCTCTACTTTTCTATGGGAAGTATTTAAGAGAGCTTGATTAACAATCCATATTGATTCTTATATTCTCTTCAACATCCCTTGAATTTCCGTAGTTTCATTGTAAACCCCTCCTGAAACAATCATGGCTTCAGAACAGTATTTTAACCCGTCAAATTGCCTTCTGCCATTATTTCTGAAATTGGTTCTACATTGAATTTATCTAAGTAGAGTTTAAGGAATTTGTGATTAGAAACTTTACTCAACTTGTCATGATTGCTCCTCATCACGCTTGAAAAGGGGTCAGGCCAAAAGGATCGTACAGAGTACTAGAGATGCTCTGAAGCAGGTTGTTGGAGAATAGGTAAACAGGGTCTGATAGGTTTCTTATGGTATTCCATCTTTCACAGAAGTTATTACTGCTATTATATTAATAGGCTACTTTTTAAAGACTTTTCCAGGAAAAATTATATGATAACTTAGAAAAGAAAAATCGATTCTGAATGTGACTCTGTTTTTGCAGTTTCTCTTCACCTATTTCTACCACAAGATATGACATGGAACTGGAGCAAGGTATATTGCTTCCACTATAATTGAGGCTATAGGGTCTATTGTATAAAATTCAGACTATGTGGGGCAGCTAGATGGCACAGTGAATAAAGCACTGGCAGGAGGACCTGAGTTCAAATGCAGACTCAAACACGTGATACTTATTAACTGTGTGATCCTGGGCAAGTCATTTAACCCCAATTGCCTTATAAAACAACAAAAACAAAACCCAGAATATGCTAACTTGTGGAGTCTTGTCATGTCAATTATTCATGAAAGCATTCTTCCCATACTGACTTGTGGACAACAGCAGAGCTACTGGTTTAAAGAGAATGTAACTAAGAGTGATGTTTACATATAATATGAGTTTCTGAAATTGTGAATTGCAATGATGTATAGGATAAAGCTTTGCCCTGAGTGTTGGGTTTTTTCCAGCAATAAAGGATGGTTCGTGTGAAGACTTGTTTGTCCTTTGTCTGTTTATTGATCCTGACTAATCTCCAGTACTATAAATTCTATATACTTGAGGAATGACATGATAGGTTGGTTGAACATTGACTGTTGCTAGACAAACTTGAATAGAAAAACCTTGACTTGAACTAATTGAAATTATGTTTACTTTATATTAGTAGATACAGAAAGTCCCACTAGGTTGCCATGATAGAGATCAGAGAATAAAAACATCTAAACATAAGGTATTTTTTTCTTTGGAACTACTTCTCTGTTGAGTATCAGCAAAATGGTATATATAACATTCATGTTGTATTCCAAACATCACCATGCAAAGCAACAAATGTCTTAATAAGTAGTAGAATTATCTTTCATGTGTTCTTATCCTATCTGGGATTCTTTTCCTGGTTACCAATATGATCATTAAATATTTCACATGGACTCTTTATTTTTCTGTTTCTTTCTCCCTTCAGTGACTCAACTGTCATGAATTCTTTCATGACTCATTTTTATCTCCATTAATTTCTCCTTATTTTTTTTTTTATTTTCCTGGGAGTAGAAGAAAGTATATGTTGTGTGCACAAGGGGAAGAAACCAGAGGAGGTAGTCATAAAATAGGTAGCAATTAATTGTTGTTAATATAAATTGAATTTGGATTATTTTCTGAGCTGTTACGTTTGTTATTTTAAACCTGGCCTTTTGATGTGACATTTAAAGATCATAATTTTCATAGTGAGTAAGAAAATTGCCTATGAAAATATTAAGTGAGAAAGTCTGATGAAATTACAAATCTGTATGTCCTTACTGAATCTTTTTCTTGAGAAACATTAACCTTCTCTTTTGCTGCTGGAAGCAAGATCTGCTCTTATTAAAAAGCAAAACAAAAACAAAAACACAGTTATTCTTAGTCCTGACTTTCCCCCCATGGTCCTTTTCCAACAATATTTCTTTTCTTTCCCGTCAACAACATACTTACCCTTAATGCAGAGCAGCCCAGTGCATCCGTATATTCTGGTGCATAGCTAACTTTTACTGTTGTTCTGATGGATACTGATATAGAAATTACATGAAGTTGAATTTATCTCAAAAATCACTATTTCACGTTGTTCAGTCAGACATTTCAGTTGTACTAGTAGAAAACTATTTTTCTCACATGTTGTTTTCTTTATTTCCATTTATTCTTAGTGTTTTTCAAGCTATGACCAAAAGCTTCTTACTGTGGTGTAGTCAACAAGTATTTATTATGTGCCAGTTGTTTCTTTTATCATTTTAGGATTTTCATGCAATTTTTCTCTCACTTTCTCTTTCATTCTTTGAATTCTTTCATTTGAAGTTTCTTGAAACCTTAAGGTATCAGAAAATTGCTAGCATTCAAATAACTTGTCAAAAATATTTAAAACAAACCTTCCTCAAATATTGAAAATCAGAGTTATTATCTTGTAACCTTCTTGAGGGCAACTGCTGTATGATTTCTCATTACTCAATGCAAGTAAATAGGTCTGGAGTCAGGAAGACTAACTTTTTAAGTTCAAATTTGACCTCAGATACTTAACTAGCTGTATGACCCTGAGCAAATCACTTAACACTGTTTGCTTCAGATCCTCATCTGTAAAAATTATCTGAAGAAGGAAATGGCAAACTACTTCTGTATTTTTATCAAGAAAACTCCAAATGAGGTCATGAAGATTTGTACATGACTGAAAAATGACTGGACAATTACATCAACAGTTATATCGTCAGCACCTAAATCAGTGGCCATATAGAGTAACTACTTCTTGATTGGTCAACTAATCATTATAGTCAACTTCAGGTACAATACTCTGCACATAATAGGCACTTAGTAAATGTTTATGACATTTATATTTAACCACAATATTTGAATTAATTAATGTGAAAGTTTCTGACCCAACTGCCATGAATCTGGCTTATTTTTATTTTCATTAATTCTCTTTATAATTTTTTCTTTATTTTCCTAGCAGTAGAAGAAAAAGTTAATGTGTATCTGTGTGTGTTTGTGGAAAGCTGGAGAAAGTGGTCATAAAATGAGTAATTAACTTTTGTTGTTTAATATAGAATGAAATTAGATTATTTTTGAGCTTTTATGTTATTTTAAAATCTGGCCTTTTGAACTTTTGAAAAAACAAGTTGGGTTATTGAAAATAAACACTCTTTTAGTATACAAAGATATAAATTTCATTATTTAGATGAAAGGTAAGAAAGAAGTGCAAATATCATTGCCTATTACTTATTTTTAATGTTATGTCATTCTGGGCATGCCAGTGGCAAATTTATTGACAAATTCATTAAAAAAGAAATTTAGTTGAGAAAAATATTCACAAAGTAAATTCTCTAATACTTTACATAGTAAATACATTCAATATCACTTAATATTGTCCTAACTCAATGTCATTTTATAATAAAGCCATTAATATTAGCATTGAATTTCATTATAAAAATAGTTAGCCCTTTTTTGTGCTTCAAGATGTGTAACATGTTTCATATAAACTGCTATTTACTATCAAGATGTGTAACTTGTTGCATATATGTTGTTAGATACTATTATTTCTCTACTTTTATAAATGAGAAAACTGAGGTACAGAGAGTGACTTGTCCAGGGTCCTCACTTATAATTGGTAAGTGTCTAAGGTAAGACTTGAACCTATATCACCCTAATTTTATGTCCAGTCCTTATGCACTGAGTCATTCAGCTATTCCAAAGTTATCTATTTACTATAAAACTATTTAGTCAGTCTACCACTTATGAAATTATCCCCTTAAATACACCCCCAGAACATGGTTTCACTTAATAGGTTTTCTTGTAATCAATTAATGATTTTGAGTAGGAGGATACCTAGAAATTATGGCTTACCTTCCATTTTCTTTGGACAGATAATAGAAAGAGGAGCCATTGTTCATAAGGCCATAATAGGCTTCAGATACTTTAGAGAAGTATATTTGCCTTCAGATAGTGATATTTAATTCACATTGGGCTTGTTCCCCCCTGAAGGCAAAAATTATGGGGGGAAAAGGAAACTCAAGATAAAGTCAGTACTTTGAACAGTAACTGACTATTTTCAGTCCACATAGTGGATACCTTTCAATTACAATTTCAATTGTGTTGTCAGTGAACATAGGGCAAATGAAAAATCTCAATGCTTTATTATTGATAAGATCTTTGTATTCTCTCATCCTGAATCTCCAGAATTTACTGTTAAACTAATTAACTGTGATGACACGATACAATGTAAAAATCATTAGAAAAACTAATATTCTATATAAATGCATTAGGTCATGAGGATTTGAGTTTTTATGTGTGGGCAACAAATATAAAGTACTAAAAATAGCTTTTGCTTAATTTTCCTTGTAATTATCTGCTTTAGTTTGCCATATATGTTATGTTTTACCCCTTTATTTTCCCCTTTGCCAAAAAACCTCTTTCTTATATGTCTCTTACTTCAGAAAAAAATTCCCATTCTACTTCTCCTTTCCCCCTTACCCAGATCATCCCTCTTTCTTGCTCCTTCAGTTTTGGGGGGAGAAGGAGGGAAGAGAAGAATGATCCTAATATAATTGACTCATTCTCATGCTTTCTATATAGAATTTTTCTAACTTCTGCAATAATGGTGAAATTCTTAGGAAGCACACTTCTCATCTTCCCATCTAGAAATGTAAACAATTGAATTCTCCTGAGGTCATTATGATCTTTCTTTCATGTTTATCTTTTTTATGTTTCTGTTGAGTCATGTGTTTAAATGTCAAATTTTTCATTCAGCTCTGGTCTTTTCATCAGAAATGGTTGAAAGTTCTCTATTTTATTACATATTCATTAACTCTCCTAAATGATTATCCTTAGTTTTGTGGCCTTGTTCTTTTGTGTTTGGAAAATCATATTTCAAACCTTTTGTCCCTTTAATGTGGAAAGTAAATTTTGTGTGATCTTGATTGTATTTGAGTTATTTCTTTCTGGTAACGAAGTATTTTTTCTTTTACCTGAAAGCTCTGCAATTTAGTTATACTATTTCTGGTAATTTTCATTTCAGGTTATTTTTCAGGAGATGATCAATAGACTATTTCAATTTCTATTCTACCCTTTGATCTAAGATCAGTTTTCCAAGGGCACTTTTCCTTGATAATTTCTTGAAATATGATAGCTAAACTCTTTCTTTGATAATGGCTTTCAGATAGCCCAATAATTCTTAAATTATCTCTCCTTTATCTATTTTCTTGGTCATTTATTTATCCAATGAAATGTCAGTTTTTTTCCATTTTTAATTTTTTAAACTCTGTTTTATTGTTTCTTGATGCCTTAGAGAATCCTTAGCTTCTACTTGCTAATTCTAATTTTTGAAGAATTGTTTTCTTCAGTTAGCTTTTGTACCTCTTTTGCCAGTCATTTAATTCTGCTTTTAAAGTATTAATTTCTTCAGTATTTATTTTTCTCATTTATGAAGCTATTCTTTTTTTAAAAAAATTATTTAATGTTTTGCATCATTCTTGTTTCTTTTCCCAGTTTTTCCTCTATCACTTAATTTTTCTTGAACTGTTTTAGGAATCTTTGTTGGTCTTGGATCCAATTAGTATTGTTCTTTGGGGCTTTGATTGTAGCTGTTTTCATATTGTTGTCTTCTTCTTAATTTATATCTTAGTCTTTCTTACCACTATAGTAGTTTTTTGTTGTTGTTGTTGTTGTTTTTTGGTGTGGCTAAGTTCTTTTTTGTTGTTTGCTAATTTTTCCAGTCTACTTCTTGACTTTTAATTTAACATTAAAGTTGAGATTTGCTTACCCTATGGTGGAAGGTACTCTTGAAAGCTTTAGACTTTTTTGTGTTGCTGTTTTCAAAACTAGTTCTGTGGGTGTGCAAATTTTTTGTGCTTCCAATATGGAGTGATTCAAGGAAGGGTATGGTAATTGCTCTTCTGGTCCACACTCTGCTTTTTAACTAGGAAAAGCCCCTGCTCATCTATAGCCACAAGCACAGAACTGTACCTCTTGAACTGGAACTATGACCAGGTTCCCTGTTCCTATAACTTCAAGCACTTTTTTTTTTTTTTTTTTTGCCTTGGAAGTGAGATCAGGGCCCCCTTTTTTTATTATGACTGACAAGAAGTGCTTCTCTCTGCAGAGAGAACTGCAACATAGAACTATTTAAAGACAATAAAGTTGTCAATCAGTGCCAGATATACACAGTGATAGCAAAAGGTCCTCTGTAATCTCTTTCTGACCATTGTCTCACCCCTTTAATGTCTCCATGGGAAGACCTCTAAAGCTATTGCTGCTACTGCTGCTGCTGTTGCCACTTTTGTGACCACTTATATGATCCACTAAAAGTGTTGGGCTTTGAACTAGGCCTCCCCCCTGGTGTCACAAATCTCTCCTGCCAAAGTCTAGCCTTTTTTTAAGGCTAGAAAAATATCTTACTCTAAGCTTTTGTTGACTCTGCCACTTGAAAATTAGACTTGAGGCATTATTTTAAAGTTGTTTGGAAGAGAATGATGGGAGAGTTTAGCTGGATTGCTACCTATACTCCACCATTTTGAGTCTAACCCCCACCCCCAGCATCTTCTTTCAGTCTTATTTCTTTACATCCTTATAAATGACTTCATGAAAAATCAATGGAATAAATGTAAATTTCTAATGTTTCACATCATTAGTGATGGGTGATTCATCAGACATGACTCAATCATCATAACTAGACACAACTTCATGAAATAACCACAAGTTCTTTGGATGCTTTTCTAAGCAGCAAAGTATCATCTGGCCTAATGATATAAAAAAATCTTTTAAAAGTTGATGAATTCATTGTACAAATATTGACTCAGTCCCTTCACTTATCTTGTCTCTGGAGCTCGTAAAAGATCCCAAAGGCAATATCTTTAATCTATTCTAGTACTTTTCTTTTTTTTTTTATTTTTACTTTCTTTTAGTATGGTTTCATTTGTATGATGACTCATGTTCTTCCTTTTCCAAGATTCATCCAACTACTATCAAATATCCCTTCAAATGAATGCATTATTTTATTTTGCATTTAAACTTAATTCTTTATTATTATTTTTAAATTTTTTCATCATCTTCATTTCTAAACATATCTTTTTCTATTCCCTTAATCAGCAAGCCATCTCTTATAACAAAAAAAAACAAAAAGGAAAGGTAAAGGAACACACATTTATTAAGTGCTTACTATATTCCAGGCACTGGCTGAAGATTTTACAAATATTTCATTTGATCCTCAGGGCAATTCTGTGAATTGGGTATCATTATTATCCCCATATACAATTGGGGGAAGTTGAATGGGGCTGGACTCCAAGTCTAAAATTCCATCCACTTCCTACCTGATTGCCTTGAAAGAAGAAATAAAAGCTATTCACCAAAACTAACCATGACATCAGCCAAGTCACAGCCATAATGCCAAGTACTACAAAGAAGAGAGATGTGTATTTTCCCCCATTTCAGGAACCAAAGCTTAGGCATGATCATTACACAGCAGTATACAGTTTTTCCTGTATGATGTCATAGCCATTGAATATATTATTTCCAGATATTACTTACTTAATTCTGTATCAGTTCATGGAATACTTTATTACATTCAGGTACAGTAATATGTTTAATCATTTGTTAGTTCTACTATAAAAAGTGCTGTTGTAAATATTTTGGTGAAAATGGGATCTTTATCTTTTCTCTCTCCCTGTCTTCTTCCTTCTTCCTTTCCTTCCTTCCTTCTCCCCTGTCCTTTTTTGTTATTTTTTTATTTCTTTGGCACATATCTGAATTGAAATACATAGATATTTCAGTCCTTTTTACATATAGCATAAGTCCAAGCTTTCTGTAACATTTAGAACAATTCACCAATTTACCCAGAAACTATTCATGTATCCATCTTTGTACAGCCTCTTCAGTATTGATTATTCCTATTCTTTGTCATATTTGCCAATTTGTTAGGTCTGAGATAAAACTTCAGAATTGTTTTGATTTTCATTTTTCTCAATATTGACCATTTGGAGCAATCTTTCTTGTAATTAACAGTTTGTTATTCTTTTGATGGCTGTTTAAAGAAGGGCATTCATTTTCAGGGTACTACTAGACATCAGAAGAACAAGCAGTTCTTACTGGTTCCATTTAGCAAATGAACCTATGAATTTTGTCTCATTAACATTCCAACCATCCAACTAAATTTAAGTGACTTCTAGTTTCATTTTCTCCTATTGCTTTATTCTTGGTGTAGTCTTCTTTATGAGACAAAGCAATAAAAACAATCCAACTATTATAAAAATGTCTAATTAATCAGGAAACAAATTTAATTCACTTAGATGTGCACTTTTAGAATTTTGTCATGACATGTTGGGGCACATTAAGGAAAACATTCTATAGAATAAGGGAGGTAAGAATCCTACTGTTCTGCTTTACTTGGTCAAAATATATCTCTTAAGTAGTGTGCTTAGCTCTAGATGAGACATTTTAGAGTAAACATTAATCAAATGGAGATTTTACCACAAATACTGCCCAAGATTATAGGCATCATCACCAACATCATCACTAGCATTTATATAGCATTTTGAAGTTTGCACAGTACTTTACATATATATTGGGTGGACTATTATTATCCTCATTTTATAGATGATAGAACTGAGACAGAGTGGTTAAATGACTTGCACAGGGTCACGCAACCTCAAAGGGTCTGAGACAGGATTAGGACACTGTTCTTTCTGTCCAGATCTCACACTCTACCATACCATCTTCCTGCCTCACTAAATCATGCCATAAGAATTGGTTGAAGTAATCAGAGAGGTTTTGCCTTGGGGAAAGGATTTGAAGTTTTCATGACAAAGGATAGGGGCTGGGGAGAGCAAAGTATATGTTTTCAAGTATTGCAAAAGCTATTAGATAGAAGAGGGAAAAGGTTTGCTCTGCTTGGCCCCAACACCAGAAATAGGGAGAATAAGTAGAAGTTATAAAGAATCAGGTTCTGGCTCAATATAAGGAAAACTTCCTCAAAAATCTCTCATCAAAAATTGACCGACCTGGCTCAGAAAGTAATAGATTCTCCTTCACTAGGGGCCAGTAAGCAAAAGTTAGACAATTTCAGAATTATAAAAGTTCAGTTAGAAGGAATCATAGCCACCATCATGTTCAGGCTACATATAGATCAAATCTCCACTGTCACCTAAGTGGCAGGTGGTCCTCCAGTATCAGTCAGAAGATAAGAAAACCCATCATTTCTTAAGGCAGTCTTTTATTCTATATGTCAGGATCATTGTTGCGAATTAGAATGGTGTGCCTTAATGATCTAATCTAACTCTAAACTTTAACTGAACACAGTATTTCTTGAATTTTTAAAAAAAGATTTAATTTTTCTATCTTTCTCAGGCTAAAAATAAAGGGGCTATCATTGGGCCTGTTTCTGACATAGGCTGGCTCACACCTATTTCAGCAATCTATTTCCCTCCCCCATTCTAGGATGTCACATATCATTGCCAAATTTAATGTTAACAAGAATTGATTTAAGTCACTACAGCTGAGGCTCCTGAACTCTAGAGATCCATCAGCTCATTGACAGTGGCTAAATCTCTGGACCTGCATTTAGGAAAACTTTAGTTTAAACTTGTTTTACATATGTATTAACTATATGACTTCTGTTTCCCTCAGTTTCTTCATGTGAAAATGGGAATACTTACCTCCCTGGATAATTGTGAGGATTAAATAAAATATTGATAAAGTACTTGGCAAATCTTAAAGCCCTTTTAAATGTTATCATCATCACTACCAGACTTAGTCTCCCTGATGGCAGGCATTACAGTCTTAGAACTATTAATACTACATTGCTTCCAGATTGTTCATTGGGTCATTGAGGGTTAGCTGCCATCAGAAGTAACAGTGCTCTGCACATAATAGAAACTTAATATACATTTGCTGAATTGGAATGATAGAGAGGGTACTTCCAGGCAGGGCAGTCAGAGAAAAAAGATGACTTCCTCTAAATTGCCTTGCCCATAGTAGACGCTTAATAAATACTGCTGAATTGAAATGGATTTGGAGGAAGCTTAGTGCAATAGGAAGAGGTCTGCATGTAGAACCAGAGGATCTACTTTCAAATCTTACCTTTATGACTTAGTCTCTTTGTAACTTTGGACAAATATTTTCTTAGGTCTCATCCAGCTCGAGATTTTGAGGATGGATCTCTCTGCCAAATCTACCACTCACTGCCAAACTTCCTACTGCACAATTGCCATGAAGTATTCCTTCAGTATTGTACCTGAGCCACTTCAGCCCCAACCTGGGTAGCACTCCCACTGGAAGGTCCCTTTAAGCATCACTATACCTTTATATCACAGAAGCAATCACTCCAAGGTCCCAACTCATAGTGGTTTCCCATCTCATGATTTGTGCTCAGAATTAAGAATAGTGCTAACAAAACAAAGACATATTTCCAAGTGCTATCATGTTTACCTATAAAAGATAAATTCAAAACTGAAAAATAAAAAGAAAGCATTCCAAAAAAAGGTATGAGACTCACTTGATACCTTCCAAAAGGGAATTAAGATATGCACAATTGGGCTAAATTCCTTGAATTAGTTAATGATTTGAAAAGAATTCAACAGTCCTCAAGAGAAATACGCTGAAATTCTCTTGCCCCCATATTGTCTGGCGCTCTGTCTTCCGGTCCATCTCTCAAGCTTTACTCCTAGAAAAACAGGAAATAAACGTGCTACATGTTCAATATCTTTCTCCTTGACTGAACCTGGCACAGACAATCTTTAGCGTCAGTCTAAGTGCCCTAACCTTTTAAAGCCTGGCCAGGATGGCTTGTGCGTGGCAGCTTGGCGTAAGAGAGCAGCATTTCATTGATTACACTTGGCAGTATTACATTTCCATGAAACTACAAGCAGTTCTTAGCACAGTAGGAATGAATGTCTTGTTACAAACTGGGCAGCTGGAAGGTAGAGCATTATGGAGTTTTTAATTACATTCTTTTATAACATTATCAATTAACAAAAATAGAGGCAGTAATTGTATGGTGATTATGTTGTATTTTCCCCCCAGAGGAGGAGGAATTCTAACAATTAATTGAAAATGTTGTAAATGAAAAATCTACAGATGTATTTAGTTATAAAGTTAGTGAAGCTCAGCTTCTCTGTTAGTGCTTTCATTAATGCGCTTTCACATATCTGTCTCTGTCTGTTTCTGTTTTTCTGTCTGTCTCTGTTTCTGTGTCTCTGTGTTTGTGTGTCTCTGTCTCTGTCTCTCTCCATGTGTCTCTGTGTCTGTGTGTCTCTCTGTGTGTGTCTCTGTCTGTCTCTCCTCTCTCTCTCTCTCTCTCTCTCTCTCTCTCTCTCTTTCTCTCTCTCTCTCTCTTTCTTTCCTCTTCCTCCTCCTCCTCCTCCCCCTCTCTCATAAGAAGTTACATTTCCCCAGTGATCACTCTCCTATGATAATAAAATGCTGTGTTTTTTTCAGGAGTCATGCATAAATAGTACTACAGACAAATGCAAACTGCATGGTTGACATCTAAAGAGCTGGGAAGAGACTTCTACTCTGTCTGACACCTTCCTCCTTTTTCCTCTGAGAAGGATATGATATGTTTATTCTTGCTAGAGGATGTCATCTATGCTTTGATATTATATTTCCTCCAGAGATAGCCAGGAGGCATGATTATGGTACAGAACGTATTCATGTCAAATCATACAGAGGCAATGGAACCCCTTCCCAGACTTGGATTACCCAAGTAGATGTAGTGACTGGCAATACTGTATATCCTAACCCACAGGGAATATTGGCTACCTACAAAGCAAAATATGTGGCTACCTACAAAGCAAAATCTGTGAATGAGAACCTTTTGCACCATAAGAAAGTGAGCTTCTTTCTGGGTATGGGAAAGGATGTTGCTAAAACAGAGCCTTCCATTTTGATCTGAATCTCTAGGTATTTGTGATTTAAGTAGTACTCTCAGTGGGATTTCAGGAGAGAGATCCAGCCAGGATTATACTGGGACTACAACTAAAAATGTAAGAAATTATAGGACAGGCTCAAATGGCATCTCAAATGGTGATTGGACATAACCAAATTTCTCAGCAGGATAGAAAAAAACTTCACTGAATCAGATAAGAAAAAACCCAATCATTTAGATTCTTTCTGTGTAAGATTTTACTCTGGAGTTAGATATCATTTTAAGCTTTGCTGACCTGCATAGTTCATACTCTGGGAACATAGGCCTATTTCAGATGAATACATGTCCTTCATGCTATGATTTATGGTTTATGTTCAAAAATAAAGTGTAAATGAAGCCTGTTTGCCTATTTGCTTTTCCTGGCTGTTGATTTCAAAGAAATTTGGGTTAACTGAAGAAACCCTCCCACAATTTTCAGGGAAATATGGAAGGAAGCTTTTGTCCGGCAGAAGGTACATTTATTTATTTGCAAATTAATTGGGATTAAATGACTTGCCCAGGGTCACACAGCTAGAACGTATTAAGTGCATGAGGCCACATTTGAACTCAGGTACTCCTGACTTCAGAGTTGGTGCTCTACCCATGATGCCATCTAGCTGCCTCAAGAAGGTATATTTAATGATTCTTAATGTTATATTCCTGGATTTTCTTTATTATGAGGTTTCTTTTTTTTTTCTTCTTGACCTCCAGTGTTAGTAATACAGGCTAGAGACAAGTGTGAAGAAAACATGAAAGAAAAATACTAAATAGCCATGTCTTTGTTTTTTGAGGCTACCTATTCAGAATACTCTTGGGAAAAAGCAATACTAGATTTAGGAAAAAATAGATTTAAATCCAAAATGTTTTCACTTTATAGTATCCTCTTTAAATAAGTAAGGTTTGTGGAAGGTAGGAGAAGAAAATATTTGAATACTTACAGTAATAGCTTTCTGTTTCAGAGGAAACTTTTAGAGCTGGAAAAGATTTCAGAGGCCAATAAATGCAACTCTTTCATTTTATAGATGAAGAAACTGAAGTAGAGAGAAATGTGCCAAGCAAGATTAAACACCTAGTAAGTATCTGTGACAAATTTTGAATTCAGGTCTTCCTAACTCCATGTTCAAAATGCCAGCTTGTTGTTTTAATTTATCTACTGTGGTGATTTGTTATTCATTGTCCTTATATATAAGCTTAATAGCAAAGGTTGCATTAATCCCAGAAATCACACAAAGATTTCAAAATGCTGAATTATCTGAATATATTTAAAAAACTGAATCTCAGACAAAATAAGTGAGAGAAATTTTTAGACATTATTATAGGCCAAACACACCAAACTCTTATTTGGAAGAGTTGAAACACTTTTTCAATCATTGATGCCCAAAATAATTCCTACTTAAAAAGTTTTGTTGAAAACAAAAACAAAAAACAAATGAGTTATTCAGATCAGCTCTTTTTGGTTGATAACTTCTCTTTTAATTGAACTGAATAAAATTGATGAAATCATTCCAGTATTTGTTCTTCCGGCAGTTTTATTTTCCTTCATAGCTATATCCAACCTAAGTGGGGTATGTGGCAACCAGGCTCTCCTGGCCCCTTTAGTTACATAAGTCAAGATTTGCCCCAGGGGCTTGGCTCAACTTTTTTTTTTTATCCTGATGAAAATCTTGGCAACTGAAGCCTCAAGTTATTCCAAGTAGTTTTTAGTGTAGTACTCCATAAAAGCAGAATGTAATTATTTCATTAATATACTTTCTGAACTGAAACAAATGAAGTCTGCAATTTCAGTGCCATTTCTAATGGCCATCATCGACCTGAAGCATACACTCTATGGATAACTTTACACACAAACTTGTATATGCCCACATAAGCTAAAAGGCCCTTTCACACAGAAGGTTATGGAACATTTCCGACTGGCACTCAGCCTGAGTGGCCTCCATCTGTTTATTCAACACAAAGGGCAGATTTGAATAAACCAATTCCAGAAAAACTCTTTTCTTTCTCATATTGAATTTAGGATGTCTAAATTACCTAAAGAATTACCCAAAACTCTACACTTCATTTTGTCAGTGTTGACACAGACTCAATGGTCTCAGTGACAGGACATGAGATTTAATTCTTATATGTTTTTGCATACTTCTTGGCTCTTTTATTGCTCTATCCTGTTTCCCAAACTTTCCTCTTCCCCAAAACATTGCAAAAAAATCTTCAATTGGGTTGATTGCTATAGTTATAGTGATTTGCTACCCTTTGGCCTTTCAAATGTGGTAAATTCATGCTTCTCCTGAACTGGAGTAAACATCACCTTTTCCCTAATTGACCTGCCTTGCACTCTGACAACACACCCACTCCTTCCTGCTCGAATTACCAACTTAGATTTGGTAATATGCCAGGGTGTTTTTCACATTGGAGCAATTTCTCCACCTACTGAGTTATTTTATGTAGAAGGTAGTGATTGAGCCCTGCTATAGACAATTCTTAAGCTTTTAGAGTTCTAGTGTAAGGATAAAGTCAAAAGTAAACGGATAAAGTGAATTGGCAGACTATATTTCACACGTATTTTTTTAAAACTATGTTTTATCAAATTATATTTCTACTTTTGCAAGTAGTTTGCATGAATTTTTGCATGGGAATTGCCACATCCCACACTTATACAGTCTCCCTGGGGTTCTACATAGTCTATGAAAACTGGAGATTTGGGGCAATTGCTGATTTAGGCCAAAGTTGACAGTTGTAAAATAGGTTGAACATTCAGGTCTTTGGAAATGTGGAAAATACAGTGCTGGTAGTTTATGCCGTGAATCACATTTAGACAGGAATTCTTAACCTGTAGTCCATGGGCTTTTTTGTTTGTGTTAATAACTATATTTCACTATGATTGATTTCTTTTACAACAAGAATTACTTTATTTTGTTCAGTTAAAAACTTAATTTTAAGGTCCTTGTTGGCTTTGCCAGATGGCCAAAGGAACTCCAAAACCCTAAAAGCTGAAAGAATCTTGCATTAGATAATTTATTTTTTTTTTTGGTTTGTGTGGTTTTTGTTGTTTTTTTATCTCCTGAGGCTATTGGGGTTAAGTGACTTGCCCAGGGTCACACAGCTAGGCAGTGTTAAGTGTCTGAGGCCAGATTTGAACTCAAGTCCTCCTGACTTCAGGGCTGGTGCTCTATCCACTGCACCACCCAGTTGCTCCTAGATAATGTTTTTAAAATGAAGTAAAATGAAGACATGCAGAATCTTGGGCTTGAACTACTAACTCTATAAGGTTCCCAGTTATCTTTCATTCTTATATGATTTAAACCTTCAGACTAAAAGAGACCATTGATTTTCATCAAGGCTGCATTACAAATGAGATATTCATTTAAAGGAGATTGAATTATAAATGAGCACCATGTTGGTATGCTAGACTTCAAATCAGGAAGCCTAAGTTCAAATCCTTCCTCAGATCGGAGGAAGTTTATTGGGTGATACAGGGAAAGACTTAATTTCTTAGGAAATAAGTCTCTTCATCCAGAAAATGAGAATAATATTATTTGTCTACCTACCTTACAGGGTTGTTTTGAGGGAAATAATTTTCAGACCTTAAAGAATCAATGTAGATAGATGTGAATTATTCACATTTATTATGATAAGTAAATCAGATTAATAATCAGTATAATTATAGTGGAAAGAACATTGAACTAAGAGTCAGAATAAGAGTCCAGATCCTAGTTTTGCCATTCACCACCTCATGACTAGCCTGGTAAAGCTTGTGGGTTGTTTCTTAGAATATTATATTTAAGTAATTGAAGGAAATGCTGCGTTCCAAAAAGAGAGCAGTGAAAACAAAAATATATTTCTTCTTCTTCTTCTTCTTTTTCTTCTTCTTCCTCCTCCTCCTCCTTCTTCTTGTTCTTGTTCTTCTTCTTTTTCCTTCTTCTTCTTCTTCCTTCCTTCTTCTTCTTCTTCCTCCTCCTCCTGCTCCTTCTTCTTCTTCCTCCTCCTCCTCTTCCTCCTCCTCCTCCTCCTCCTCCTCCTCCTCCTCCTTCTTCTTCTTCTTCTTCTTCTTCTTCTTCTTCTTCTTCTTCTTCACTACTTCCTAATTACAGGCCCTGTGAAATCTATCTACAAAGTCCTTGCACACTAGGTTAAGAACCCCTGATCTGCACTATCTCAAATGAGATAGTCAAATGAGTTTCAAAACAAGGATCCTTCCAGTTCCTTGTCCTTTTGGCAGCCACTGACAGAAATAGTGGGTGTTGTTTATGAGGCCAAGGTCACAGGTTCAATCCGCGTACCTAGCACAGCCAGATTCTCACAGAGAAAAATTGTTCCACAGCCTTAGGCTGCACCTTTACCTCTAACCAGCTCTTCTACAAATACATAGTGTTGATCCCAAGAAAGAGCAGATGAGTGGAGAGTAGTGATTGATCAATTTAAATCCATTATCACTACTAGAAAAATAACCCAAAGTACAAATCAAGTTGAGGGATCAGGAGTACTCTCTTGGAATATAAAATCAGTGCACAGAAAAAATTCATAATCCATATATGTATGTATGTATACGTATATATGTTTGTAAGTATGTATGTATATATGTGCATATACATATGTGTATATGTACATATTTATGCATATATATCATCAAGCAAGAGAAAATTCTTTTAAAATATTTATTTATTGGATTTAAACAGTTATTTTTCCAGATACATGCAAAGATAGTTTTCAATATTTATCTTTGCAAAACCATATGTTCCTAATTTTTCTCCTTGTCTTCTTCACTCTTTCACTTAGGACAGCAAGCAATCTGATATAGGTTAAACATGCATTTCTGCTAAACATTTTCATATTATGCTGCACAAGGAAAATGAGATCAAAAGGGGAAAAACATGAGAAGGAAAGAAAAAAAAATACAAGCAAACAACAACAACAAAGGTGAAGATGCTGTGCTTTGATCCAGTCTCCATAGTTCTCTCTTTGATTGCAGATGGGATAAGATCCTTTTGAAAAATTACTCTACCGTTTATATCTTAGTATCTAGGAAACATCATAGTATTTGGTGTCAGAGAAGCAAGGTTAAAATTTCAACTCTGATGATGATTATGATCATGGGATAAATCACTTAAGCCCCATCCCTCATCTTTGTTTAGTCATCTCAGATGGTAAGTGTGTAAAAGACATGTGATTAAAAATCAGAGGATCTGGGTTTGAATTCTGCTTCTGATACCTAATATCTGTGTCATCTTGAGGAATCATTTAATTCTCTCAGGGTCTAGTTTCATTAACTGTAAAATAAAAGACTTAAACTTAATCTCTAAATTGCCTTCTAGCTCAAAATTTGTGATCTCAGGATCCTATGGGAAAGTTGAACCCAGGGTCTCAAGCTATAGACATTAATGATTCTATCAGTTATGATAAGTGAATCAGTTTAATACAAAGGAATAAGTATAACTATAGTGGAAAGAGCATTGAACTGAGAGCCAGAAGACCTGGATATCCTAGCTTTATCATTCACTACTGTGTGGCTGGAAAAGTGACCTCACATATCTAGACTTTGGTTTCCTCACCCGAGGTGTCTTCCAATTCTTGATCTCATCAACATATAATGGGTCTCAAGTGCAGTTAGTTGCAGGGAACTCATCTTAAATGGGAAAATCCTTGCCTTAAGTAACAAAATGTTTCTCGGAAATCATTCTCCAAAGTAGCTCCAGAGAGGGGACACTTCAATATCTCAAACTATTCAGTAATAGTGAGAACTCTATGTCTAGCTTTGGCAGATGGGAAGCTCTATAAGTATGTTCAGACAGACTAGCTGATATTATTATGCTTCCTAAAAAGGGGGAGAAATTCCTAGGCACAGTGGAAATTTTTAGTCCTGCAGTCCTTTTCCTAACCCAGAACATGGATCTACTGGCTGAGCAATATGTTCTTTCCCTTCTCAAGCTACTTCAGCATTTATTATTGGATTGGGCTTCATGTCCTGATTTCTTTACAGTGTCCCATTCTTCGATTGCTTATAACAATACAATTAGACACTAAGGTTCATAAAATCGTGAACCTAGAGTGGAAGATATATCAAAAACCAAGTTCAGTTATCTCAGAATTCATAGATGAGGAAGCTGAGGTCTGGAGAAGTCATAAGCTCTTAGATTTAGAAGTAGAATGGACTTTAGAAGTTTTTGTATCTAACTTCCTCATTCTAAAAATTAAGAAAATGAGGTCCAAAGAGGGTAAATAACTTTCCAAACCAATATAGGTAGTAAGTGTCTGTAGTGGAATTTCAATCTAAATCAGTGATTTCCCCAGGGTAACAGAGATAATGATCATCAGATAAAGAATTTCAATCATATGACCATAAATTTAGATCTGAAAAAGACCTTAGAAATCTTTAGTTCAATCCTCTCATCTTACATGTAAATAAACTGAGGTTAAAGGAAGTTAACTGACTTGCTGCAAAACACATAGGCAATAATTGTCAGAAGTATGATTTGAATTCATTTCTATGTCTCCAGCATTCTGTTACATCCTCTTATTCTCCAATAGTTTTTATTCATATATCTTCTCATAAAACTATAGCTATGAGGGCAATAAGATTGCCTTATACTCCTATGATATCTCTAAGAGCATCTAGTTCAGTGTTAAGAAGGCTGATTACTCAGTAAATACTTTTTAATCGTCTAATTGATAGTCTGTGGTTTATATCTGGTTGGCCCATAAACCAGACTGTGTTTTTGTTTCTAATAAATATTAATTTTTGACATTTAAAAAAATGTTAAAGATAGATTTCAACATTTACTTTGATAAGATTTTGATTTCCATTTTTCTCCTACCTTCCCCCCAAGATGGCAAGCAATCTGTATAGGTTATACATGTACAATTATTAAACATTTCCACATTAGTCATGTTGTGAAAGAAGAATCAAACAAAAGGGGAAAACTGAGAAAGAAAATACCAAAAAAAATTGAAAATATTATATTTCAATCTGCATTCAGACTTCATAGTTCTTTTTCTAGGTGTAGATAGCATTTTCTATCATGAAAATTATCTTTTGAAATTGTCTTAGATCATTGTATCTATGTCTATTAAAGTTGATCATCACACAGTATTGTTGTTATTATGTACAATATTCTCCTGGTTCTGCTGACTTCACTCAGCATCAGCTCATCTAAGCCTTTCCAGATTTTTCTGAAATTTTCTGGGCAGATAGACTTTGAATCTTCTCTGATAAGGATATTGCCAGCATCTGTATATAAAAAAGGGAGAATGGGGATCTAGTAAAAATGTTTATGTAATAATAGACAAGTGTTATCTTTAAAGTGAAATTCAAACTTTTGCTTTTTATTGGCTTTTGATATCCAAATTAAAATGGGCAATTGGGCCCTGAAAACCTTAAAATATGAAAAACCAGATAGGAAGGCAGCTGAAAAGCCCAATACAGAGTACACAATCAATGGTACAATTAGGAACAAAACTGAAAGGATTTTGAGTCTGGTTTGTCATCTATAAATGAAGATGTGTTGGGGTTTAGAACATTATCCAAAAGTACTGTTTTTCCAGATCTGCCTTTGAACTTTCCTTAGAGAAAATGAAGAGAGTGATATGGTAACAATGAATTGAGGCAAAGTCTTTATTATGAAGGGAATTTTATAAATCTTTTCAATTAATGAATTGAAACACATTATTTATCTCCATGAGATAAAAATACTTGATATTTATTCAAAGTGCATTACCATTGATTAATCTAGTATAAGCATTCTCTTCCCTTATTTATTCTACCTGAATAATCTTATGTTGTTTTTGTGATTTGACAAGCTTGTCAAATCAACTTATCTTTTTTTACTCTTGCTTCTATCTTGTTTTCTATTGTAGAAATAGAAGTTTTAATACATATTAACATATTAAGTGAGCTGCATTTTATCATAATTGTATAATTAAAGGCATAAAATTCCTTTTTTTAAAAAATGAATAAATTCGTGAAATAAAGTTATGACTTGGGTAAATTTTCACTCATAGTATTGATTTTTTTTATTTTACTTTAAACATAATCTTAACCTCCATGACCAACATTTTTTCAACAATAAAACAAATTGTGTCTATTCTTCAGACATGTGAAAATGAGATGTCTCAGGAAATACTATACAAGATATTTTTGGAAGGATGTCACTTAATTGGGATGCATTTAGAGGAGAATGACCACAATATCTAAGATATCATACTATCTAAGTGTAAGCCAGTACCCTTTTCAGATATAGATGGTTTGGGCTTTTAGGAAGGAAGGGAAACAGGAACTATAAGAGAAATGCTTTTAAAAGTAGCTTCAGAGAGAAAAGGCATTTAAGAGAAGGCTGGCTAACCTATCCTGTTTCCCAGTATATAATTTACATATAACTGACATGAGAACTTGGAAGTTAATACTTGGGAAATCATTATTCTTAGAATTGTTTGGTGACTGTAGGACTGATATACATATTGACTAGTATGCTGTAAAAAGAAAAATGTGAATTTTGGGCATTTATCTTAAAGAAGAAGTGAGTCCGTCTTTGGACTAGTAGAGAATGGAAGTGAATAAGTATAATTGAATATAATATTTATAGGAAAGCTCAGACCTGAAAACTAATTCCAAGAGAGATCTCCCAGAGAAGAGACTTCATAGAAACGTAACCTATCTATAAATTATTTTGAAACTGTTCCTCAGATGAAAAGAAGACCCAGGCCTATAGTTAGAACTTTGAGTAGCTCTTAGAACTTGTTTTCCCTATTCACACGGTTCCCTCTTTTATATAGTTTTCTAAATTTTAAATTATTTTCCTCCTACATTTCCTGTGTATATCAGCTGGAGAGTATATGTGTTGATTTGCTGGTGAAATATTATGTCATTATTGTTTTTTTATTTACCTTTTATTTAATATTTGTGATTGAGAATAAATGGAGTTCATCTCAGCATGGTCAGCATACTAATGTAATCTCAAGAAGTGCAGTTGTTAGTGGTAGTGTAGCTCCCACCAACATAACCCATTAAACTTTGTGAGAGTTAGTTGTGATAGACAGCTTGGATCATTGAGCCCAAGCCCAGAGAGAGCACAAAGAGAGTTAGGGCATCTGTTCCACAAGGACTGAGTCGAAGGAATGAAAGAAAATTACTACAGAAAAGAGAATGTTTAGTGGGAGTTGGCACATCATGATTATCTATCAATTTTAAAAAGCTTCCTTTAAGAAAGAAGATTTCAGTTTAATCTACTTGATTTCAGAGGCAAAACTAGGGAGAATGAGTAGGAATCACTGAGGAGAAAATTTTGTTTTGGTGTAAAGAAAAACTTCCTAACAACTAGAACTGTTCAAATACTGAGTATGTTATCTTGGCATCTGTACTCTAGAGGTCTAAGCAGAGGTGGTATGATTGTTTATTAGTGATGCTATAGTCAGAGTTGTTTCTCAGATATGAGTTGGACTAAATGACATTTGGCAACCCTTCCTATTTTGAGATTATTTGATCTTGAAAATAAGCAAAAGAACTTTTGAAAAATAACATTCTTCATTTCTATTGAGAGAAAATTTAGAAAATAACAATAATACTTTATTTATTGTAATAAATTTACTTCTTAAAGTTAGATGAGTAGATTATTCTGCAAAATAAATCCCAAATAAAATTCATTTTTAGAATGAGGTGACTGCACTTTACTCTGCAACTTTAAAGATCCCTTAATCTTTTGAAATGAAATCAAACCAGTTATTTGGCTACATCTATTCATAGCCACCAAATCAACCACATTTTTACAAAACATGGGTTTTGGCATTTAAGGCTTTGCAAAAATATCCCTTTCCAATAGTTCGTACACATTATTTTCTTCCATGTACTCACTCACTCAGTCATACTAATCTAATTATCATTTGCATATATAATTCTCTCTCTCCAGTTTTTCTGCCTTTGTAATGGCTGTCCCCCATGCCTGGAATCTCAATCTCCTCCTTCTCTTTTGATTCTTAGAATCAGGACTCAGTTCCCATTCTCTCTCTCTCTCTCTCTCTCTCTCTCTCTCTCTCTCTCTCTGCATACTATATTCTCTATTAGATGTGAATATCTTCAGGGAATACTTTTTTTTCCCTTTTATATCCCTAGGGCTTAGTTTGGGACAATCATTTAGGATTTACTCAATGCAAGTTGACTGAGTGATTATTTATGCTCTTGAAATCATTCTCACTTCCTATGGGATTTTCCCCTTCCAATTATTTTTTCATTTTTAGCTTCTTCAGTATTTCCTCTCAATTGACTCTTTCCTTTTGGACTACACGCATTCTCAAGCCCCCTTTATACTTAAATAATTCTTTGCCAATTCTAATTGTTATCATTCTAGTCTAAGATTTTAGGATAATAGTATTAAGAATTGGAAAGGACATTAGAGTTCATCTAGTCTAACCACCATTATTTTAAAAATGAGTTTCAGATGAGATGTGATCTGTTATCTTTTCTGCCTTTATATACATCACTTCTCTCTAATAACTCTGTTTCAGCCTGCCTTTGTACATATATACAAGACACTCCTCATGTTTATAATTCATGCTCTCCTCTTTTATTAAATATTGCACATAGGTGTGATCCTTTACATATGGATGCCAAGAAAGTCATTCTAGGGTGTTTTGAGTATTAGCATTCACATAAATCATAGTTCACAAGATTTTAGAAATACATTTACTCTGCTAAACTAACCAGAGGATACAAAATTCAAAGAAAAATATATTTAATTAAATAAATTAGCAATAAATTCCTGGAAAGATTCTTCCACTATCACACCCATGTACAAGGAATATATTTATCAATGAGTCTCTACACTATTGAGAAAAGGTGAGGTATGTGCCAGGAACATACAAAAGAAGGGAACAGCATAGTGAATATGTAGTCCAAGAATGTGTAAAGACAAATGAAGACATAAACAACAAATACAACCAGGAAGATTCATGTCCCTAATATAGAGGAACCACTGATTTCTCTGGTAATATCATTTCTCTGCTCTTTGTAGGGAATTTCTGCTTGAGCTGTTCCGTTTTTACTCTGTATAGACATGTTTCCTGAGTTGTTGCTGGTGTTCTCTGCCACAGTCTGCTGGTCTTCTGTTGCAATATGCTTTTTCTAAGCTTGCTGCTGTTGTTTGTCTGTTGTTCTTGAAGAGGACCCTGACATCAAGGAGGGGGTGCCACGACATGCAAATGAGTTGGATTTAAGTGAGGTAGGGCTGTGTAAGGTTACCTGCCTTACATTCCCCTGCAGAACCATTTGGGTCCAAGGGCAAGATATAGACCAAAAAGACTGATATAGCTATATAGCTGCTATAAGAGTAAAGATCCAGTCTGAAAAGCTCATAGCTATAGGCTATTTCAATTTTTTTTGAGATGCAACCCTTAATCAGCAACACCTAGTCTGATAGGTAGAAAAAGCCTTTAAGTATTTAAATGTCTTTTTGAACTGTTTATCCCTTAGTTCCCAGTCAAGTTTTTTCAGTTCTTAATTTATATTTGAATTATGTCCTTAAATTCCTTTAAAAATTTTAAATTCTCACCATAATTCTTGATCTTTAACCTGAATCGCTTCAAATCATCCTGGGTACTCCACTTAACAGAGGAGTTAGGTGAAGTTGGGATGAAAATAACCATTCAATTCACATAATACAACTTGATTTCCATGAAAATAAATTCATAATATAGAAAAGAGTCTGTTGCATTTAGAACTCTTGCCTACTTCCCATTCCCAATGTGTACTTAGGAGACTTATACAGTGGATAGCGTTCAGGAACTGTAGTCAAGAATACCTGAGGTCAAAACCAGCCTCAGATAGTTATTGCATGTGTGAACCTGGGCAAATCACTTAGCCTCTGTTTGCTTTAATTTCCCCATCTGTAAACTAAAGATAATAATAAAAAATTATTATATATAATATAACAATATATTATTATCTATACAATAATAGCATCATTGTGAGAAACAAATGATATAAAGAAATTATAATTGTTAAAGCTCTTAGCACAATGCCTGGCTATATCAATATTAGTTACTATTATTATTATTTATACAAATGCTGTATCCATAGTAGAAAGTAACTTTTTGAGAGCAAATATTTATTGCCTTGTACATCTTTTTTTTGGGGGGGAGGGTCCAGATCTGTGATTTTATCTTTCTAGTCAATTAAGAATTGACTAGATCAATTCTAGTCAAGAACAAATTAATAAACATTTATTAAGCACCTACTTATATGCTGAGGATATAGAAAGAGGCAAAAAATTGATCTTTCTTTGAAGGAGTTGCAAAGTGTTTAGGAACTCCTGATAAAAAATTTACTCTTCCTAGAACTTTTTCTTTGAAATTTCTAGTCTGAAAGTGTTGCATGGAAATTATGAGGTAAAAGAGGTGGCATAGAGTCACAGCTACATTTATGTGTTAGAAATGGAACTCAAACATATTTGCAATTTGGTTTTCTTTTTTTTTTCCCTCCAATAGATTGGGGGTGTCAGAGGAAGAGAAAATAAACATCTATTAAAAATTTTTAATAGCAATATGGAGGAGATGCTACTGATGTAAAATGTTGTATACACTTTCTGATGAGGTTACTGTATTAGTTTTGCTTAACTGTTTTACCTTGTTACAAGTGATTTCTCATGAAGTAAGAATAATCTATAAATATATATAATGTAAAAACTAAACCACATCAGTACAAGCTCCAAACCACCCCACCCCTATAAAAACACATACACATACATGTAACATCTCATTCATCCCTCTCAATTTCTAATCCCTCTGCCAGGAAGTGGGTAATATATTTCATTATTGGTTCATTAGAATCATGACTGGTTATTGCATTGAGCAATTATAGCTCTTACAGTTTCCAAAAATTTTTTTATAGTATTGTTATTGTATATTCTCTTGGTTATACTTTTTTCATTTTTCAACAGTTATAGGACTTATAAAAATCCTCAAATTTTACTCATTTTAGTAATGATTTGACTCAATTCAACTAGCCCTTATTAAATGCCTACTATATCACGCACTATCAATCAATCGATTCATTAATATTTATTAAGTGCTTACTATGTACCAAAATATGTGTTTAGCACTGGAATGCAAAAAAAAATGCAAAATACAATGAAGATGCAGAGTTACAAAGATGAAAACAAAACTGTCTCTCCCTCAAAGCATACATTCTACAGGGGGAAATAAATATGGAAATAAAAAAAAATAATACAAAAAACACATGAACTGAGCCTTGAAGGAAACTGGAAATCCCAAAGTGATTGTTAGAAAGGTGAGATTCCCGTGTAAAGAGCAGCTTATATAAAGGGAGGAATAGAGGAAAGAAAAAAGATTTCTTTGATAGGGAATAAATAGATGTGGAGGCAGGGGAAGTTGATGGTTAATAGAGCATATGTTAAGTATTGTTATGTTCTTATTACTTACTAACTTTTATTACTGTGCTAAGAATTGTGAATAGAAATATAAGCAAGCTAGACTTTCTCTGCTCTCAAAGTGCTTACATATTAGTAAGGGAATGCAATGCACAGAGCGAAGTTCTATAACAAATGGAGGTTTAGGGCCTTCCTTCAAGATAAGCAAACATTGATGTATCAAGTGTCTTGGAGGCTGAGTCCTTGTTACCCATCTATAGCAGATAGAGGAAAATTTCAGAGTAGCAGCAAAACAGAAAGCATATCAGTTTGTTGGGAACATAGAATGCTGGACAAAGAGTAATCAATCTAGAGATAGCATAAATTGGCATCATATTTTGAAATTCTTTTATTGCCCAACTGAGAAAACTATTTTATACTAGAGACAATAGTGAATCAATGAAGTTTATGTAGTCAAAATATAGTCAAAGCTACATTTTAGAAATATCAATTTAAAAATAATATCGAAGACGAATTGAAGAGGGGAAAGTCTTGCGGCTATGTGATCAATTAGAAAGTTCTGAAATTCTCTAGGCAAGTGGTGATGACTGGTTAAAGTCAGGTGGTTGCCTCCTGAGTAAGAGAAATGGACATAGAAAAGAAATGTGAAAGTAGAATTAAAGTTTTCGTTTACTTTTATAAAGATGATTTATGATTTGTCACTGATCTGCAACAAGTTTGGCTATTTACAAGACCAAGGCTTTATATGTTTATTTAATTCCACTTTTCACAGTATAGTTATCTAGGAGCTCTTTTGTCATAGTTACTCTATAGTTATAGAGGCCCTCAGTAAAAGTGCAGTCAACCAGGCGGTGACACGGGCAAGTATAATCACATTTGCTTTCTTCTGTATTCTTTTCTTTCTTTACCTTCAGAGATAGCACTGAAGAACAGAAAGTTGCCTTTCTCATTCCATGACAACATGCTAGACTATCTGCAATCTTGCTTCTATCTGCACTGTTTAGTTAGGTGTTCTGTGGTATAAGACATATCACTGGAGGAAAAAAAGAAGAAAATCTACATCAAAAATTTGGAAAAGGACTTATGATATTTCATTTTTATTCATGAACGAATAAACGTATGAAGGAGTGTTTATGTTTAGCTGAAGAGTAAAAGTTTGGTGATTTTTATGGGAAGAATTCCCACAATTCATTAAAAATATAAGTCATAGAAGAAGATATTTGAAGGACATTGACAAAAAAACAATTAGTAAATTTGAAGGGAAGAGACAAGCAAGTACCCTCTAATAGGTCTCATGATAAAGGGGAAAATGGTGTCTTTACAAGTAAGGATCCCTTTGGGTTTTAACACATCACAGCCATTTCAGGGTTCCCCATAGTGTTTTTGAGGTAAACAAAATCCTTTAACATTTTTACAATCTTTGAAATGTGGGAACCTATTATTTACTGTGCAGAATATTCTAAAAATGACAATATACCTGGTGGTGTAAGAAAAATTCTAATTCACTAGAATCATTTATATGGTTGCTTTGAAGAGAAGGGGAGAAAAAAGGAGGAGAAAGGAATAACCATTTATGTGGTGTCAACTATGTGTCCAGAATTGTGCTACATGCAATACAAATAATATCTCCTTTGATTCTCACAACAACCCTAAGAGGTAGATATTGTTATTATTCTTACGTCCTAGTTGAGGAAACTGAGGCAAAAAGAGGTTAAATGTACTAACAAGTAAATTATGATATGTACATGAAAGTAGACTGACAGACCAGTTCCATTGGTCTTGTGATGAAGAAAGCCATCTGCACCCAGAGAGAGGACAGTGGGAGCTGAATGTGACACATTGAAAACTTGGATTTTATCTTTTGAAAACTCTCTGTTGATACCCTTTGATCATTTATATAGTTGGTGATTGTTACATATTTGAATTACTTGCTTATGTTTTATATGTGTTTATCAGAGAAATTTATCAAAAAGATTTATTTTCAGTTTTTCCTCAATTTTAACTGTGTTGACTTTATGCATTGTGTTTTCTATTTTGTGCAATCAAAATTATTTATTCTTCTAGGACATTCACTGTCCCTTGTTTGGTGATGAGTTTTCCATTATCAGTAGACTTAAAAGCTTTTATTTTTCCTTCCTCATTTTTAAAAAAATTGAAACTACTTTTTACATTTCTAAATTGTAACCATTTACAGCTTATTTTGATGTAGTGTGAAATATTAGCTTAATCCTAAATTCTGTTAGATAGCTTTCCCCAGTACTTTTGTTGGATCAATGAGTCTTAATTATAATAATTTTGTTGGATCAATGAGCCTTAATCTACCAGAAGCTGTGGTCCTTGGGGTGATCAAAAAAAAAAATGCTACTAAATTTGCTCATGTATGCTGCAGATCTGATTTATTTCAATGACTAACTTATGTATTTTTAACTATTACCAAATTGTTTTCACAATTGCTCCTTTATTAGTGTAATTTAAGATATGGTATTCTAGGTCTCTTTATTCCACTTTTATTTTCATCATTTCATTTAAGATTCATGACTTTAGTTCATCTAAATGAATTTTGTTATTTTTTTCTAGCTTTATAAACTATTGACCATTTAATATATGATATAAATATAAGTGTATTTATACTTGAATAATTAGGATTGTTATTTTATTGCATTAGTATGTACAATTCGCTCTTGAATTATTTAGGCCAATCTTTAATTTTAGAAAGAATGCTTGGTAATTAGTTGCATTTAAACGGTTCCTTGATGTGTTTTGGTAGGTAGAGTCCTAACCACTTTAAACATTCTATAAATTTTAATGGAATTTTTCTCTTTCCTTTTGCTATGTTTAATTTGCAAGACCCCAAAAGTTTGATGATTTGTATAGCTTTATTTTATTTCCTATTGTGATTAGGTTATTAAAGGTTTAAATTAAAATTTTACTTGACTCACTTAGAATATGTAAGTATACTATCAAATCATTTCGGTGGGGGGAAAAACTATTTTGTTTCCTCTTGTTTTGTGCTTATTCTTTTATTTTCCTTTTCTTTTCTTACTGCTATAAATAACATCTTTTTCAGCTCTATCGGATAATAGTGTTAAGATGTATGCTTACTTTAGACTTGATTTTATTTAAAAGTTCTTTAGCATTTCCCTTTATCATATAATATTAAGACTTGTTTTTATTAAATATTATTTATCATATTAAAGAAGAGTTGTCTTTCATTTTGTCAAGTTTTTTTCTGCTTCTATTGATGTAGTAATGTGTTCTTTTTAATTTTGTAACTAATATGGCATATCATGTGTATAATTTTTGAATATTGTTGCAACCTCTCATTCCTGGTATGAATTCAAATTTGTCATATGTTAAAAAGTATTTCTTATATGTAGCTATAACTTCTTTCCTAATATTTTATTTTAAATTTTGCACTGATATTCACTAATGATATTGTGGCAGTTTTCATTCTCTGTTTTGGCTCTTTTTGGTTTAATTATCAAGACCAAGTAGTGGCCATTTATTTATTTATTTTTGGTAAAGGGCCCAGTCAATAAATGTTTTAGACTTTGCAGGACAAAAGGTAATATTGAGGATACTATTTATTTTAGAGGAAGAAAAAACATAAACCTACATATATTTTTATTCATGAAATTCAAAATGTGACAATGATAATTGATTGTCATTTTTTGTGTAATATGGGTCTACTAAAAAAAATCAGATTATGTTTGGGAATGTAACATTTTGCTTAATTGAGACTCAAAGCTAGTGCTCCCTGGAATTAAAATCAATTGCAAAGGTTAATTTGTTAATGTTCATCTGTAATGAAATTTTACATATATCATCTTTGAAAATGTCTTTTCATATAGATAGATACTTCCAAATGATAAGAATCCACAAGCAAATGGCTTTCATTGAGCCAAAAGGCTAATAACTTCAAACAAGTTTATTTTCTCAGGACCCATTTCTTTGGTTGTTAAAAGCAAACATGATTTAATGAATTTACCTATGGCAAACAGTTTTCCTTACTTGACAAGTCACTTGAGAAAATTACTTTGGTTTTTTATTTTTGAAAAGAAAGTCTCTGATAAGAGATTTTGTTTTATATTTCTAATTTTCTTGCCACTGTTTCCTATGAGTAGGAAATATTATGAACATAGTCTAGTAATGTTGAATTTTTTGTATCTTTGCATAATAGACACATTTTTTGCCAACTAGGACAATAATAAAATAATTTATACTTTTCTGTGTCTCAAAATTGTAAAAAAAAAATTTGTTCTTGTTTTGATATGATTTGAATGCACTGATGATAAATAAAATATCATGGCATAATGATATACAGGATGCTCAAAACTTGTTTAGTTACAACCGTGTCACAGCAATTTGCAGTGTGCTAAACAGGAGAGAGAAGCAATGAGAGCCCCACATATGGTCTCTGTTATAACTATTCAACTCTGTCATTTGAGCATAAAGATAGTCATAGACAATAGTAAATACATGAGTGTGACTATATTCTGATAGAAATTTATTTATGGACCCTGAAATTTTAATTTCACATAATTTGCATTTATTACAAAATATTATTTTTCAACCATTTAAACCAATCTTGGCTTGTGACTTAGGAGGCTTAGATTTGGCTGATACATAGATACAAATCTATAGATAGTTTACTGAATCCTGATCAAGTCCATATCTATAATTTAGATTGAATTTGGTAAGATATATAAAGTAGAAATTAATTTAGAGTATGTTGACATTAATTTTTATGTTAAACATTATATATGAAATAATTTACATTTATAATAATTTAGTATTAATAAATATTGCTACAAAATAATAAAATCTTGACATTAATTATTTTTTGAATGTCTGACAGAATCAATTTGTTAGTACATTTGGTACTAAGATTTTTTCCCTTTGGAAATTCATTTATGGCTTCCTCAATTTCTTTTTTTGAGGAATGGTTTGATTCAATTTTTTCCTTCTGTTAATCTGAATAGTTTACGTTTTATGAATATATATCCTATTTGAAATGTTTTATTGGCATTTGATTGAACAAAATAATTTCTAATAATTTATTTTGTTTCTTCTTAGTTGTGAATTCTTTTTTTTTTTATTTTTTGGTACTATCAATTTGTTTTTCTTTTGTGTGTGTATGTCCTCATAATATAATTTTTTTCTATGTAACAATTTCTTTTTAAACCAGCTTCAATTTTATTTATGCACTTAAAAGTGGAGTTTTCTTTAATTTTTTCATCTCTTTTCTGATTTTTTGACTTTTAATTTCAAAATGTAATTGAGAATTTAAAAAAGTGTTACTTTTTTAATTGGTTTACTTTTTAGTCACATTTTTTTTTTACCCTAGAAGAGAGGATGGTTCTAAAGAATCATGTTTTCCCCACCAGTTGAACACCATTAATTATCATATGATCATTTCCAATTGCTAAATTATATTTAATTTTCTCCATTTCTCTTTATTCCTGCATTTATATTTCAAAATTTCTATTTAGTTCATCAGGAATGCTTTCAAATTTTATACTTATACTCAGACTTGACAAATACATTTTACTTGATTGTAAACTTTACATTTTGGGTGGGGTGGGGGTGGGGGTGGGAAATATGTTCCAAACTCTCTAGTTCTTTGATAGTAGCCAAGCTTTATTTGATTCTATCTCTTCCTAGACTAAAATTGATTGTTGATTTGTTTCCCTGATACAAGTCCCTTCCCATTCTAATCCAGCCTGAATTCAACTATTAAAGGAATATTTCCAGAGCCCAATCTTTTTCATCACCTTCTCCCCTCTATGAAATAAATTTCAGTACCCCCCCAACCCCTGTCCTATTAATTGTAAGATACTCTGTTTGACTTTCTTATTAAACCTTATTTATCCATATATACTAATCCAGTGACACTGGCCTTCTTGGTGTTTCTTACACAAAACTCTGCATCTAATTCTGGAAATTTTCACTGACCTGTCCCCTTCTGCCTGGAACTTTGTCTTTGCTTCCTGATTTCCCTTCCTTGCTTCCCCGGTCTGACTGAAATTTTACTTTCTACATTGTCTTTCCTGATCTGTATTAATGCTAATGTCTTCCCCAGTTTGATTATTTCTAATTATTTTGTACATACACATGTACACAGATAATATGTAAATAAGGTACATTTATTAGGATTGTCTTTTATTTTTCTTTATATCCTAGTGTTAAACATAGTGCCTGCCCATATAGATAATTAATAAATGTTTATTGACTTATTCGATTCATTTTTTAAAAATATACTTGCCTCTGAACCCAAGATGGAACATGGCATCTACTTTCTACCAGAGAGATAAAAGATTTAAAATTCAGAATGAACCATAAATTTTTGCACATGGCCAATGTGGAATTTTGTTTTACTTGTATATTTATATTGAGAACTTTCCTCTTTAATTGTAGATGGCTAAGGAAATGATGGGGGAGTTAATAAATGCTTGTGTGTGTATTTATACATATATATGCATATGTAAATTTACAAATAAATATTTCCTTTGGAATTGTCATTTTATTTCTAGCTTTCCATTTCTTTTATGAATTCTAGTATACCTTGTCAAGTTATGTTTCTTTTGAAGTTTTGTTTGTTGATGCTGTGACTTTATTTTCTTTTTTTGTATTTATGTCTTGGTGGTTCCTGGATCAAAACTATTTCTTTAGCATTGGTATCTTCCTTTGTTTGCTTTTTTGCTTTCTGAACTGGGATTTTGTCTCAAGACCAGAATCTGTACTTTTCTGGAAGGAAAGGAGATCTTTTTATTCCTTCTCTTATTATTTGTGATTCTATCATATCTTCTTTCAGGTTCTTAATGCTTTGTTCGTCAGGGACCTCAGGGACAGGTTAAGACAGCAAAGGGTGTGATCTAGGTCATGATCTACTCACTGGTCCCAAGTCTACTCTGAGTTCCCAGTCGATCTTTTCAGGTTCAGAATGCTGGTTTATATTCAGTCACTTACCTGCAAATTTCAAGTGTTCTTGGCTCTCCTATTCTGTGTTTTACTTCCACATAAATAGGGGCCTGACCAGGTTGCTCTAGCTTATTCTGTTATACACTTCAGAAGGCTTTTATGTGCTATACTCCCTGGTCATGACTTTCTGTCCAGACCTCTTCTCTGATTCCCATGGTATAGTACTGTGGTAGGATTTGAGGGCTGGAATCTTTTACCTAATCCTCTGGGTATCAGTTGCCATCTTCAGATTTTACCTTTGCTGTGAAGCTTCCATGTGATACCTAGCTTGGTTGAACTCTTTCCTTGAGCCCAAGGATCTAAATCTGACAATTTATCTGAACTGAGAAGATGTACATACTATATATTTTTCTTCTTGGATTTCTTCATTATTACTTGATCTAAAGTTTTTTCCTTCCTTGTTGTTATGGTAGGGCAAGAAGAGTTCATAGTACTGAAGAACCTCATCCTGATATCCTATATTAGATTATTTCTGAGGTCTTTTCTCAGTCTAAATTCAATGATACGATATGATATGGAAAATTAATGCTCTCCCAGTCATCTGTATATAATTTACCTGCTTTGAAGATCCTCAGGAGAAGAAACTCTTCTTGTGTGTGTGTGCATGTGTCTTTATATTCCCAGGACATAACACAGTAACTGGCACAGAATCGATCCTTCATACATTCTTCTTAATTGATTGATTGGACTATCTATGGACTTCTCTACCTCCTCTCTTCTCCCTCTTCCCACTCCCCCTTACCCCAGGGATGATTTTTCCTTCACTCATTTATCACATTAGTAATGTCTAAGTTCAACATGTTTAAATATACTTGAAGAGGTAAATTTGTTCAGATAATTTATATCAAGGTTAAATTGTCATAATTTAAAACAAAAGATATTATTCACTTCTTAAGTGCAGATTTTTTCATTGTGTATAAATAAGTGTTTATTATAGTTCAAATAACAGAAGCACATTTTGAAATACTATCTTAGAAGAAGCTTGAAACATTTAAATTGCCTTATCTTCTTCACTGGCCAGTTACTCCCTGTTCCCTAATTCATGCTACAAATGAAAATCTTTTCTTGGCCTGATAGCCTAACTCAACTCCCTCATTTTTTCAAGGCTCAGTTCAAAATCTGTCTTCTATAGGAAGTGTTTTTTTTATTCCTTTAGCTGCTCCTGTTCCCCCTTTCCCCATTTTTTTTTCTATTTGTTCAAATGTCAATCAAATAAAATAACCATTTATCAAATGCCTACTATCTGTTATATATTGTGCAAATCTCAGGTATTAAAAAGAAAAACAAAAGAAACACAATAAAAAGAAACACAAATACATATGCATATCTATATGAAAAGTGATAATAAAGCAGAGCTAATGATCATTTGGACAAGAGTTGTAAACCTAAATTTACCCTATGTGATTTAGCTAGAGTATTAGAAACAAAATGAAAATTAAAAAGCAGCAAAAAACCAGATGCTTAAATAGTGAACCCTTTGGCATAATGTAGTTCAAACATCTGGAACATTCCCATATATCATAGTAGTCAATAGAAATCCTGAAACTTACTAAGGAATTCAAGAATTCCATTCTATAGTGATGGAGTTATATCTGTCTTGCAGCTAAATTTGCTTTTGTTGTTAACTTGCATGAAATCAGATACTATAAGTATTAAATGTTGTGGCAGCTTGGATATGAGAACTGAATGAAACTTTAGTAAATAGCTAGTCTGACTCTTTTGTTTTACAGTTGTATCAACTTGAAAAACATCCTAACTAATCATGTGATTTTTCCACAGTTTCAAAAAATACCTCTTTCCTCTCCGCCAATATATTTACTAATCTTCTCAGGATAAAGGACGGGAGGCTGATTATTTTGAAAAGTATGTGTTAATTGATGATTCACAATAGCTGCAGTTTTGTTTGTTTGTTTATTTGTTTTTTGTTTTGTTGTGGGGAGGTGGGAAAGAGTTTTATTCTGGATTAATGTAGTTTGGCAACTGTTCTGCAGCGTCAGCTTTCCCTGTAGCTGTTGTGCCTCTCTATAAAATCCTAGGCAAAATGTAAACTAAACTTCAAATGATACAACACATTTTCAGAGCTCACAACACAGAAATGATTCACATCTACTCCTGCCTGAAAAGAATAGTTGTGAAATGCATAAAGGGAATAGGAAGGAATAATCATCTTAACTTCACAGGAGAGGTAAAGTACACTGCTTAAACTGGAAGAGACTTTGAAGACTATTGATTCCAATTCTCATTTTACAGGGAAATAATTGATGTCTAAGAAGGATAAGGTCCAAATCACATAGGTCATATCCATAAGTGAAAGATGTTCCCATCCCTTCTGTTTTTAAGGCCAGTGTTCTTCCCATTGTACTACTGTACCTCCTTGAGGAAACGTTATCTCCTTGAGCAGTTCACCTAACCTGAAGGTACCCATTAGGGACTTAGAAGCATGTCTAGATTGCTTAACATGGAGGCCTCTGTATCCCCCACCACATAAATTGATCTATATTCCTTTGATTGGGTGCCAGTCCCTCTCTTTGCTCTCTCTCAACTATTCTTAACTGCTGCATCCAGAGAGTGAAGACCACATTTTACTCTCAATAAAGACTCCAGGAATTGAGCTAATGTTCCTTTTCTTTTACCCTTACTTCAAGAAGTGGACCTCTAGTTATTTGTTTCTGTGTCGTTGGTCCCATCTCAATTGCAGGTACCAGAAGTGTTTGAGTCATGGTGACCTTTGAGGCAGAATTACAGACTGGTTAATGCAATCAGCCAAACAAGCTGGGAAGCCTTATCTGAAGAAACCAAGGTGCTTGGGACTCAAGACTGTGCTCTATGGAAACTAAACTGAACTGTGAACCTAATCCTCTTTTCTTCCCCAGAGACTAAGGTGAGGCAAAAGTGGAGGTAGATTGTGGATCCCATGTGTTAAGAGGACTGTTTGTATATTTGTATCATTCTTCTTGATGTAAATATTTATTTGTCAGAGATAATAGAACCATCAAAGATTCAATGAAACTGGAGTTCAAGGAACCCTCTTCCCCTCCAGGGGCTAGAATAATTTTTAGTAGTCGAGACCCACCCCTAATCCCCTTAAGGGTACTAGAGAATCCCAAAAGGTAGGAGAACCCTGAGGGGGAGAAGTGAAATTTAACCTATCTGACCTCCCAGACAATGAGGGTCACAGTCTTCTGGTTAACACTTAGTATTAAGTCTTGAATTTAAAATGTTACAATGTCACCAGAAATATGTGGTTTTTAATAAGTTTGCTGGTATAAAACAAGTATTTGCTAGTATGTGTACTGGAAAAACATAGTTTACCATATGCGGATGGAAGTACTTTCTGTACTTTTCAGTCGTAATGCTGGGTTTGGTGTCTAGAAGATATAGAAATCCTATCCCTGAAATATATGAGTTGTGTAATTCTGATGTACAGAATTAGCTACTAAGTGGCAAGTAGTCAGTGGGAAAGGGTGATATCATCTCCTTTGGAGTAAATTTCAAGCAACCTACAGGAAAAGGCAGCCATATGTGCGTTGATTCTATCTCCTTATCACTAGCCAATCCCATTTAAAAATTCACCTCTCAGTATAATTTTGTCCTTCTTACAGTGTTTTTTGAAACCATTTCCCCAGCCACACTCAACACTCAATACTCTTGCCTTGAGGTACTTAATAAACTGTTTTTAATTTTTTTTTTTCTCTTCCTGAGTTTGCTTCACTATTGAGGGCAAAGACCAAACAAAGATTTTCTTTTATGAATTTTGGCAAGTCAACTAGGAGGGCATTTTGCCGGTTGACTCTCACTAGGGAAGCCTATTCTGAGTCCTGTCGCCAGCACTAGGTCTTTACCCAGTGGAGAACCAGAGCGAACTCTCCTGGCAATTAGTCAGCCATGAAGTGATTGAAGGCTTTAACTCTGCAAACTCAGGAAGGATAAGGAATCAAAAGGAAAATTTGATTCTTTGTGCACTAAGAAAAGAAACAGAATGCACAAACATGGGCAGGGCTTACCCTTACTAATTTTATGGATACCCGTATTAATCAAAATGGGACGGGTGCAGCAAAAACCTTCTGATGACTCCTGGTTAGGTAAGCTTATTAAAAGTTTGAGACAAGGGACTATTGCTCATGAATGCAGCAACGCCTCAAATTTGAGCAGTGCAGCTCATTTTGACTTGGTACTTAGATAATTGTGGAAATCAAATTTGGTCAGATAAATTGCCAGCTGTACATATTAAAAGCTCAACTTGAAAATTTAGAGCCCAGGCAAATGGAAATTGGACTGAGCTTTCAAGTCAAGATTGCTCCTATTTAACATGTTCATCAGAGAAACCATGTTCATAACTCTTGGCCACCCTCATATTATCTGGATATACCAAAGACTATGGCATGCCTAAGAATTATTTTTAAAGGAAATAATCAAAGGAAAGACAGGAGACATTGTATTATGGCAGCAAGCCTCTCCATTCTTTTTGATGGACCTAGTTACCATTATTGATTAAATCAATGAGCTATTGGATGCTCTTCTCACAAAACATGAGAAAGCAAAAGTCTTGTCCTATGCTGTAAACTTAGAGCATGAATAAAATAAGATTACATGATCTAGAACAGCCCCAAATTGGAACTATAATAATGAAAATAACCCTCTGTGATGTTCTGGAATAAGCAGAACAATAACCAGTAATTTGAAGAAAGTTTCATGAAACCATTCATCTGAATGCGTATCTTTTTTTTTTTTATCTTTTTGTGTGCTATCACCCAGAAATTTGTTTATAGTTAGATCCAGAAATCCCATGTCATTTTAAGACTGTTTTTGCAGCCTATGTAAATCAATTGGCAGTAGATGTTTATGATTGCTTTCATAAATTTTCTCCCAGCTGGGGTGGAAAAACTATTGAGAAATTCAGAGGACTTGAGCCTCACTTGTTTGATGGGTGAAAGAAGAAGACAGAAAGAGAAGGAAATTAAATGCACTGCAAGTTTTCCAGTTATGCTTTGCCCCCATCTAGGTACCTCCTGTCAATATTTCAACTACTTATGAAAGAAAATGGTGACAAAGAAAATAGGAGAGGGGAGAATGGGTAACCCTGCTATTTGAATATTTGCAGGTTGATTTTATTGAATTATCAATGTCAGATATGTCTTAACTGGGTAGAAGTTTTTTTTCAGGAATACATATCACAATGAACACAATAGCAAGATTTCTGATAAAGGACATAATACCGAGATTTGGCCTGCCATGTACTATTAACTATGACTGAGGATCACATTTTGCCATAGAAATAATTAAATAACTCTCTAGGTGTTTTGGTATAAACTTAAACCTACATACCCTTTATAATCTACAGTTAACAGGAGTCTAGCAACTAAAAAGGAAAGTTAAGAACCTCTTAGGAAAACTATGACTACAGTTAAAATGGCCTTAGGTACTTCCCTTTTGTATTCCTATTTAGAAATTCAGTAAGCAGGATTGTGGATTGTAACCTTTTGAAATTCTGTTTGGTAGGCCACTCCAGGATCCACCTTTGGGAGCCTAAGTCTAGCCACAGGGATGAAAGTCTGACCAAAAAAATGTGATTTCTCTTTCTAGTTCTCTTTGGTCAGGTCTAGAAGGAGGCAATTTTGACACAAACTCATGCCTTTGCATGAATTAGTATAGTTTTTGGGGGGCTAAGAGATTTTGTGTAGATCTCCAACTCCAAGAAGACTTTTAGGTTGAGGAGAAGATCTGGCTATACTATATCACTCCCCTGTGAAACCTGTCATGATTGACCTCATTCCACTATGGGAAACAACCACTGATCTTTGGAATTAATTAATTGAGAAAAGTCCCTAATACCAATCAGTGGTCTTTGTTTATTTGACCCTAACAATTAAGAACAAATTCTTCAGATGTTATCTACCATTTATTTATTGTTTATGCTTTATATTTTACCATGCACCCTAAGGGCTGAGGAAACTGGGGAACTCAATACTTAAAGTACATCTAATTCAAATTGCCAGCTGTGCCTTTAACTGGGCCAACTGATAGATATGTGCATATGCTTCTTTTTCCTCAGGGGATAAGATACCCTTGGTGGACTTGGAGATCAGATCTCGAGGATGTCTATGATTCTTTGTTTGCAATCAATAAGGCAAACTTAAACAAAATTATACTGTTCCAGGCTGAAAAAATAAGTTCTTTTTATTATTCTTTTAATCGGGAAAAGATCACTTCATAATTTTGTCTCCCCCTCCCCCCCACCTTAAGTCTGTAATCGCATTGTCAAGGCACTGGTACTATGTTATGAGGAAAATGGGCTGCGGAGTCAAAATATGGGATGGCAAATAGGATGGCTTCCTTCAAATTAAATAGGCAGATCCAGGTTGGGGAGGATACTATTTCTAACTCATGCTTATAAAGCAGAAGTCTAGTCATCTAAGTTTTTGCTACATTTCCCCCTTTAGTGAGTGAACCTGAACAACCCTTATCTTATTTTTCCTATTTCTCAGATATGGGACCAGATTTATTCTGAAGTTCCTGGATAAAAGGAATAGCTTTTTGCATGCATTTTTTTAATGAAACCATAGATAGTAAAAGACCTCCTGAGGTCCGTGCACACAGGGCTTTGCCCTTACAGAATAGGCAAGTTGTAGATTTCCTCCTGATGGAGGGGGAGGAATACGTGATTTTGTAGATCTAGAGTTGCACCTGGAATCCTGACAACTTTGACAATTTCCATACCCCTATGGACTCTGTTCAAAGTGCCCGGAACTAGTTCTAAAGGAAAGGGGAAGAGGAACCTTGACCCTCTGGGAATGGCTTATTTCTTGATCCCCAAATCTTTCATGGCTAAAGAATTTGTTTATGAGGTTCCTCTTGTGTATCTTCATAGGGATACCAAGATACTGATTCTCAAGTGAATTCCCAAATTATAAGCAACAGAAATTACATTCATTGATAATAGAATAGTAGTGTATCGTTTAGTTTTACACCATCACCTAAGTGCACTTAAAGCCATTGCCTTCATGTGCTTTTTACTTTTCTTTTCCTGAGTTTGCTTCATTATTGAGGACAAGGACCAAAGATTTTATTTTAACACTGGGCAAATCACTAAGTCTCCATGTGTCATAGACAACCATCACCATCACAAATATCCACTTGAATTGAACTATTTATAAATTGCTGTTTTTAAGTCATGACATAAAAAATGTATCCAAAGGTCATGATCAGTAACAACCTAAAGAAATATAGTGCTGCCTTACTGGTGCCTTTTTATGTTTATTGACAGCTTTAATTATTTATAGCAGTTTAAGCCCCAAAGCGCAGAAGGGACTTGCCCTCAGAAGATCCCAGGACTAAACTTCAGATAAATAGTTATCTCTGTAGATAACTCTCTGGCCTTCCAGCTCTTTGCTTTTCCTAAATTTCCATACTGCTTAACTCTATGGCTGTGAACACACAAAGACAAGTGGTATGTCAACAAATATGCCTCAGAAATCACACACACACACACGCACACACACACACACAGAAGAATAAGAACCCTTCTCCTCTGTGGGTATCTTCTCAAGTTGAAAGACAATTCACTGAGTCATAAGAAACATTTTTTTTTTTTTTAAAGGAAGGGGTAATTCAGGACCTGCTATTATGACCTGAAGTCTTTAGTGTTGGGGACTTTTCATTCCCTTTCTCCCCATTCCATTGATTTCACCCTGGTGTGGAAGAATGCTCTGTTCTCCTCTAGATAAAACCTCTGACTTATCACTGCCCTTCCTTGTTTATAGTTCCCCAGGCAAATATCTTTAGATAAAGGCTTCTTGTCCTAGCTACAGATAATATTCTTGTTTCTTTTTGGTCCAATGTAAACTTTGTTGTTTGTTTGTTTTTGACAATTACTAACTGTGTGACTCTGGGCAAGTCACTTAACTCTGTTTGCCTCAGTTCTTTATCTGTAAAAATGAGCTGGAGAGGAAAATGGCAAGCCATCCTAGTATCTTTGCCAAGAAAACCCCAAATGGGGACAAAAACAATTGAACAAAGTTTTCTCGTTCTAATTTCTAAAAATCTAATTCTAATTCTAGTAATTCTAATAAAATAATTTCTAATTATCTGCTGTGTCTGTGGGGACTTGTAGCATTCCCTGCTTTTCTAGCTGGTCTAGGCTTCTGAGAAGTTAAGAAACCTCTCAATTTCCTTCTCAAGATACTCTAATGTGGAAATTGAAGACTAATTGTTTTTTAATATCAAAAGCAAAAAGTAAAAAAAAAAATATCAAAAGTAAATGAAATTAAAAGAAAAAAATTTAACACAATGTTAGTATTCTTATCTTCATAATTGTGCTTGCCTACAAATCCATCTCTTCTTGGCAGATACCCTTCTTTATAAATAGTGAAGCAAAGGACTGGTTAGTGCATTGCAAGCTTATTTCATTGAGTTGAGATATAATTGTGAAACCAATTAAAGTGTATTAGTTTTTTTACTAAATCTAGAAAAGAATGATGGTATTGACCATACTAGCTATTCTTCTTAGATACCTTTAAGTTCTGGCTCAATCAGAGTTCACAGGTTCATTAGCATAAAAACCCGAAGGTTAATGTGAGAAGTACTAAGGATGCTCTGTAAATGAAGCCTTTTGCAAAATATTGTGACAGCAGGTATTGGAAAATTTAAACCATTCCATTTCACATTTAAAACTAAAAGGGTATCAGCCATTTAAAGCTGAAAAGGAACTCAGAGGCCATTCAATTCAACTACCTCATTTTAAAGGTAGAGAAACTGAGGTCCAGAGATATTAAGTAACTTGCCTAGTCAGGGTCAGAGGTAGGTTCAGTAAATACTTTTGCAGCACCTGCTTTGTTCCAGGGAACCAGGGATTACAAAGACAAAAAGAAAAATAATCCTTTCCCTCAAGGATCATCCATTCTATTAAGAGTGAGAGGAAATAACATGTATATTCATAAATAAATATATATATATATATATGTGCATGATATAGATATATGTACACATATACAATATATACATATGTGTGTATATATCTATATCTATATCTACATCTATATCTATACATATCCCAATACAAAGCAAATGCAAAGTAATGGTGGACTAGGGAAAGGGAATAGGAGAGCTAACATTAATAGACTTTAAAAGACTTATAGAGGAAGTAGTAACTGAAATCAAAGTAACCAAAATTAAAAGGAAAGCAGAAAGCTGGGGGGAAATTTTTTATAACCAGTGTTTCTGATAAAGGCCTCATTTCTAAAATATATAGAGAACTGAGTCAACAAGCCATTCCATAACTGATAAATGGTCAAAGGATTACCATCTTTCAGATGAAGAAATTAAAACTATCTTTAATCATATTTTTAAAATGCTCTAAATTGAAGCAGCTTGGTGGCCCAGTAGATAAAGTACCAGCCCTGAAGTCAGGAGGACCTGAGTTCAAATTTGACCTCAGATACTTAATACTTCCTAGCTATGTGACCAAGGGCAAGTCACTTAACCCCAATTGCCTCAAGAAAAAAAATGTTCTAAATCACTATTGATTAGAGAAATGAAAATTAAAACAACTTTGAAGTACCACCTCACATCATAATATGGCAGGAAAAGAAAATGATAAATATTGGAGAGATATAGGAAAACTGGGACATTAATGCACTGTTGGTGAAGATTTAAACTGATCCAACCGAGCTGGGAAACAATTTGGAACTGTGCCCAAAGGGGCTATAAAATTGCATACACTTTGATCCAGTAATACCACCACCAGATTTGGATCTTTCAAAGAAATCATAAAAAAAGGAAAAGAACTCACATGTACAAAAATAATAATAATGGCTCTTTTTGTGGTGGCAAAGAATTGGATACTGAGGGGATGCTCATTAATTAGGAAATGGCTGAACAAGTTGTAGTTTATGAATATAATGGAATACTGATCTATAAGAAATGATGAGCAGGGAGATTAAAACAACAACAACCTGGAAAGACATATAAATTGATGCTGAGTGAAGTGAGCAGAACCAGGAGAACATTATACACTGTAACAGCAACATTGTATCAACTATGATAGACTTAGCTCGTCTCAGCAATATAGTGGTCCAAGACAATTTCAAAAGATTTGCAATGGAAAATGTCATCCTGAGAAAAAATTATAAAATCTGAATGCACATCGAAACATTATTTTCAGTTTTTAAATTTTGATTTTTGTTTTGTTTCTCTCTTGGGGTTGTTCCCTTTTGTCTGACTATTCTTTCACAATATGACTAATATAATTGTACATATTCAATCTATATCGAATTGCTTACTGTCTTTAGAAGACCAAAAAATTTGATACTCAAAAATCTTAACTGATGAATGTTGAAAATTATCTTTATATGTAATTGGAAAAACATAAAATACTATTAAATGCAAAAGAAAAAAGATAAAGCAAGCTGGGAACATGGTAAGGAACATCAGTTTTGTGTGGATTTTTCTTTAGCTCTCCAGCTGCTGGATCAAGCTCCTATTAAAAAAATAAACAAATAAAATCACAGAAAAAGAAAAAAAAAAAAGCCAGCTATTAAAAAAAAAAAAAAAAAAGGTGGAAGAGAGAGAACATTCTCACCATAAGAAGCATTCTTGTAAAGGCTAGACTCAGATGCACAAGATGACCAAATTTTTGGAATTTCCTATATGAGGTGCACCTACGTCACAGCACAGATTCTTCCATGTAAATTATACGCTCATTTCTTGATGCAAGAAATACAACGAACAAGAGAAACAATATCTTTTTTAACTTGCTTTTGGCTTTCCTTTTTTAAGCATGATCATGTTTAGATTAATTTTTGATAGTATTAGCAAAAATAATTTGCCTCTGACTTAATTTAATCCTCATAGCAATGTCTAGCTGACAGTTTCTGCCAGCTCTTCTTGTATTATTCTAATGATTTGTCTTCTTGTGACTATCTTGACATTATATTTTTGTTTCCTTATCCTTCATAGGTTTTGCATAAGCTGATGGCTTGAATTGTCTTTGCCTGAGTTTCTAAGATTTGTACATTTCGGTTTCTTCTTTTTCTTTTCTTTTCTTTTTTTTTTTGGTTTTCATTTTATTCACACAGGACATGGTCTTTGAGTGAAGGGAAGTATAGAATTTTCTGAATTTTCTCAGTGATAACAAGCATTTGCCAAGACTTGCAATCAGACAGTATGTAATTTTCTCTAAGTCAGTAGTCAACCACTGGATGGGGAGCAGGAGGGAATTATTCTCTAGTTGCTGACAACAAAAGAGTCTGTTATAATCCATGAAAGTCCTGAAAAGTTTCAGAGATTGTTTGGCTTTTCTCCTATCATGACCTGGTCAATGACTTTCTAAAGCTATGTATGTGCATAGATGCAAAGATAATGTACAGTTTGGAAGAGTGCAAATGGGCACTAAGGAAGGGATTCTCCCTTTAGGGTCCTAGCAGAAAGGTCCACTGATGGTACCTAAGCATTGCCCCATTGCCCAAATTGAAACATAAGTGCAGAACTGTCACTTATACCCTATGGTAATGAAAGAGGCTAAGCACAATCACCAAATCAGAAAAACAGTGGAGGAATAAGGATAACAATAATAATAATAATGATAATAACAGTGATGGCAATGATGATTTCAGTGGTGATACATAGCCAAATATGGGACCTTCAGAAGATACACAAACATGCCCATGTCATGGAAATCCCTCAGAAAATCCAGGCAGTTCAAAAATCATGCCTTTCCTGAGACCCAGAAGCCTATCTGGGTTTGATCCCTACTCCCTGAATAGTTGCATTGGCCCGAAGATGATAATAGATGATTGTAGCCATCCAATAAACTGCTAGCAGCATTTAATATGCTTTTCCTACTTAAATATGTCAATTATACATATTCTTAGAATTCCAGGGATTTTATACTATTCACCTCTTGCTGGCCTGCAGTTTTCCCTATTGTTCCAATAAAATCTAATTCAATAAAATAATTATTAAATGTCTGATATGTTTAGGACATTATGCTGGTGAATGGGAATAGAAATTAGAAAAAAAGTTCTAGACTTAAATAGTTTATTTTCTATTGAGAGGGTTAAACATAAAAACAGAAATTTATTAGCTGTATTTTATAAGTATTCTTATACTTCAAAGTATACTTATATAATACTCTAATAGCCACTCTATTGGAAGGGTAAAACATATAAATGGCTAAGTATATGTATATGATAATTTGAGTAGAATAGAGTGAGTAGAATAAGATTTTGCTAGGCAGATACTGTAAAGGCTTTCTTTAAGAAGTAGTATGCAAGCATAGTTTTGAATGAAGCCAGGAATTTGAAGAGGTGGAATTAAGGAGGAAGTACATTCCATATGTGTAGGGGGTGAGGTGGAGAGGGTGGAGATAGTGCAAATTGATGAAGTTGAGAGAAGGAATGTCATATACAGGCTACAGTGAGTAGGCAAGTTCAGCCGTAATATTGAGTCAAGGGGAACATGTGCATTATTGTCTGAAAAGGCAGACTGATGTTACATTGTATAAAGTTTTACAGAATAAGCAAAGAAATTTATAATTTTTTTTTTTTGGTAGAGGAAATAGGGAATCATTGAAGGTTCATGGACAGGCAGTTACATGGGTAGATTTATGTTTTAGGAAAGATGATTTTGGCAAGTGTGTGAAGAAGGATCATGGTGTTGGAAAGTATTCAGAGGTCAGAATACTCTGTCATTACAATTTCATAGTTTTCTTAATTACACAAGGGCACCAGAATCTAGGCCAATATCCAAGTCATTGGCTCAATGATTTTACCTATGAATTGGGAAATGGCATATTGTAATAATTCAGAGGAGGGAAAGTATCTGAGGGACTTCACTTTTAGACTATTTCTGTTAAGTGGAATAGTAAATAGAGTATGTGATCTGGGATTAAGAAGACCATCTTTCTGAGATCAAATCTGGCTTCAGACACTATTTGTATGATTCTGGGCAAGTCACTTAATCCTGTTTGCTTCAGTTTTCTCATTTGTAAAATGAAGTGTTTCTTTGTTAAGAAAACCCCAAATGTAAAAACTATCTTTGTATATATTTTGAAAATAAATATTAAAAAAAAAGAAAATCCCAAATGAAATCAATCAGACATAACTGAAAAATTATTCAACAGCAAAAGTACTTATATCCCTATAACTACATGAATACATACATACACACACTGATAGATTGAGAAATAGATGGATAGATAGACAGATGATAGACATACAGATCGATGGACAGATAGATAAGCAGTGGGATCTGGTGGAAAGAACAATGAAACTGAATTCAAAGACCTGGCTTTGAGTCTTGCATCTTCCATTTTCCTAAATACAGATTTTGTTGAAGAAATCAATTATCTTCTCTGATTCTTTATCTGCAAAATGGGAATAATAAAACTTCAAATGCTTACTTCACAGGGCCATTGCAACAACCAGATGAAATCACATATGTGAAAGTACTTTTTAAACTTTAAGTATAAGTATAAGCTATCATTATTCTTGATGATTATAGATTAAAACATAGAATAAAGAAAATAAAGAGAATAAAGAGAAAAAGTATAATCATGGAAATCTACTTGGATGCAAAGACAGCACACACATTTCTATTTAGTGCTGCCTTTTCTACATGAACTCTAATGGAACCTAAACAAATCTCTGAAAAAATACACAATTATGAGCTATACAGCAGAGAAGACAGACTAGGTAATATCATTATTACTTAGTCAGGAAAATTACGAGATTAAGTAATGCTATCTCTCAGGTATACCTTTTCCTGAATTGGGGGAAAAGTTATGTGCTATTGGATAGGAGACTTACACTTAAAATGTACTGTTATTTGCTATATTCTGTTAGTATCATACCTTTATTATCTCAGAAAGAAGAACTTCCAGAGCAGATGTGACCTAAATCTTGTCACACAGATTTCTTAAACATGTGCATCTCTACAGTTATGTTGGTCTAAGTTTAAGCTTACTTTTTCAATATAGAAAAGAGTGAACTTGGTTCTTATGAGAACAAGTTGTATTAACTGTATTTACTTAAAAAAAGTTTTTAGATAATTAGATAGATAAATAGATAGATAGTTTTATATACTATCTGAAAGTAGTACTCACTGCCCTCTGGGTACCCAACCTACCAATTTGGGAAGAAATTTTCCTTTTCCATTCATTCATTTAAAAAAAAGTTGAGACAATCTACTTTTACTTTTGTATGATTCTCATTTTAATTTCTTGAAATATAGCTCTGAAAAGATAAGCTTTTAAAACCCATCCTATTTTAGTTAGAACTACTTGACTCCACCTTAAAACCTAAATTATTTGAGTTTTCATTGATTGACCAATAACAGCTCCAACCCAAGACTTTATGGCACATTGTTTAAGCCTCGATGGCTTGAAATAACTGCAAATAGCAATTGTTTTCTTTTCTTGCCAAAAACTGAGGGTTTTCCCCTTCCAGATTGATATCTTTGGGATGGTAAAATCGAGCCATCTTTTTTCTCAACTCTTATCTAGCCTTTGGTCATTGGATGGGCATGGCCTCAGATAAATTGAGATCTAGGAAAGACTTTAATTTAGAAAGGCTGAGGTCACTGGATACATTCTGGTCCAATACCAGTAGTTTCGACCTTTATCTTGCCACTGGACTAAGATGAATCTGGAGGAGAGAGTGGGGCTGATGACTATACAGCTCTTCCTCCTTACATCTAATTCTTGTGCAAATCAAGATACCCTTGTACTAAAGTTGTTCTGGCAACAAACATTCATTTATTTATGCCCTCCATTTGTGCCATTGCATCCTAAGGACCACTGGACTTTTCCATCTGACTTGAATTTCCTTTATGGGAGAGACAAAAATCTACCCATATTAAAATATGCACTACTTGAAAGAAGGTACTGATTTGTTCTTCCTTTTGTATCCCCAGCATTTAGTTTAGGGGTTCACATGTAGTAAGCATTTAATAAATGAATTTTTGATTCAATCATTTGTTATACTAATTAAATAATTTGTTGTTTACATTAAAGTAATATGTTCTCTGGTACACCAAAAAAAAGTGAAAACATCAGCTTATGAACCTGAATCATTGGGTATCTCAAACTTGGGCTACCTTTCCTCGGGGCTCCCATGTGAAGAAGTCTCCAGATGTTGTTTGTGAAGAAATTAAGGCCTAGAAAGCATACATACATGTTTTGCACAAGGGCATACACAAGTACAGTGATTATAGTATAGGTACCACAGTCTAGTTGGGAAAGTCAGGGAACATTAAAATCTGAATTGCACTTTTTCAAACCAAAATTCTAAAAGCATGTGTAAACATTTTAGATTTGTTCAGACGGAGCTAATTTTACTTGACAGCTTGAGTCCTTTGCAAAAATAGGGAAAACCACTTTTCATAGGAAAATGGTTCATGCAGCCAAGAAATGAATTTATCAAAGAAGTTACATGTGCATTTAGAAGAAAGATGTTTTACTCCAACCAGCCAAAAATTATAGTTTTTCCAATGTTACCTCATATCCTTAAGTAAATTTGTAAGATTATTCTAAAGAACTTATGATTTTTTTTCCAAACACAATTTTTCAATCTAATACATTCTAAAATTTAAAAAGAAGAATCCCTCAGTATAACCCGAAATTATACTCTTTGGAGTGGTTCTCTTGCTCATTTTACTGGTGAGAAAACTGAAGCAAACAAGGTGAAGTTACTTGCTCAGGTTCGTACAGCTACTAAGTGTCTGAGAACAGATTTGAACTCAGTAAGATGAATCATCCTGACTTCAGGCCCATAGTTCTATACCCTATTAGGACTAATAAATTTTGTTTTTTAGAGATTGTATTATTACCCATCGAGGTAAAATTTTAGATTTCCAGAGAGTTTCCAGAAATCTTCTTACCTCCCTCCAGCTTTTCTACAAGCCTTTAAGTGAGAAGTAACCTTCTCTTCTCTCTTTAGTATTCTCATAACTTTTAGATGAGACTATTTTACCCCATTTAACTCAGTTTTATTTGTATTGTAGGCATTTATGGACACTTCTCTCTTGGAATGGAAGCGTTTTGAGAGAAATTCAATTCAATTTAACAAATATTTCTTAGGTTCCATGTGTCACCCTCTAGATTGTGCTTCTGACTGGCTACTTAGCTACCATGACTCAATTGCCTTTTTATCTTGAAACTTTGCTTAGGATCCTTCTTATTCTAGTACATTTCTCTGCCATTCCTGCTCCTTTCTCTTAAATGGGGAACCTTTGAAGGCCTACCATTTTCAGCATGGATTCAGGTTAGCTCTGGTAAATTCTCCTGCCTTCTGTGCTGTGGACTCACATGATTTTGCCACCATGTCCCTGCCCAAGTACCTGTACCCCACTTTCCTCAGCCTGTTAGTTTCTTTTTATGTATTCTTTTTCCTGATTTCCCCTTCCACCTAGAAGAAGTTAGGCTTGTACAATGGTTAGTGCTCTTCCTGAAATCAAGCTAGACCTAAGTTCATATGTGACTTCAGATATGCTTGACCCTGGATAGCTCGTTTCACTCTGCTCATCTAAGTTTCCTCAGCTATTAAACGGGGATTATAATAATATCTGCACCCAGAGTTGCTGTGAAGATCAAATGAAATAATATTTATAAGATATTTAGCATAGTGCCTGAAACATCATAGATACCTATTAATTGCTTGTTTCCTTCCTTCCCCATTAAGATATAAGTTCCTTGAGGGCAGGGACTCTATTTGCTTATATTTTAGACTAGAATCTAGTATCTAGTATGATTTGTCAACTATGTGCCAGGCATTGTTGTTGGGAACTGAGGAAGCAAAGATTAAAGAGAGAGGGGAGAGAGGGAAAGGGAGAGAAGAGGGGGGAGGGAGAAGAGGGGAGAAGAGGGGAGAGAAAGAGAGGGAGAAAGGAAGGGAGAGGGGAGAGAGAGAGAGAGGAAAGAGAGAGAGAGAGAGAGAGAGAGAGAGAGAAACACATGCACAGAGAGAGACAGAGATAGAAGAAGGAAAGGAAGGAAATCAGGGAGAAAGACAGAGACAGACAGACAAACAGAGAGACAGAGAGACACAGAGAGAGACAGACAGAGACAGACGTACAGAGACAGAGACAGAGAGATAGACACACATAAGGAGAGAGAACAATCCTGACCTCAAGAAGATTATATTGTCCTAAAGTTAGGGACCTTTTCTTATTTTATTTCTACATGCTCAGTTTCCAGTGTTTCCAGTGTAATACCTAGGCCATTTATAAATATTTTCTGACTAGAATATTGAATGACACTGACATTAAATAAGGAGAAGAAGCTAATGAGGTTTGAGAGTTTCCGAGCTCCACTGGCATTCCTGAAGCATTCCATAAATCCATTTACCTTGAGGGTCTTAGAACAGGGCTGCAGAACTAGTCCTCCTCTAATTTGCTTAAAACTATTAAGGAGTAATTAAGTGGTTAAAGGGTGTTTTCCAGGTTGTCTGAAGTTTGGTAAGTGGGCTGGATTAAAGAGAACAGGCTTGCTTTTCCATTAGCTGACCTTGCAAGCTAATAAATTCATCCTGCATTTTTCTGCTACTGCCAATTTATGGCATACAGGAAACTAATCTTGTACAATAACTACCTTCCTGTACTTAGTTCTTAAATAGAGCCAAATGGATTTGGTGGCGGAAGAACTCCACAATAGTTCCTGTGAAACAGTGCTGAGCCCAGCAAGAACCGATAGAGGCTTGTTGCTGTTTATTGACTCTGACAATATAATTATGTGCTCATTTGGCTGCTTTGCACTTAAGCAATTTTTTTAAAATAATTTTTTTAAAAGCTCCTGCACAAGGACTACCACCATGATTTCAACATCAAACGAAAAATTAGAAGTGTGTTTGTTACATGGCCAATCAACACAATTACCTGTGATTTTCAGGCCTGGAACACACTGGCAATCAATACTACACACTGAAGGCTTTGATAAAAAATGTTTGTGGGCTCTGTGATATTTTTTTCACTTAATCACAAAGGACATAGCTTAATAATGAGTTAATAATGGCATTTCATTTTTATTACAAAATCAAATGCATTAAGAGATCAGAGGACAACAGAGAAAAGAAGAGGAGAGGAGGGGAAGAGTGGAGGGAAGGAGAAGGAAAAGAAGAGAAGAGAAAAAACAGGAGAGGAAGGGGGATGAAAGGAGAGACAAGAGGAATGAAAATGGGAAGGGAGGAAAGGGAAGGAAAAGAGAAGGAGGAAAAAAAACAAGAGGAGAGGGAAAAGGACAAAACAAAGAATGGGGGATGAGGAAAGGAGAGGAAAAAAGTGAAAGAGCCCATCTTAAACCTACAGCACATTAAAAAAAATTCTGAACTTGATCTTTTTTTTTTTTTTTTTGGGGGGGGGGGAATAATTTTCTTCTAAAAACACCAGGGTCTTTTAAACAGGCTGACATTATTGGCGCATACCTGACACAGAACAACCACATAGGGTTATTATTAAAGGTTAAAATGAAGATTTTTTCCCCCCTACTGAACAACACCACAATTTATCAGTCTGGTATGGCAAGAATTCCTAGCAAGAGCTCTAGGCCCAAACTGTCAAACATTTGTTCAGCAGTCAATTACAACCAGATTGAAACAAGTCGAAATTAAATGCAGAGTGCATTTACCAGAAGGAAGGAGAATAAGTACCTGTGATTTGGGAAGGGACCACACATATAACTAGGCTGTGTTAGATTTAGATTTTGGCCTCTGAGAAGCAGTCTTTTTTGATTAATATTTGACAATCAAATTGACCACAACTGTTAGCTCTTCCTCATCCCATAATGTGCTGTTGTTATCTCCTCTGATCTGATTAGTTCATTCTCTATTGATTAGTCCCAGGTGGACCAAATAAACTTCCTATGTTAATTTAGATTATTCTAGATAATAAAGCAAGTGATCCCCAAAGATATAGATCTATTCTAACAAAGCATAATATGTGATTGTCAGAAAATCCAGATCCACAACAAAAAAGGGATGTTTTTGTTAGGATGCTCAGTATATGAGTATATGAAGATAGAATCTGCAGAATTTTTTTTTTTTTCTTTTTACCCTTTGACACTTATTTAATAGGATTTTTTAGGACTTCACTAAATATTTCACTATCATTATATGTGGTTTGGTAGGATCAAAAGAAGTAGTCTATCAACTTAGCCCTTTTTCATCTATATAATAGGTAACATATATGTACTACCCATCTCACAGGATTGTTCATGAGGACAGTGCTTTATAAAACGTGAAGTCCAAAAGAAACATGAGTTTGTTGGGAGAAGTTGGGATGGTAAGTGTAAGTAAGAGGAACTTAGAAGGTTTATGATTGACATTGATGCTGGGGGTAATAGAGATCAAAGGGGTACAGGTAGATCAAAGGCACTTACCCTCCCAATCAATTTAATAGTTACAAGCTCATCTTAATCTATATCTAGAAAGTATATTAGAGAAAAAAAGCAAAAATGGTAATGCATTGCCTAATTCAAGCACCAGAACTGTCAGAGTCATTCTGATTTCCTGTTTTGAGGGAAAAACCACTTACCAGGGCTGAATTCAGCCCTGAATATCTGCAAGGTGGGGTGGGCAAATCCCCATGATGTCAAACCACTAAGCAAAGCTTTTAAAAGTATAGATTAGGGGATAAAACAGATAACACAAAATAACATTTGGTGACTGTCTCTCTGTCTTTCTTTTTACTTTATTTAAATAAAGTTGATTTTGAAGATTAATTTAGTGCAAATCATATCACTCTTTTTATAAAAAATATTTTATCATCATGTGCTAACATTTGGGATTATGCTGCTCCTTTCCTTTTATTTCTCCTTTTAAATTACTTTTATTAGAAACTTAGCCAAGAACACACATGAGCTTTTTTTTTTTTTTAATTTAATAGCCTTTTATTTACAGGTTATATGTATGGGTAACTTTACAGCATTGACAATTGCCAAACCTCTTGTTCCAATTTTTCCCTTCTTTCCCCTCCCTCCTCCCCCAGATGGCAAGATGACCAGTAGATGTTAAATATATTAAAATATAAATCAGATACACAATAAGTATACATGATCAAACCGTTATTTTGCTGTACAAATAGAATCAGACTCTGAAATATTGTACAATTAGCCTGTGAAGGAAATCAAAAATGCAGGTGGGCAAAAATATGGGGATTGGGAATTCAATGTAATGGTTCTTAATCATCTCCCAGAGTTCTTTCGCTGGGTGTAGCTGGTTCAGTTCATTACTGCCACATGAGCATTTTCTTACACAAAGAACAAAAAAGTGTACATGAGTTTTTACTTCTTTCAAATGTAGTTAGTTTTTAAGTGTCTATTAAGCTTAACATGGTAATAACAGAATTTCCCTTCTGAATTTTTATCTTTTCTTCTCTGTATTTTAAATATTTTATTGATGCTCTTTTCTTTTTAGCATCTCTATCACTACTTACAACACCTCCTCCCTGTCACAAACACCAAATAAAAGCTCTCTTTTGTTTCAAATAACCGCAGTTGAGAAAAACAAATCAACACCTTGGTCATGTCTGAAAATACATGTGTCATTCTGTACCTCTAGCCCATTACTTCTTTGCCAAGAGGTGGGTGGAATGCTTTATCATTAGTCTTCTAAGTCATGATTCATCCCTTTTACTTCTGGTTGTACACTGTGCATATTGAGGTTCCCTGTTATTGAGGGAACTTTTAGGATTACATATTACAAAATGATATTAGGATAGTACATTGGACTAAATGTATGGCCTAATCATAATGAGAAACCTTTATTAATTTTTCTGTAACTATCAATTCTTTCACTGAAACTTTTTGCATCTTTCTTAATGAAGGCCTAATCAGTTTCTTTTTTCTTTCTTTCTTTCTTTCTTTTTTATTATTATTATTATTATTTTTTTTTTTTTTGGTGAGGCAATTGGGATTAAATGATTTGCCTTGATCACAACAGTTAGTAAGTGTTGTTAAGTGTCTAAGGTCTTATTTGAATTCAAGTCCTACAGATCAAGTCAGTATTCTATCTATTATTCCATCTGGCTGCTCCATCTAATCAGGGATTATTAAAGGGAAAGGACTAGTTAGTCTGAGAAGGACTCCTCCTTGAAGTGATTAAAATAATGATCAGATTTACAGAAGGAAGAAGTCTTTGTTTGATTTCTTTTATCGATCTTTAAAATTCATCTTTGACCATTTGAAAAGAAGAAAATTTTAAGAATGGGTTCTTAACCTTTTTTTTTTTAACTGCCATGGGCTTCTTTGTCAGATTGGTAGAACCTATGGAACCTTTCTGAGAATTATATTTTTAAATGAATAAAGTAGATCTCAGAGGATTAAAAGAAAAATAATTAGATGAAGTGGTCAAAAGAGGATTGAATGTTTTTAGGGAAATTATTCCCTATAATGCAGTAAAAATTAACCATTTTCCTATTTCATAAATCAAAATTATTAACTGAACTTTCCCCTGTGTTCTCAAACTGTGTTTTAACTTGTTATGGAATTTTGTTTTGGCTTAGCACAGTTTCTGGCACATAGTAGACTGGGCGCTTAATAAATGCTTTTTGACTTGGCTTGTTTGGGAAGACTATAATATTATAAGAGGAAATCGGGTGAGAGAGATTTATAAAGGCACAGGGAAACTGCCCTTTTTAGATTTCCTTCTCTCTTTCTAAGCAGTTAGATTTGGAATAATTGAATTAATAAATTTATCTTTGGTAACCTTGTGCCCAATACACAGAGTACTGATTTTTTTTCTTTTATATCAAGTATGAATATAGTTTTTATTTTTTCATTTCCTTTCCTGTATTTTCGATTTATGCTTAATAATAATTTCACTCGTTGAAATAAATTCACCTCCACAAAGTCCTACTTTAGAACTTCAATTTGATGTACAGGCTCTCAAAAACTAGCTATGTCAAAAATGAATGAATGAATGAAAAAATTTATTAAATGACTTATGTTTTAGGATCTGTGCTAAGTAATGAGGATAAAAAAAAAGATAGATAATCCCTAGCTTCAAGAAAGTTATATTTAATGATCAGACAGAACACAATGGGGGAGGGAAGATTGTCATGTGTATATATGTGTGTGGGATGTATGTGAGAGACAGAGAGAAAAACACAGAAAGAGAGATGGAGAAAGCAGAGAAATACACAGAGAGAAACACAGAAATAGAGAGATAAACAGAGAGACAGAGAGACAGGCAGAGACAGACAGAAATAGACAGAGACAGAGAGAGAAACACAGAAATAGAGAGAAAGAGACAGAAACAGAGACAGATACACAGAAAGACAGAGAAACAGAAAGACAGATGTACAGAGACAGAGACCCAGAGAGAAATAACAGTTGGTGAGCAAGATAAGAGGGAAGTTAATTGATATGCCATTCCCAGAAAATGGAAATGGAATAATACAATTCCAGTGGTAGTATTGATATGATTATAGTTCACAGAACAAAAAAGAATAAAGAGGAATTAGTGCAGTATATTCATTGCAAGGTAAAAATTGATCAAGGTGATGAAGCATTATCTTTCATGGTTGGCTAGATAAAGAGGTTCTCTTTAGGGAGGAAAGCATAGTTCTGGAGCAGTCCAGAGGCAATGACAGCAACAGAATTTTAAGAGTGGAAAACATCTAAAGTGAAGAATTATGATTAAATCTAGGCCTAGTTGTAAGGGCACACAGCAATCAGATAAGCACAAGTCTAGAATAGGAATTGTAACAACAGCAGCAATAGCAGTATCAAGCTGAAAAGTCTTGAGGGACAGACTCAATAATAAACCATGTGTATTTATTATTTGAAGATCAGATGAGCTCAGTTTGAACAGTCTGTGATCTGAGTTAACTACTGAAAAATAGTAGCCCAGTCTATAAAGCAGACATTGCTTCTACCGTGATTAAAAAAGAAAACACACTAATTTTTACAAATTTTACATTAAATTTACAAAATAAAGAAGGCATGTTGAGAAATTGTTTGTATGAAAATCTAGAGAGTTTAGGAGACTTTAAGCTTAATATACCACAATTGTAGCAAGGCATCCAAAAAAGCTGATGTCATAGGTTTAATTAAGAGAGGCATTGTTCCCAGGAATAAGAAACTGATAATCCACCTGCATCCTGGACTAGCCAGAGAACATCTGGGATGCTATGTTCAAATCTTCTGTTATAGTTTTGAGAAGGCATTGATAAGCTGTAGAGCAGTGGTTCTCAAAGTATGGTCTAGAGAATCCTGGGGATCTCTGAAACCCTTTTAGAGGGTCTACAAATTCAAAAATAGTTTTTATTTCCGATATGGTTAATGTCTATAAATATAATCCAGATAAACAAAAACGCTCTGGAGAGATCCTCAATAATTTTTAATAGGATAAAGATACCGAAAACAAAAGTTTGAGAACCACTGCTGTAGAGTGTCCAAGGGAAGGCAATCAGAATGGTGAACAAAATCTAAATTCCTGCTACAATAGGATCGGCTGAGAGACCTGGGACATTTAGCTTTGAGGATAGAAAATTCCAGAAGAACATGATAAGTGTCTTTAAGCATTTAAAGTATTGATATGTGAAAATAGAAGGAATAGATTGTTTTGTTGACCCTGGACAATAGAAGAAAGAACAAAGAGACTGAGTTGTACAGAGGCACATTTAAGTTATTTTGATGATAAAGAAACCATTTTCCCTTTCTCCCCTTAGTGTTCTGCCAACACTGCCAACTCATTTGCAGCTCTCATTGAAAATCATCAAGCAAAGGCTGGATGGCCAGTATGTAGTGTGGTGTGTGTGTGTGTGTGTGTGTGTGTGTATAAATATATGTATATATGTATAAATATAATTTTATAATATATATTATATATACATATGCATATATACTTTTATACTATATGCTATCTGTTATGTTATATGTACTATATATTATACTCATACAGTATATATACATGTATACATATGTGTGTGTGTGTGTGTATGTATATATATATATATATATAATATATATATATATATTTGTGTGTGTGTGTGTGTGTGTGTATATATGCTTTTTCAGGTTTGGGTTTTACTAGGTAGTGATTGATGTCCCTTCCAACTCTACAATTATATGAAAGGGAACTGCATATATTATTGTAGACTATCACTTGATTTTGCCTGAATCTTCTTTCAAACATATTTATTATGCAAATACATTGGGCAAATCAGAATCATACAGAATACCTTAAAGATAAAGTATTGTCATGATTGTATTCTAAAACAGCAGAATAGAACGTTGCTAAGCAGCATAGTGGCTGAGTTACTGTTCTTTCACTGATTCAATCTGTCTTTATTTTGGGCTTTAATGATACAAGTATCTCTTACATTTCCAGAACCAAAGAATCCCTGTTTCATATTCACTCCAGTGGTGAATCTTTGTCTTTGAATCAATAAACTTCAACAGGGATGAGAAGATAGAGGAGATTATGGAGTAAAGATTTTATGGATCTGAGAAGGAAGCAGTTGTGTTGGACCAGTGTGTAAATGAGCCTTTTTTATGACTGGCACTAGGTTTCTCCATCTTCTCATTGGACATGGATTTGACAAGATTCCAAGGAGAGATGCCAGAAGTTCTTGAATTCCTCAGAAAGAGTCAGCCTTTTCCAGTTCACATGGATTACTCATTGATTTGATCTCATTGTCCTTTATTTAGGACGGTGTCATACTATAACAGCTTTCAACACCATGTAATGCTTTGGCATTAGAGGAGATGCCCGTCTCATGGCAGCTAAGAGTCCTGAGGCCTGGGATCTTTTCCAGGACAAAAGGGAACCAGGTTACATTAATACAGCATGGGAAATAGTGCTATAAAAAGAGATCGGGTACTGACCAAGATCGTGATTCACTTCCACCATTAGGTCCTCATCTTGCCTTCATTAATTAAGGTACCTCATATGGATGTTTTGATGCTTTGAAAGATCCTTGGTTTTAAGGATCCAAATATGTCTTTCTCATCCTCAATATTTTGGTTCATTTTCCCCTTATAAATTCTCCAAAGAAAATATTGTCAACGTTCTGGAGGACTTCCTTCTACTAAATCTTTTAGTTCCATAGAGGACACTACTTAGACCATATAACTATGATTGTCTCTCCTGATAAATCCAGGCTATCCAAATTTTTTGTTTCTGGTTATACATGGTTTTTGATAATGTCATGGTATGCCAGTAATCGTAGGGCATTATCGTGTTTCAAATTAGTGGGACCTCTTAGAAATATAGACCACATTGGTTTTTTTTTTTTCCTTAGCCAATGGCACTTTATTAAAGGGTCCGTGATCCCCTCTAATGAAATGGACCTGGGATCTTAAGATCTAAGATCCCCGCTTCTTTCAGGACCTTATATTTATAGAATTTGATACCCAAATATGCAAAAAAAAAAAAAAAAAGACATGGCAAAATACAGAGTTCTCTTTTGCCTTGGAAAAACTAATGCCATGATGAGGGCTTTGGTGGAGTATACAAAAGTTGTGATCAAATCATGAAAAATAGTAATGAAATTCTCCTGACATGAGACCTTATCAAATATTCTGAATATTGCAGTATCAATCATACCTACTGGCTCTTAGGAAAACAAATAATAAGGAACAAATCCCAACATTTTGTGTTTGTATGCTTGGAATCTAGTCTGGGTACAGATCTTGGCTAGTCTGTTTAATAATCATTTTTGAGAGAGACTGTTACAAAGCTTATTAGAGCATTCAGTTACTATAGTGACTGGGTTAAGCTAGAAGCCAGCAGGTCTCTTAAATACAACTTGGAACTGAGTACAAAATCACACAATTTCTCAGCTAGACATCAGAAGGAAATTTACTCTGCTGAATGGAGGCAATAGACTGGAGTTACACTATTCAAAAATTTCACAAGCATCTCTCAGTCTCTAGTTAATTTTTCCTGTGGTTACTATTAAGTTGATGAATTTGAGACAGCCTTTTGTTCAAGCCAGGTGCTTGGCGGGTGGGGGGGAGGAAAGAGGGGACCCTCAATTTCTTTTCTTTTTTTGCTTTTCAGAGGCTCTAGAACTACCTTTCATTATCTCTTTTTCTCTTTTAGCTTTGCTGATTGTTGAAAATATGTACATTTGCCACAGATGATAGGGAAACAGATAGGGAACAGATGATAGGGAAACAAAAAGTCCCTAAGAATTTATAAAAGGATAATGAGCAAAATACTAAAAAATGAGGACATGGCAATGTTTTTAAACCTTCAGTTCTTCCCACCTTTTGGATGCAATGATTATTAAAAACATTTCCTCCTAATGTTTTTCAATAACGGCTTCATTCACCATTGGCCATCATAAAAGACCAAATTTGAAAGCTGAGTTGTAGAGAATATTCAGTATTGGAGACCCAGCTTCCAAATGAATTAATTGGCTATTTAGAAAACAATTTTGTTGAGCATGTCTTAAAAGAAAAAAAGCACAGATGCCTTTGAGTATATATCAGTGATGCTACAGACAACATAGGCTGGTGTTGTTGAAATGGGAAGGGTAAACATTTAGTTTTATCTTCCTTCTACATCAAGAACAGAGCTGAACCCAGGTTAGTGATTACCTACTCACCAGTGAGATTATTCCTTTTAAGTAACTGGTACTAAGGTAATTAGGTTGAAAAGCAACCAACCATTGCCTAGAGGACTCTGCATCCTGTTTACGAAGTCTGATGAAAACACTGCATAAGTCTCCTTCAGTGGTCTGAAACATAGCATCTTGCAAAAGAGTGCTTAACCTTATTATTCTGGGTGGTCATTATTGCCAAACAGTATTTTTCCTAAAGAGGAAAGAAGAAAACAGTTATTAGATTTTTTTTAAAGCACCTTTTTCTGAAGAGCTCAATGAGTTGTGCAAATAACTTTCAAATGGCACTAATAGCTCTTAAAAGGAACACATTTCAATGTCCCAAGACTGAAAATAAGGAAGGAAAGTGGGAAGAGTAGGGAATGGGGTGAAAGGGTAAAAATAAATCTGTAGTTACTTTTGTAACAGGAATCAGATGAGGAAAAGACTATACTTCTCAGTATGCTATATGGCAAGCAAATACCCATTCCATTAAGAATTACATTCCTAATTCTAGTGTAATTCTACATCCCAGATGGTAGAGAAACCTGAAGGTAGAGAATAAGTCAGAATTTCCACTAAGTTCCACAGCTGGATGGAGTCTTGGGCTGGAGCCCGGGAAGACCTGAATTCAAATCTAACTATATGTGATCCTAAACAAGTCACTTGAGTGCTGTTTGCCTCAGTTTTCTCAATTGTAAAAAATGGGTGACAATAAAATCTACTTTGAAGGGTTGTTGTGAAGACTAAACATTTGTACAGAGCACTCAGCATAGGGTCTGGTATTTAGTAGTACTATGTATATGGGTATATATTTCTTCTTTTCTCATTTCTCCTGTCCTAACACACCTCTCCATTAATGATGCAGGGATGTAGTAATCAGGTAAAGGCAAGTAAAAAAAAAAATTAGGTAAAAGCAAAAGTCTAGTTAACCAGAAACTGATATATTTATATCTAATCTATAGCTATATCTATCAATCTACCTATCTGTCTGTCTATCTATCTATCTATCTATTGTCCTGTGAGGAGACTCCCTACTAGAATAGTTTTAATTAGTTTTCTAGAGTAATGGTGTTAAATTAAAATGGAAATGGGGAGGGGAAGCTACTAAATGGCACATATGAAGGCTAAAACCACATATTTAGCATTCTTTAAGTTTTATTGTCTTTTAAATTTATATTGTTAAATATTTCATAGTTATAATTTCATCTGGTTCAGGCTGTGCTTGAGAATGTTGCACCCCCATAATGTTTGACATTTTGCACCTAGGGTACTAACCCTAGAACTAACTTGTCAGGATCACATAGTCAATATGTGTCAGAAACATAACTTGACTACATGTCTTTTGGACTTCCCTGTCAGCTTTCTATTCACTCTACCATATAAAGTAGGCATTAAATAAAAGCTTACTTGATCAACTGGCAGTCTACAATTGCAAAAGAGGCCTTATTCTCTGAATGAGAATAAATTTGACTCCTTGTAAGGAACACTCAGAACAGTGATCCAGTGAAATACAGGTCTGCCATTCGCTTCATCAGCAAAGTTTGCTTGGCTCTGATTGTAGTAGTCCATACCTGAGAGTCCTGCTTATAGTCCTACAAAACTCTCTTTTGTTATCTCAGAATACTCTCTCTTCAACTCTCCCTCTATCCAACTAAGTGGATGTCCATATTTCTAATGAAGTCACAAAGTATGAATTTATATGTTAATTTAATCTGAAGGGTTTTACCAAGTTTTCATAGGATTCCTCTATTTTCTCAACCTATACAACTGAATTTGGTGTGTAATTTGCAGTTATTATGGTGGTCTTTTTTTGCAAATATCAATCATGAATAGTGTTAGGTGAGATGACACAGACTCTCAGGAAATCATGTTTTTTGTTGCCTTTGGGTACATAATAAAATCCAATTCTGTCCACTTCATTATTTGCCTTTCCAAAGAGAGCCTGTGATTTATCCTTCAATTTAGCTGCCTCTTCCATATATCTTTTGGGTTCATTTATATTGAAAATCTCAAAGTGATATAATTCAGTTCTTCTAGTCATCTCCTTCGTCATTGGGAAAGCATTTTAAATTTAGAGCACCAATCATAGTATCATAGATCTAGAGCTGGTGGGTTATCTGGTTCAGCTCCTTCATTTTATAAGTGAGAGATTTCAGGTCTGCAGAGGTAAAGTGCTTTGCTGAAGGTCATACAGTTAATAATCAACAGAACTAAAATTTGAACTCAGATCATATGATTTCAAACCCAGAACAATTTCTGAAAGCCCAAAGCCATTGCCACCTCCAGCCACCATGAGGTATCAGGGAGGGATTTTGTGGAAATGGGAGGGGGGAAACAATATTAAGCGGCATTTTTTTTCACAGAACAAAGATTTAATAATGATATAGGATATAGAAGAAAAAGTATTGTGGACCTCTTTCCAACTTCTTTTAAAAGATTATATTTATTTTAAAATTATGTTTTACATTTTTAATAAGCAAAAATTGATTTTCTCTCTTTCCTACCCTCCACCCCAAGTGGAGCAGAGGAAACTTGTAATAAATATGAATGGTAATATGAAGCAGATTCATGCACAGGCCATGTCCAAAAAGGCAAATCTTAATATGTATCTGTACATCAAAGTTAGTTTTTCTTTAGTCTAATTTTTCCAGTGTTTCTCCTCTTTTTTCAACTTATAGTAGTGTTTGCTCTGTACTGATGACCAAACAGTCCCATTTTCTGCTATAGTTTTACATTCCTCTGCTTTCTCCTAGTTCTTGTAAATATTTGGCCACTTGTTCTCAGCATCTTTTGATGGATTATCATCCATGTTCCAGCCCTCATACATCAATATACAATAGGCCTATGTTTTGGATTCTCCTCTTTTTTTTCTATGTTCTCTTTCAGAGAACATTAGCTCCCATACAGTCAATTATCATATCTGTATAGACAATTCACACATTTACATAACAATAACAACAAACATTTATTTGTCATTTTAGGTTTTTTCAAAGAATTTCATATATAAAAATAACTAGTATTTTGTAACACTTTAAGACTTTCAAAATGTTTTCTTTCTTTATTTACTTTCATCTTCTCAATAACCCTGGAAAGTTGATGTTAATATCCTGTTTTATAGCTTTAAAAAAGTAGGCTTGGAAAGGTTAAATTTCAAATCAATTCAATACATTTTTAGCAAGAACCTACTTTGTATCAGACATTGTGCAAAGTTCCAGAGATATTAAAAAAAAATAGACAAAAAAACAGTCCCTGACCTCAAGGAGCTAACACAGGGAAAATAACATGCAAATAAATATATATAAAGAAGGAAGTTATCTAAAGAATAAATAGGAAATAACAGAGGGATGAGTCTGGGAAGAGAGGGACTAGGAAAGATTCCCTGAAAGGTTTTAGTTGAGACTTAAAGGAAGCCAGGGAGGTCAATAGTTGGAATGGAGAAGGGAGAGCATTGTAGGCATGGAAGACCATCAGAAAAAATGCTCAGAGCTGAGTTCCACTTACTCATGGAACAACCAGGAGTTCAGCATCATTGAAACAAAGCCTATGTATGGCGGGGTATGATGTAAGAAGACTGGAAAGGTGGAGGGGACTGATGACTTGTTTAAGGTCATATAGCTAGTAAAAATCTAAGGCAGGACTCAAATACAGATCTTCCTAAATTTAAAGCCAATGATCTAACCATTGTACCCCAACCCAATTCCAACCTTTCCTTTTAACTTTAATCCTAAATTACCAATTGTTTAATGGACATCTCTGACTGAATGTTCTATAAACATCACGAATGTTTTCAAAACAATATTCATGGTCTTCTTCTCTCCCCTAATTCTTATTTTCTTACTAATTTCTGTAGACAGTATTGCCATAATCTTAGTCATACTGGTTTGTTATCTTATGGCCATCCTCAAGTTTTCCTTCTCCCTTACTTTTTATATCCAGTTAGTTGGTAAATTTTGTTAGTCTTAACTCCATTATATCCTTTTTATCTGTCTTTTTCTCTTCACTTAGATTGGATACCTGGGTGACAGAATGAATAAAATCTCAGGAAGACTGGAGTTACTCAAACACTCAACTAAAACCTTTCAGGGAATCTTTCCCAATCCTTCTCTTCCCAGTGTCATCCCTCTGTTATTTCCTATTTATTCTTTAGATAACTTCCTTCTTTATATATATTTATTTGCATGTTGTGTGACTCTGGGCAAGTCATTTAACCATGTTTGCTTCCATTTCCTCATTCTGTAAAATGATCTAGGTCCAATTCTAGTCATCCTGATCTGTATCTGGACTCACATGGCTTGGGAGGGGAAAGTGAGGTAAGTGATCCTGTGTAGCTCTCCCTCCCTTAAATCCAATTCACTTACATGTCATGACATCACCTCCCTGAAGGCCATGATCCTCTTTGAGAATAAAGGACAAACAACATCTGTAAAATGATTTAGGGAAGAAAATGGCTATTTCAGTATCTTTGGCAAGATAACCTTAAATGGGGGGTCACAAAGAATAGGAAATGACTGAACAACCACAATGAACTACTTAGATGGATGACATCTTAGCTCTCTTCATTTCTTACATGGTAATGTAAAATTTACTTTGTCTGTCTTCAACATGGCTGTTAAATTGAAATTCCTAAAGCAGTAGGAATACTTGCTTAAGAATCTCCAGCCTAAACCTTCCTGCTGTTCAGATAAAATAGAAATCTCTCTTCTTGGCTTTCAAAGGCCTTCCAAATCATAATTCTCCTTCGCATACTAGATATTTCAATCAAACTGGGATATTTGCTGTTTCTTGTATCATCTCCACCTCTTTGCACAGATTTTCTGTTCTCTGGGTCTTAAATGTGCCCTTTCTTCACTTTTGTTCCATAGAATTGAAAACTTCATTTAAAATCTAACTTAAAATAAGTCTAACCTGATCCCCAAATATCTTTTTTTCTCCAATGAAATTACTTTGTATGTATTTTTCAAATATTACTTTTCTATATAAACATTGCTTTCACCCAATAGAATGAAGGGTTCTTAAAGGCAAATGCTATATTGTTCTTCATTTTAACTTCTCCATAAAAAATAATGTCCAATAGGTAGTAAAAATTTAATAATCACTTAATCAAATAACATTTATTAAACCCTTAATATTTGTCATGTACTGTGCTAAGAATTGGGTGTAGGAATAAAAAAGACAAAACAGTCTCTTTCCTCAAGTATTTATATTCTAATCTTAGAGACAACCTGCATATAATAGTTACCTGCAGTTATCTCTTCAGCATTGCAGAGGTTAAGGACATGGTGCCTCCATGATCTGGAAAATCCTCCCTTTATACAAGAGAAGAAGTCTGAATTTTTTTCTTTTTTCTCTTATGAGGTGTTTACAGTACTGTATTGTGAAATTTGGGCTAAGTATTTGATCATAAACTCTGTTATGACCTTTGCATATTGTCTATGACTTTGACAAAACACCCCCCAAATTTCCATTTAATTTCTTATTCTGACCCGTTATATATCAAAACTATGAAGGGGAAAGTCATGATATGGAAGGGACAGCCATAAATGAATACAAAATTACCTTAGAGTGAAAACCTTTGATAGGCAGGAAGAATTGAGAAAGATATCCAGGAGAAAGTAGCTTTTTGAGTTGAAATTTTAAGAAAGCCAAGGATTCTAACAGAGTAGATCACTAGGAGAGCATTCTAGGGCTCCATAGATATGAAAGGCCACATAATAGTTAAACTTTCCTAGGCCTTAGTTTCCATAGCTATAAAGTGAAAAAGTTAGACTTATTGTCCTCTGATGTTATTTCTAGTTTTGGTTTTATGAATCTATCATTTTAAATGGCTACTGAATGAATGAGACTATTTTGAGAACTTTTTAGCATCTTGAGCATCATTTATGCAATGACTTCCAGAAGTGCTTATATAGTTGATATTTGCTTTTTAAAACCTCTTTTATCTTCAATGATATTGTCAGAAATGCCTGGAATTACCTAATGAATATAATCTTTCAACATCTATTTAAATCTCAATATAAGTGCCTAGTACTGAGCTAGGAACTAAGGTGACATATCTAGATAAGACACAGCAGCAACTATAATCTCAAATTCTGACTAAATTATTTTAGTAAAATTAATCTTGGTTAAAAATATAATTCATTTGTTTTGTGATTTGTTTTCCTGTCTGCCAATTTTTTTCCAGGTCTAGAGTTTATTAGTCCATTTCATTGCTATGAAAATTTCCTAAACCAAATGTTTTTACTGGGTACCTTGGTACTTATTTTGACTGGGTGGAAGAGAATCATTTTTTTTTCCGCTTTAAATCACTCCTTTCTCTACATTTATGGCTGTCTGACACATAATGGAAACAACAGCCCTAGGACACAGGTTGGAAACTATTTCCATTTAACTGCAGTGGCTATTTTTGGGACAGAAAGACTTGTTATCTTGATTTCTGGGATTGAACACTAAAGCTACAGAACTAAGAATAATATTGGAAATTTGACTGTTGATATAAAAAAAAGACTGTTTATTGGATCATCTTTCCCCCATTTGTTCTTGAATTGTTCTGCCTTTCTGACATGCCCTTACTGAAAAGGTTAAAAACTTAGTATGGTTCATAGATTGGTCTCCTGAGACAAGTACATGATAGTTTCCGAGCTGCAGCCGTCACTATTGTAAAGCGTATATGAGAAATTATCCCAACTAGTTCACTAAGGCAGACATGTTCATCCCTAATAGCACTCAGCAGGGACAAAAAAAGGGATCCACTTTAGATTTTTTATTTTATTTTTTAAAGTTTGACAAGACTGTGGCAAAATCAGAAATGAGTTGATATGATTGAATGCAGGGATTTTTTTTTTCCTTTGCTTTTCTATAGCATTTTTAAAATAACATTTTATAAATATAGCTGAAACCTATAAGCAAGAGTCCCAAATGCTCCATATTCAATCTCATCCCTCCCTGACAGGAAGAACATGCTATATTTGCAATACCTGGGTTTACTTTTAGTATTTCTGAGTTTGTGGTGTGCAAGAGGCCATTCATAAAGATGAATAGAGAGAGATTTTGCTAGTTTTTCTAGATATGCAGCTCAGAAATATGTGGGTGTATGTGTGTGTAAGTATATATATGTACACACACATATATACATATATACATTTTACATGTAATTTATAGTATTTAACTTATTCACTTAGTATTATTATTTGTTTAACTGTTTGTATGTGCATTTATGTTTATGTATATATGCATACAGTTGTATCTACACCAAGTATGACCTTAATACCGTAACATTACACTGTCTCTTACTAAATTTTACTGGAGTTGGTAAATTTTTAGTGACATCCTCAATAGGAATAGGGAATTTGCTTCCCCCAAGACAGATAATATGAATAAATTCCTTAAGAGTACAGTGTTTTATTTCTGTTTAAATTATCAGGTCTTAGCAAACATCTTTATGATTTTTGTCCCTGTTGTTTGTTTTAAGTGGACCTGTGATTTTGTAGGTCCAAGTTGTTCCTAGGGAAAAACTTTGCCAATGTAAATTCTAACCATTTCTTCTATTGTTAACTTTAATTTAGTTAATTAGAAAATTAACCAAGGCATTGAAGGGTTAAGTGATTTGCCTAGGCTCCCAAATCTATTATGAATTTTAGGGAGGACTCAAAAACTTGAGTCTTCGAGACTGACCTATTTATTGCCTCATGTTGCCTCTCCAGAATAATATAGACTACCAAATTGTTTTTGTCTTTTCCTTTTTAATTTTCCCACAATTTTTTTCCTTTAATTAATGATTCTTTTCTGTGTGCAGGAATCCAGCGAAATTTGATTAAAATAAAGACATAGTGTAAACCTCATCATTGCCAAACACTTTAAGAAACTGAAAACATTGGGAATTGAAATTTTGTTGGGATGTCTTCAAACATAGATGCTTATTTAAAGGTCGTTCATTTTCAGTTCTGTCAAAAGAACATTGCTCCCTTATTCTCATCTATTTGATCCTAATAGTTTTCCTTCTTCCCATTCTTCCAGTAACTTAGTATGTGGGCTGGTCATGTTGAGAATCGAATATGGAATGTATCTGGTAATGAAGGCATGGTCCTGGGTATGAGAAAGAATGGGAGCAAGATCATTCTAAATTCCACTAGAGATTGTGTTTCCTAAATCAATGAACCAGGGAAGGTTGTTAGGAAACACTAGCCCCATCTCCTCCTAGGGAAAGAGAAGGGAGGGGGGGACAGAAATGGCTCACCTTTTGCCTATTTTTAAAGCAGAGAATTTGTTTCCTTTTCTTTTTTGCCCCTCTTCATGAGCAGTTGTAGGTTATGTAGGTCAGAACTGGAAAAGTTGGAACACATTGCTAAAAATAAGAAAAGTTCACAAAAAAGAACTTAGCCCCATTAGACAGACTTGATTATACTCTTTGTGCCTCTTCTGTGGGTCAGCAAGGGAATGCTTTGGGAATAATTTTCTCATATGTTCTAGAGAAACAGAAGATACACACATGTACACACATGTATACACACACATAAAATGTGAAGTCTTGTCCTCCTACCATTTTCATACATCCAAAAATGCACACATATAACATTTATATTTGTGTGTCTATGTAGATAATCTATATGCATATTTGTAATATACACATTCATCTATATAAGTTTTGGTGGTATATACATGTACATGTTTTGTGACATATCTGTATCAAATATCTATAGCTATATTTAAAATTATATTCTAATATATAATATATGAGTGTATGTATATATCCATATATATATATATTTCATATATATATGTATATATCCATGTGTATACACACACATTATTATTCCCATTTTATATAGATTGAGGAACTGATGCAAACAGAGATTGTAATTTGCTCAGGGTCACCTAGTAAATGTTTAGTGAATGAATTTGAATTTTTTCCTGACTTCAAGTCTGGCGTGGTAGGGCAACATAGCAAACTTGAAAGAACCCTGGGCGGAGAGTAAAGTGGCAGATTTACTGCCTAGTTTAGGACAAGTCACTTCCTCTCAGCTTCAGTAAGTTCATCAGTAAAATGAGATCTTAGACTATGTAATCTTTAAAATTCCTCCTAACTCTAACATTGTAAATAACACTAAAGGGAACAAGAACAAGGTAGGCTATTGAGGGACCTTATATAACTTTTGGCATTTTTGCTAACCCTTTCTGCTGGATTTTGTTAATCCTCCAAGAGATCAACAGGATTTCCTCTAGATACAACTTGCTGTTGGTCATATGCTTTGGAAGCTACAAACTAACTACACACCTAGTAGCCCAACAAAGTTGTTGAGTATGTTTCACTTCTATTATCAAACCTTATGATGCTCTTGGAAGGGCCTCTAGATTATCTTCAAAATGCAAGTTAGGACAGGGCTTGTTGGAGAATGTCTGGTTTGATATCATCTTAAGGAGACCTCTGATGTTTATTATATGTTTATTATTATATGTTATCTTGGATAAATCATTTGATATTTCTGGGCATTGATTTCTTCCCCTAAAAAACAAAATGGCAATAGATGGCCTTTGAGGTATTTTGGACCTGGTAATCTTTTCTGGAGAGGCTCTGTGTCTATAGGAGTGGTCCTATTTCATTTTTCATGCTTAGGAAATTTGGGAAGTCCCATATTCTTCATAGCATTACTACTTGGTACATATATCAGTTATCACTCATTATTTCCTAGTCTTCCTGGATTGAGAGGAACTCTACTTCTTTCTACAACTCTTTTCAGAGTAAGCTATTTTAAGCTTTCCAACACATTGACCTCTCAAAATAATCCAGTTCTGGGTCTGGGTAGAATCTTTAGGGAACTCTCTACATCCATTTTATAGATAGGGATAGGTTTGTTTCCTTTAATTTGTTACTTCCTGGGGAGAACAACTCACTGTACTCCTCCTTGAAATTCTATTGCAGCATTATTTATTTTTTCAAGAGGACGAAAAGGAAATGGGAAAAGAGATATAGCTGTGAGTCAGAATTTGACATTAGCCCCCCCTTAAATCCTTAAAGAATAAAGGGGTCATTGGTATTGGAGCTTCAGTTTGACCCCTCACAGAGTATAATCTATCAGTTCTCTTTGTTGGCCAAGTCCCTCAATTAGAGAGTTAATTTCTCCCTAACTGGAAGCAGGGGTTTGTATTGACTTCTTCTCCAAATCCCTGGGGAGGCCTTTGACAGAATCCTAGTTTATTTAAGTTCAAGTCAGTTCTGCTCAGACCAATTGGGCATGTTTGGGCTCATCTCTGATGAAGATAGATACATTACATACAAACACGTTCACTTGCCAATGCCTTTGCCTATGCATATATATATATATTCTCTCTGTCTCTCTGTATGTCTCCTGTCTCTCTCTATCCGTTTCTTCCCTCTCTCTCATTCTCTCTCTCTCTGTCCCTGTCTTTATGTCACACACACACACACACACACACACATACACACACACACACACACACACACACACACACTCCCTCTGATCAAGCTTTTGGTAAACACATCTTTAAGGTATTTCATGGTTAATCTGCATCAACCTTGTAAATGGTATATGTTTACTTTTTCTGGTTTTCTTTCCTCTCAAAACTTTCTTTCATAGATTACTGCCTTCATTTGCTTTTCCTTTTTAAATGTTACATCTCGTTTAATAAAAACTGACAAGGACAGAACAGTATGTCCTAAGTGGAACCCTACCAGAAAATTCTGTTACAACATAACTCCCATCATTATCACCTCCATGGTCTTATGGAGTTCCTGGTGGGTGTGTTAGCCAAATGATTGTTTAACCCTTTGCCAGAGTTGGGAGTAGTCCAAAAGAAAGCACACTTTTCTTGTGTTCCTTTGAATGCATGTAGACTCACATATTCAAATGTAAATACATATAATTCACATTAGAACACCAAATACATTAATTTCAATGCAATGTTGCATAATTCTTCCCTTTTGCCTTGGGCAATTCGGTTGCCAAGAGTTTGGCAATAATATTAACAGAATATCTATATTTCTGACTTTGCAGCACGTGCTGCTCATGACAAAATTTACCCAGGCCTAAAGGTTCATTGTTATCTAGGACTTGGCATATTCATTAATATATTTTTACTAAAAATAGCTCTTACTAGGAAATTAATACAGGTAGAAGTATATTAAAGGCAAGTCAGTATAACTCCAAAATGTTCTGCAACCATCCCTGTTGTCAGTGAGGTCATATTAGCTCCTAAATAGAAAAAGTACTTTTCTAAGTTATATAATTGGAGTAAGAAGCCACAGAAACAAAGGGAGCTTTTGACCACACAGAACAGAAGAGAAAAGACCAGCTCAATATTTTTTTGTACATAATCTTTACTTTACAATAATGAATATTATAATATAATAATGTATTATGAATGTTCACAAATTTATCTTCCCCTTTTGATTGGTAAAATGGTAGCCTTTCCTGTTTATTAAAAAATGTAAGTTGATAAAATAATTTTCTACTTTTCCATGTCTTTGATTAGAACTTTAGAATCTATTTCAGATATTCTTAACTTTATATTAATATAGGTTATTTTAGGGCTAATGTGAGTAATCAAAATAAATCATTTTATTAAGAAGTAGTATTTGGGAGAAAAAAGAGAGAAGAAAGGACAGATAGAGAAAAAACAAAGGGAAGAGAAGGAAAGAAAGGGGAAAGAAGGAAAGAAGAGGAAAGGGGAAGGAAGAATGGAAAGATGAGAGGGGAAAGGAGCTGAAAGGAAAGGAAGAAATGAAACATTTGAAAAAACAGAAGGGAAGAAAAAGAGAGAGAATGGAGAAGTAAAATAAACAAGGAAAGGAAAGAAGTGAGGAAGGCAGGCATGCAGGAAAGAAGAAAGAAAAGAATAAAAAGAAGAATAAAGGAAATAAAGAAGGATTTTTTTATACCATGATTCTTTTCCTAGTTGTTATGTCTCCAAAATTGTATCCATCTAACCCTAACCCTAACCCTAAATCTTGACCTTACTATAAATGAAAGCAGGATAATGATATCAGTAACAAAACATTAATAATTGTTGGCATTTATACCTTAAAGTCTGAAAAGGCACTTTTATCTATGACATCTCACTTGATCTTCACTACAGTCCTGGAAAGTAAGTGCTTTATTATCTCTATATGGACAGATGAGGAAACTGAGGCACAGTAGTGATTTGTCCAGGGACACATAGCTTGCAAGTGTTTAAAAAAGGAAGAACTTTCTCACTTTAACTCATGTGCTCTATGCACTGTACCATTTAGTTTTCAAACATCATAAGACTGAATAAAGTTGCAACTAAATAGAAATAAAGCTCACTGCTTGTCTGAGGAGAGACAAATGGAAAAAAAAAGTTGGGTCTATTTTTCATTCAAAATCAACAAGAAATTATATTTAATGGAACATTTGGTCATTGCATTTTATAATGTTCCATTATAAGTATTTGTACAATGATCACCATGAAAATCAATTTCAGCTGATGTCCCAAGATTTTTGCAGAGAACAAAAAGCTAGATCAATCTATGGCCTGAGTAAACTTTTCCAAATTAAGTCAACATATATATACTTCGATACTTAGTGACATTAATATAAATGTGAGAATGAATGAGAATGGGAAAATATATTTAAAAATATGGATCAGGAATAAGGAATGAGAAAGTCAACCTATATGGTTCTCAGAAGAAAATACTTAATACTTTATGAAAAGTCCTTCAGAAAAGAATAAGATGTTCTTAAACATAGTAAATGAGAAACATCACAAAAATGAAATTGATTCCATTTTGGTAGATTGCTTCTGTTATTTACTACCTGTGTGACCTTTGACAATTCACTTAACTCCCCAAGTTCAATTCATTCTTGTAAAATGAAAAGGCTGGACTAGATGACTTCTGAAGTCTCTTGCAGCATCAGTCATATGATTCTGCTATTTTATGTATAGAATAAGGAAGATGCCAAGGCTTAAAAACATTGAGAAAATTACAATTAGAAATGTAACGTTTTGTTTAGAAAAAGTTTAGAGATGAAGGTAGGAGATTGGATACGTTTTTCCCAGATGTTAGACAATTGGTTGTCTTGAAATAGCAGTTATGGGGATGGGAGCAAGAATGGATGGAATCCTGGCTCTTAGCCCTGGAATCTCATGTGTCATATTGAAGACTGGAGAAGCAGATCTGTTTGCAGATCTGCGAATGACAGTCCTTGCTACCACAATTTCATAGCCATGAGTTTTATTTTATTTTTTAAAAAAAATTTATTTTTTCAATTTCATGTAAAAACAAATTTTAACATTAAAAAATTTTTTTGAGTTCCAAAATCTTTCCCTTCTCTCTTCTTTTCCCTAATTGAGAAGACAAGCAATTTGATATGGTTTACATATATGCAATCATGTAAAACATATTTCCATATTACTCATGCTATAAAAGAAAACACAGACCTTTATTTCCCCTTCCACCCACTCCCCCCCCAAAAAAAAAACCTAAGAAAAATAAAATGCAAAAAAAGTATGCTTCAATATGCATTCAGACTCCACCAGTAAGTACATTTTCTGGAGGTGGATATATATATTTTTTTCTTGTCATAAGTCCTTCAGAATTGTCTCAGATCATTATTTCTGAGAATTTTGCTAAATCACTCACAGTTGATCATATAACAATATTGCTGTTACTGTGTAAACTGTTCTTCTAATTAGTTCACTTTTTAAAACTTTTATTGGCATGGTCCAGATATTAAAATTTTATTTATTTAAAGGAGAATTGTGTAATTGAATCTATATAAGCATTGAGTGTGCTTTTGTAGATTGACACCTAAATATTTTAAGTATTTGGTAATTATTTTAGGTAGAATTTCCATTTTTAGTAATGTCTCAGATTTTATTATTACATAGAAATGCTAATGATTTTTGTGAATTTCTTTCATAGCCTGCAATTTTGCTGATTCTTGTTTCAATTACCTTCTTTTCTAATTTGCAAAGATTTTCTAAGTAAGCCATCATGTTATCAATATATAATTCAAACTATCAAAAATAGTTTTGCCTATACTTAGATCTTAATTGTCTTTCTCATCACTACTTATAGCATTTTGAGAACTATGTTATTTAAGAGGCGGAAAGGGTCATGCCTGCTTTACTCTCATAATGATTGGGAAAATATCTGGCATATCACGATCTTTGTGTGTAATGCTTGCTTTTGATTTCATCTATATATTTAAAAAATAAAATTACAAAAGTCTCTATATATCTAAACTTTGTAGGTTTTTTATTTTTTTTAACTTTGTAGGTTTTTAAAACAAATTTACATTGTATTTTGAAAGAAATTTTTTTCTTTCATCTATCAAATTGTTTGGTCACTTAACTTTTCATTGGTTCATATAAGTCTTTCTTAGTTTTTCTGAAATTATCCTGTCCATCATTTGTTATTACACAATTGTAATTGTTTGTCCATTCTCAAAGAGGACCATGACATCAGGAAGGTGCAAGTGAGTTGGATTTAAGTGAGGAGGGCTGTGCAAGGTCACTGGCATGATAGAAATAACCCTGGATGAAATGGGAGACCTTCGGCTTTTTAAATTAAGTTCTTCAGCAGATCTAAGTTTGACTGAGGTTACACCCATTCAATGATTAAGGCTAGGTAGCAATTGGGGCAAAAAAAAAATCTCTTCTTTCCCCTAGACCAAAAAAATCTAAATAAATGAATGAATAAATCTGGGAGGGGAAGACCCTTAGGGTTTTTGATCCAAGCAGAAATGATTGCTATTTAATTTTCAATCTGAGTCAATCAGGACCCAAATAATGACCAAATGGGACTTGGCCTAAGACCTGATCTGTAAGAAAGAAATCTAGCCATCATAACCCAAGATATCTTGAGAGGGTTCAGAGGCTGCAAGAGAAAAAAGAAATGCTTTTAAGATCATCTGTAGGTAAGAATATGATATCCTGTGGGAAGAGAAGGAGAAAAGGAGGGAAGGAAGGAATTTTCCAATTGACCAATTCCAGGGCAGCTTTGTTCACAGAGGTTGTTGGTCCTTTGTTCTTGGAAGATAATGACATTAGGTAGGTGATACCATGACATGTAAGTGAATTGGATTCAAGTGAGGGAGGACTATGCAAGGTCACCTGCCTCATTTTCCCCTCCAGAACCATCTGGGTTCAGTGGCAAGATATAGATCAAGACAACTGAAAAAGGCTCTCTATAATATGATAATATTCCTTCATGATTATATACCACAACTTGTTCAGCCATTATCCAATTGATGGACATTCCCTCTATTTCCAATACTTCACTATCACAAAAAGAGCTGCTACAAATATTTTTATAAATACAGATACTTTCCCCTTTTTCTTTATTTCTTTTGGGATACAAATTTATGAGCGGTATTGTTGGATCAAGGAGTATACACAGCTTTATAGCCCTTTGGGCCTACATCCAAATTATTCTCTAGAATGGTTGGATAAGTTTACAACTCTACAAACAATGCATGAGTGTACCAATTTTTCACATTCCCTCCAGTCATTTTTGTTTTCTCTTTTGTTAGTGTAACTGATAGTTGCGAAATAATACATCATGGTTAGTTTACTTTTCATTTCTCTGATCAATACTAATTTAGAACATTTTTATAGGACTAAAGATAGTTTTAATTTTTTCATCTGAAAACTGTTTACATAACTTTTGACCTTTTGTCAACTGAGGAATAACCTGTATTCTTATAAATTTGATTCAGTGCTTTACATATTTGAGAAATGAGGCCTTTATCAGAGAAATTTTCTGTCAAATTTTCTTCACATTTATGATTTTCAACTGCATATTTTCCTCCACTCTATTTTCCTGATGTCTTTCTCACATATATATGTGTATATATATATATATATATATATGTAATATATATATATACACACACATATACATATAATCTGTGTGTTTCTGTATAACTAGGTAAGAAAAGCCATTCTCTTCTGCAAGATCAGTAAAGGGTCCCTTGTAATGTCTTTCTGATTAATTGCTTGATTCCATTACCATCTGGAGGCTGAGATGTCCAGAAGCTGTTGCCACCATTTCAGTCATTCACAAGACCTGCTGTTGGCTTGCTGGACATGGCCTGGACTGGACCGTGCTGCATTCTCCTTGCAGTGCAATAAACTTTTCTTGCTGACATTTTAAATTGCCTTGCATTGGAAAATTGTTCCATACCATTCTTCTGTTGGTTCTGATACTCTAGAATCCATTTTGAGATGCCATTTTAACATTGTTTGTAGGGAAATTTGTGAGAGCCTTGGCAGATCCTTGCCTTTATTCCACCATGTTGATTCTACCTCCTCCTATAGCTGTGGATTTTGAGGAAGCGCTTGACTTGGCACTTGGTGTTTGAATTGGGCTTGCTCTAAAATGGAATGATCTATTTTAGTAGTTAGTAAATTCTCCCTTGATGGTAACATGCAAGCAGAGGCTAGATGGTTGTTTATTGTGTCTTGGATTTATGTATGAATTAGAATAGATGACTTATGAGGTCTTTTCCTACTCAGAGCTTTTATGACTTCATATCAAAGCTCAGACCAAGAACAATTCCATTAAGCTAAAGCAAATAGGTAAATGTTCTATAGGGAGTATGGAAAACCAGAGTTAATTTATAAAAACCTTTATAAACTTTGAACTATTAACCTTTTATCCCTAAGGTGTCATCTTAATTGCTATGATAAGTTGTAGTATTTCATAGTGAAGGAATAAATGGAAAGATTGGGTCTTTGCCTTGATGACTACCTGAGATTAGGAAATTTCAATAAATGAGGAAAAATAATGGTTTCTTGGCTTTTGTAGAAGCCACTGATGATCTACGGTCTGGACTGCTTGCAAGAAAAAAGGAATGGGGTTATGAGGATCAAGAGGCCTATTGCCTCATGTGATACCACATATGGATATAAACAGTTTTGCTCTGATCTGCTTTCACACACCAGCAAAAAACCAATCTGGTCTTTGAGCCTTATTAATTTGGATTTAGACTGGGTTAATGCTTTTATGCTGCCAGAATCTGGAAAGGGTCCAAGATCATAGAAAAACATACTGTACAAAGCTACAGAATTTCAAGGACAATTTTCCCCCTCATAAATTCTTTAAGGAAGCATTCATTTCATATTGCATCTTTAATCTTCCTCTGTATAAATAATTTTAAAAATAATTTACTGTCCCTACAGTAAGGTTTTGTTTCTGTTTTTGTTTGGCACATCTATGATATCACTTATACTTTTATGGGCTAATTGTCACCTAACTACATTTCTTTATTTCCTTTTTAATATGATATACATACATGCATACATACATACACTCATACATACACATACATTAACTATTGGGAATTGTAGATAAAGATTCATTTCATTCTTTATTTACAATTCCTAATAGTTAATTTAGATAAACTTTCCTAAATCTGAGAGGTAATCTCTTGTCTGTTCAGATTTATGGAAGTGTTTTGGCTTTTGGACCGCAGTTAGATGGGCTTAAACCCTGAAAAATCATGGAAGATTTTTTTCACTCAGTACAATTGGATTTCTCATGTGAAGATTGAGGCGATTATTTCCAAACAAACCCAGTTCCCCAATCTTTGTAGGGAAAGACCTACAGTCTCTAGAAAGCTCTGTAAAGATTAAGTCTTTTTTATGAAATAGGAATCTTGACTTTTCCTTTTGGAACTTCTTGATTAGAGGGGCTCCTTTAGTGGGAATGAAAAAGGGGACAGGATTCTCAGTTTCTCTTGGATGCAGTACTGTTTTAGTAATGCTTACTAGCAAAACTTAGGTGTCCCTCCATGAGAGAAAGACAAAAAAGCCACTCTGGGGATAGTGGATCAGTATGGCTGCACAAGTGCAAAGTCAAATCAGCTTGGGTGTTCACCAGAGGGATGAGGGAGTGATATCCAATCCATTTAGCTCTATGTCTTGAATCTGTGAGGAAAATCTCTAAATTCAGGAGAGTCTCTAAGCAAATGGGCTCTTCCTGTTTTCCTTATATTAAAAAAAAATGTTTTTGGTTCAGAAAGCCTTTTGCAATTCCTAAGACAAGCAACAACTTCTTAGAACTTTGAAAAATAGTATTGCCTTGTTAAAATTTAAAATCATGCATTTGGAAGTGTGAAAGAATCTTTATTACTAGCTTTTAATATAAAAAGTGCCTTTTTTTCCTTGAATAAAAAGCAATGGGAAGATATTTGAAATGCATATTCAGGACCTTCTCAAGTCACTAAAGAGTTATTTAGAATTTAGGACTTTGAATGTACCAATCATGCTTCATTAGATTTTCCAGGAACCACATCAACATGGGGGGGAGGGGAAATTTTAACGATGGTCATCTATTGAGTAATTCAATCAAATTACCTCATCCCACCTAAGTAAGTGGTAAAATATCCCATTATGCTAACCAATTTGAAATACTGTCTCAATGAAAACAAAACAAAGGCATTTCAACTAAGTATGAAAAGGTTTTTTTGTTTTTTTTTTTTTTTTTTTTTTTTTTTTTTTTTTTTTTTATCAATTTAGATGTCTCTGAGGAGCAATTACGTGAATTGGAAGTGCTCTTATATTATTACATAGGAAGAGTGTTCAGATTGGCTGGTCAGGGATTTCGGACACTATTTTGTGGCTATTTTGGTCCAAAAGACATTCAAGATCAAGTAAACGTCTGGACAAAAGGGGACCTTGAGAATTTGGGCATTCCAAAAGACTTCCCAATTTCTCATCACATTATGGTGTCTCTGGAAAAAAACCAATTGTGATAGATTCATACCTCTAAATAAGTCACACTATATCTAAGAGGAATATTTTAAGTATTTCATCAAAAGAACTTCCAGGAGCTGTGTTACCCTTTTCCCATATAGGCTCTCTATCTGTCTAACTTTCCCTTGGATTTTATGTTTATTTATAAGAGATTGTGCTATAGATTTTTTAGGGGAAAGTTTTGTATTAACTGTTCTTTATATCAGCTTAATAAATATCTCTTTAAAAGCTACTAAAATCTAGCTGATTAAATGATATCAAATAATTGTATTGGATAGAGCAGAATAGAATGGAGGCTCAAGTCTTTAGCATTTTAATCAATATACCTTAACCCCTTAGAGCCTCTCTTAGAACCCTATAGAACTAGCTACCCTTTCGACAAGACCCAAAGAATAAGGGCTAATGTTAGGATAGTAGTTCCACATCATGTGCTATATAAAGACAAGAGATAATATAATTATATAAAATGTTTTTATAACTATAAAGTGATAGATAAATCAAGCTATTATTTGCAATTTCCATTAAAGGACAATGAATGTAAAAAAAAATAACTAAAAGTTACTAATACATCTTTGTGTTTTTCTAGAATTTTGCTTTTTTTCTAGAATGTTTTCTAAAATATTGACATCTTTTCATGGCTTTGCTCAATATTATATATGACTTGTGATACATGACATATTGGAAAGAATATTGGACTTTTTCATAAAACTCAAGTAGTAATTCTGTAATCTTAGACAAGTTTCTTGATCTCTTTTAAGTCTCAATTTGTTCATATATAAAATAAGACAATAACATCTCTTCTTTTTCATGTTATTCATAACTTTTTTGCTACTGGAAGCAAAACCAATAATATATAATTGCAAGTCATAGAAATGTCATCATTACTCTTCCTTCCCTGCCTATCATCATATTATGGAGACTTGCCCTAGTATGAAATTTACCCAAAAATGTATTCCCATTTCTTCTTGCATAATTTCCCCAGTCATAAGTGCCTCCTTTCCAATCACTTGGCATTTATTTTACATAGACTTACATGTGTATGAATTGTCTAAGCCTATGTAATTCAAGTTCACTGAGGGCAAAGACTGTTTAATTTTTATGCTTTTATCTCCAGACCTAGAAAAGTGTCAGACAAAAAGGTATTTAAAAGATTTATTATTCGTTGATTTAAGTGCAGTTATAATTTTTTTTTCTTGAAACAGGACATATCACCTTGCTTCATCTTATTTATTCATCAATGTATATGCATCTAAATATGCATACAGGTGGATTTATCTATTCATATGCTTATTCATTTGTTTATATATTTTAATCTGAAAATTTGTAATAAGCTATGTAGCCCCACTGACCTTCCCGGGAATAATACTATTTGTTAAACAGTGTGCTTTAAATGAAAATGCAGTAACTCCTTATTTATTTACTGTGAACTTTCTGAATAAACTGAAGCGTATTATTGAATCATGATAAAAAAAAAAGATCTTTTTCTACATCTTGTATGTGAAATCTTTCAGAAACATATATATATATATATATATATATATATATATATATAATTCTTTGACTTCTTTAAAAAAGGTTTTTAATTTTCCTAATTTAGTTTTCATTGATCCCTTGGAACTCTGTTCCCAGTTCTATCATGATGGTGCTATGTGATCTCCAAAAAGTCATTTAACATCTATGATTTTGATGGAATAATTTCTATGAGAAATGATGAAATCAATGATCTTAGAAAAATATGGAAAGGCTTGCATGAAATAATTAAGAATGAAAATGAAATGAACAAAACTAGAGAACACTGTATACAGTAATAGCAATATTGTTTTAAGAAGGAAAAAAGTCATTTTGACAATTACACTCAAATTAATTGTAAAGGATATTGACAAAAAGATGCTATTGGCTGCCAGAGAAAGTACCGATAAATAGAAGTATGTATAGAATAATTTTATATCTATATCTATATCTATCTCTCTATCTATTTGTGTTTAATGATAGTCATCTGTAAGGCAGAAGAGGGGACAGGGAAGAAAAAAAAGAAATCTGAATAATTTTATTATAAATTTAAAAGGAATAGCAAGTTATACAAAATAGATTTTGCAGTTTCACATACAATCATCTTTTTTATTATACTGTGTTATGGGAATGGTTGTTTTTTATTCTATGTATGAAAAATAAAATAAAATTTTAAAAAGGAGAGTTATTCTAGGGAACAATGTGGCAAGGGGCTACAGGTAAACAAGACAAATGTATATAGAATAGAGAACATCCGGTTTGGTATCTTTTTAGAATATAAGGAGGAGAAAAATAAGAGAGAATACCTGAAAGGCAAGTTACTATCCAGATGGAAGAGAGGCATGGATGTCTGGCAAAGGCATCTGTCTAAGGCAACTGGGAACCAAGGCAGATTTTTGAACAAAGGAGTAATCTAATCTGATATATATTGGGAGGCTATGGGAAAGCCCACAGTGCTCAAGAAATATGTACCCTTACCATTGTTATCATCATCATCATCATCATCATCATCATCATCATCATCATCGTATGATTCAGATACTCTGTACAATAAATAAGCAATGCTAAGTTGGAAACAAAAACAAAAAAAAGTCAACCTGAATGTACTCACATATAAAATGCAACAGTATTAGATCAGGATTTGTTAAAGGTTTTCCACTCATGACCTCTTTTCATTTGAGAAATTTTTGCACAACCTTGGATATATTGATTTATAAAATAGGTATACAAATCAAATATTTACTGATTTTTAAAAAGCATAATTTTTAAATCCCCACATTCATTTTGAGACCCGGTTGCAAACCATAATTTTTAAGAAGCTGGGCCTTGGATTACCTTCTGAAGAATCTTCTATGATTCTATGATTGTAAGACATTGTGCATGACAATGATGCTTTAAGGAGCTAATGACCACATACAACTTTATTTGTTGGTACACTAAATAATCCCATAATGCTATGCTTTTGTGTTAATGACTACAGGACTTAGAGATGTAAGGTACTTTATTCAATCTCTTCACTTCAAAAATGAGGAATATGCATAAGGCAAGATTTTCTGACACAAAGTCCACCTTTCTTTTCTTTATATCATGCTGCCTCTGACCCTTGGGTTTGTTTTTTTGTATTTTATTTGTCTTGTCCCATCCTGCCAAGATGTCAGCTGTCACTTCTGGCAACTGTGTGTGTCATCTGCCATCTCTTACTTTCTAAATTATTGTTCATAATCCCTTGTGGTCTAGAAAGTCAATAAATAAATTAGAATTGTCTAAATTATTGTAAGTTAGCCTTTGTGACAGGTTCTGAATTGCTATGAATAATTACATGAAGTTTAGTATCCATACATTTTGTAATCTTAAAATTTGTGACTTAGGAATCTTTGCGGTTTCCTTTTTTTTGTGGATATAGCTAAAGATCTCAAATGAAGGACCTCAGAATAAGTAAAGCATTATCATATCTTAGTTCCAAAGATAGGAGAAGATGGACTTTTTTTTAATAACAGAGATTCATGGTCTCAGTGGACTAGGTATCCCAGTTATCTTTTCTATTCTGCAATTTTTCCCATCATAGTTTCCTTATATTGTGGGTGGCCTTAAGAAATTAAATGGGTACTTTTGGGGAATTTTGTGGAAGCTAGAGATGACACAGGAAGGCTAGCAGAAAATGTTTAGAAACTCAGAAATGCATAAAATATATTTATAATATTACAAAATGTCAACATGTTTTATCTTTTAATACCATAGTAATTCAGACATCTTCTCTGATGCAAAATTTTATACAGATTTTCCAGATCATGGAGACACCATATCTCTAAAAAGAAGGAAAAGAACCCACATGAGCAAAAATATTTCTAGCAGGTTTTTTTTTTTTTTTTTTTGTGTGTGTGTGTGTGTGTGTGGAGGCAAAGGATTGGAAAATGAGTAGATGCTCATCAATTGGTGAATGGCTGAATAATTTCTGGTATATGAAGGTAATGAAATATTATTACTTTATAAAAAATGATGAACAGGCTAATATTAAAAAGGCCTGGAAAGATGTACATGAATTGATACTGAGCAAAACAAGCAGAACCAGGAAAACATATACAGCAACAGCAAGAATATACAATAATCAGCTGTGATGGACTTGGTTCTCCCCAATAAACTTTGAATGGAAAACACTATCTGTATCCAGAAAGAGAACTGTGGAGAATGAATGTAAGTCAACACATGCTATATTCCCTTTTTTTCCTTTTTTTTTTCTTTTGTGGTTTTTTCCCTTTGTTCTGATGTTTGTCTGCCAGCATAATCCGTAAGAAAATATGTAAAAAAAATGAATGTACATGTATAACCAAACCAAAAAAGTGTTGTTTTTACATGTAATTGGGGAAAACAAAAATTAAAACAAACAAAAAACCAAAAAGGGGGATATGTAACTGAGGGATAGGATTGGGAGCTCTTCTAACTATTCCTCTTTCCCCTATATACAATTCTACCCCAGGTTCTTTAGACAGTGTTCTAAGGTATGGAACTTCTGTAGTTCTTGTCTCCAATATCTTTGGCTTTGCGTTCTTTTGGAGCTAGTGGGATGCCTGTCATCTTTTGTAGTTGTCTTGTGTTAAAGATTCTCCTCCTTACTTTGAGATTCCTGTTCTGCTCCAAACTGATCTAATCTAATCCCTAGTCTCTGACTTTTTAAAAACTCTGTGTGATATTGGTAAATCAGTCCACCTCTCTGACTTTCAGTTTTCTCATTTCTGAAAATGAGAAAGTTCTATTTCTAGATGGCCTCTGAAGTCCCTTCCATTCTATGATGCTATGATTGAATTCAACTCCTTTTCTGATCCTACATGTACTAAATGATGTATTTTCCTCTACTTACACACATAATTATTGGTTGCATATTGCAAACTACTCATGCTCATCATATGCAATGCTTGGTATATAATAGGCAAGTAATTAATGCTAGACATCATCCTTGACATCTTTTACTATCTTTCATTCTTCCCACATCCAATCTGCTCTTAAAGCATATTAATTTTTTTCTTTGCAAAATAAACATAACCCCTTCTTTCTTCTGATACTGTCACCACTCTGTTGAAGGCCTTCAGCATTTCAGATCTGCACTCTTGCACTAGCCTGATGATAGGTCTCCCAGCAAGGAGTCTCTCCCTACTGCAAACCATCCTCCATTCAGATACCAAAATGATTTTCTTAAAGTGCAAGTCCAACCATGTCAACCTCCTGCTCAATAAACTCATTTTGTTGTTTGGCTGTTTTTCAATTGTGTCTGACTTTTCATAATTCCATTTACGGTTTTCTTCACATGGATATTTGAATAGTTTGCCATTTCCTCGTTTTATAGATGAGACAAATAAATTTAAGTAGCCTGCTAGGGACACACAACTAGTAAGTCTCTGAAGTCAGATTTGAATTTAGGAAGAAGATTCTTTCTGACTCCAGACCTGACACTGTATTCATTGAACCACCTAGCCACCCCTTTGCTGAGGGCACTTTAATACCAGTGACTCCCTATTTTCTCCAGAATCAAATGCAAAATCTTCTGATTGTCATTCAAAGTCCTTTATAACCTAGTTCTTTCCTATCTTTCCAGTCTTCTTACAAATTACTCCTTGCCACATACTCTGATCCAGTGACAATGACCTCCTTACAATTCAATCAGTCACTCACCTCTTATTTAGGTTTGTTGAAAATTCTGTGCAATTATGAAGAATCCAGATTATCTCATTCTAGTCAATCCTAACTCAAGCTCATTGTTCAGCCATAGCACTCAGCCCAAGTTTATGATCAAGAAGTCTAACTCACTAACCTAGCTGCCTGTCCAACCACAGGTCTTTCCCATTCATGTGGATGTATATAGAAAATAAAAATCGACATGTATTAATTAGAATGAAGAAATTTTAAAGGCAAATAATAGCTAGTCCCAATTCTACGTCAATTCCATCGTGGAGATCTTTTAAGATATTGTTCTTTGAATTTCCTTATTTGTTAAATAAAGAGGATGGCTAACTTAAGTCTTTTGTTCCACTTCCGTCCTTTTATGAAGAAAATGGAGCTCAAAGAGGCTAAACAATTAGCTTTTGATCACACAGCTATTAAATAACAAGAGCTAGGACTTGAAGGGAGTTTCTTGAATCCAAGTCCAGTGTTCATTCTACTGAATTTCTGTTGCCAAGATAATTTGTCTTCATACTTAAAGAATTGGGCTAACATGATATAAGTAGAAAAAGAAAAAACACACACACACACATATACACAATAATTAAAATGAAGTAAATAGAAAGAGCAAGGGGAAAAGAAACTAAATTATTATATAATTATATTGACACTGAACAACAGAGAAAATAAACATTTATTGACTAGTATGTGCCAGGCATTGTACCACACATTTTAAAAATATTATCTCATTTGATTCTTACCTTGTGTTTTTTTTTTATCATACAACCTCTGAATTGATTTGTGTATTCCTTTTAATGAATAAATTGAAACCTCCCCTATCAGCTTCTCTCAAATATATAACTCCACTATATCCTTTTAAAATATTTGCTATAGTGAGGTGCACCTGAGTTAATATTTAGGATTCTCCTCACATTCAGGGACTACCAATGAAACTCCTGCAATGTTTATCAGATGTCTCCCATTTTTTCTTTATCTTTGATGTTTTTCCCCTGATAGTATCTTTTCCCCTGATTCCTTTTCATAATTCTTAATGTGTAGGCCTGATCACATCTACCATAGGTTTTTCCATTGCTTAACTGTCTGATCCTCAAATTCAATTTTTCAGAAACTGTAGTGATTCACAAGTTATATTTTCCTAACAATGTAATATCATTTTCTTAAGTCTTCCCTCTTCTCATCTATAATATAGAATTTCTCAATCATGAGTAAAAAGTCACTTACTTTAAACATAACCTACATCCCTAAGAATGAAACAATCACAAGGAAATCACAGAAAAAGTGGAATCATTTGCCTTGAGAACAAATTGCCCATTGTGTTTAATTCATCAACCTGATTTAAATTGTACCCATTTTTGGAGTATTAGTTCTATCATTCATGTGGTTTCCTTTCTTAGATTATTTCTTTGAGAGGTGTGTTATTCATTCAGAGATGGGTGTGTATTTGAATTTTAAAGTAATTGTTCATGTTCTTTACATGATTCTTATAACATGGTTATTATGTTGTCTTTCAAGTGTTGAGGTTAACATTTTAAAATTTGAAATGTGTATACATATATGTATATGTATGTATATATCTACCAGTAGATACACACACACACACACACACACACACACACTATATCAGCATGATCTAGTGAATAGAGGGGAGGCAAAGTTGAAGGCCAAAAGGATCTGGGTTCAAGTTCGCTTCTGACAAATACTAGCTATTTAACTATTTATTTAACTAGAATTATTTCTGGGTAAGTAACTTCATTTCTCAGTGTTCTAGGCAACTCTCTAAATTATTGACTTTTTTGGGTAGATTGAACTTTTTTCATCTGAGAGTTCCCATTATCAATGAATCATAAGTCCAGTTCCCATTCCTACATATGTAGATATGCATATAAGTATTCTACTTAATTCTTTGCTCTACTGTCTGAGACTTTTCCACTTGGTTTCTGAGTCTCTCTTCCAATCTTATAACCACTTTTTTTGTAAAGGAATATTTATGAATTAGGGCATTCTATAAAATACTCTTTCCCTTTGGTTTCTCTCAGCTCATTAATGCATTCAACAAAATTCACTTGAAAAGATTAATTATGGCATAGAAATGCATTCTCATACAAGGCAGTGAGAATTTCTCAGGGATTCCAAAGGTATGGTTTGGGGCAATTTTTTTTTTGAAAGTACACAATAGTAAGAAGGAATTTCTAAGAAAATTCTCCCACTCCTAAGTAATTTGATTCTGCTTCCTGCTTGACTTGTTTATATGGGATTGTTCCAGCTGGGAGCTACACAAGTTTCTTTTGACTCCCATTCTCTAAGGAAATGGGAGAACTTATATGCATAAAAAAAGGGAGAAGGAATTATACCTTGGTATTGTGGGAGAATGAGCTGACAATAAATGTGACTGAATTTGCTTACCAGTCCTAAAAGGTAGAAAGTGATCCTAGGCTTACAAATGGGGTCTAGATATCTTAGTACTCTGAAATTTAAGTTGATTCATTACTGTCTGTTTTGGTTCCAAGTTATATAAATACATTTCCTAATCATCCTTAAACACAGTAAAGGACATTACTCAAGTACTTATTAAAAGTTATGAAAATTTGATTATGTTGAATTGGGTAGATAAAGATTTAATTTAATTTAATATTTTCTGAATTAGTTATTTTGAGCAAAGTACTGTATTAGGTCCATGAGGATTATAAAAAGGGTTCCTGCCCTTAAGGAACTTACTCTCTGATAATCCTAGATAGAATATAGAAAAGTAAGTGATATAAAAATAAAATATAGGCTATTATAATTGAAAGGATGAGGAAATCACTTTTGATTGGATTGAAGAGGTACAGGTAGCATTGAGTAAGACTTCATGGCAAATATTGCATATGAGCTGGACATTGAAAGAAAGACTCAAAGGATTTCAGTAGGATTGCATATAAAAAGACTACATGGGATGCCAAAAAAAAAAAAAGAATTGAGTCCAGGGAATGTGCAGCTGTATGATTGCTAGGAAGAAGTAGAACAAAGATCACCATTCCTATCCAGTTTCTTTGATTCTTATGTATCATTAGTAGTAATACAAGAATGGAAAGAAATTAAAAGGAATTATCTCACTTTATTGAGAGGTCCTAGAATCACTTGGAGAGAAAAAGCAATTCAAAAGACAAATTAAATGCCTGAAGGCTTTTCTAGTGGCTGGCTAGAGTCTTCATTGCAAAAGAGATGAAATGGCCCCAGGCAATGGGATTGTCAGCCCTGAAACTTTTGCATATATAGCAACAACCAAGAAAAAAAGCATCCCCCTAGCTGAAGACTAGCAGAGAACAGCAGTGTGACAAAGAAGCCACTTCTCAGTTGAAGATGAGTCAATGGCAGCAGCAAACAACTAACTATAGCTCAGCAGAAATTCCCAGCAGGTAACAAGCAACCAAGAGGAGTGAGGTGTTCTCATCAGATGTCCTATGTACTTCTATTGCATTGAAAGCATTGATGGCTCTAAACAGGAATACTTTTTATATTTTTGCCCCACCATGCATATTTCTCCTACACATGTTTTTTTCCACAGATAGTTTAGTAATTGGTGTGAGAATATATAATTATGTGTAAGGAAGTTAATTTGAATCACTCATTTTGCTATGGCATTTAAATCAAATGCCTCTTCTTTTGAATAAATACATCCTTTGCTTGGCTAGTAACAAAGAATAACAGTGAAGGGAATTTTGGAACTATAGTTTTGAGTGGATACTTATATATATAATACTTTTAACTTGAAGCAACTTTCTGATGATTCAGATGAAAAAGATACTCCAGGTGCTACCTAAGTAAAGGCAGGTCTTGGGAAGTGGGAATGCATCATATAGATTAAGAAAAGAAAATAATATACTTTTGCTAAAGCAGAAGGCTCTGAGAAAACATTTGCATAATGTAAGGCCAGAAAGATTGGAAGAGATTCTGTAATATCTGACTATAGATCCTGGAATTTATTGCTTAACCTTGTGGAGACACTAAAGCGTTTTATGGACAGAATGATGTGACTTAAAAAAAAATTAGTGTCAAATTATGGATTATATTAGGAACACTAGTTGAGAGGTTATTACAAAATTAAAGGCAAGAGGAAATGAGGCTTTAAATTAAGGTGGGGGCAGTAGAATTGAAAGGAAAATAGAGAGGTAAAAAATAATTGGAGGTTACTCAATAATACTTTTCAAATAATTGAATCTATGAGGCAATGTCAAATATATTCCAATGTTTAAACCTGGGGGCTAGTAATGTCATTCACAGAATTAGGGAAATAAAGACAAGAACTAGTTTTTTTTTTTTGGGGGGGGGGAAAGATAGCTTTGTTTTAGAAAAGTTGAATTTTTTGGAATTCTAAAGCTTTTAAATTTAAGTGCCCGTTTATCTAATTATCTAACTATCTATATTCATCCATATCTCTATCTATTGGGGGGGGCAATTTGATGGTGCAGTGGATAAAACACTGAATCTAAAATCAGGATAGACGAGTTCAAATGTGGTCTCAGATATTTATTAGCTATGTGATCCTGGGCAAGTCATTTAACCCAGCTTACTTTAGTTTCCTTCCTCATCTGTAAAATGAGCTGGAAAAGGAAAAGTGGCAAGCCACTCTAATATGTTTGCCAAAAAAACAAAAAAGCAAAAACAAAGACAAACTAATGAAATCACAGAGTCAGACAAAACTGAAACAATTGAACCAAAAAATTTAGTATTGATCTAGAAGGTCTAGATGGCTATATTGCTTTTCTTTCTTTTTTTTTTTTTTCATTTTTTCTACTTTTATTTTTCTCTTGAGAATCTATATATTTCTATCTATCTTTGTACATATAGATATATAAGTACAGGTACACACACACATATATAATATATTTTGTGCATATGTAATTAATAATTGAAAATGTGAAAATAGATAAAAAACACTAAGGGAGAAGCTGTAAAAGAAAAAGATTGACTCCCTATTTTATATCTCTCAATGATTGTTCCAAAACTTTGCTTCTCTTCTTAAGACACCAATGTGTCCCTGTTCTACCCTCAAAAACAAACATTTAAACAAATTATTGAGCCTTATATTTTCTTGAGGAGATTATTTAACAGACTTAAACCTTTAACTATTTTCTTCTATTCTTCATAAATTCTCAGCAGTGTCATTCATACATTTTTTTCCTCCTCTTTGGTCCCAGTATTCCTTCACTATACTAAACTAATCTCTCTCTCTTTTTGATTCAACTCCCACTTGCTTCCTCTAAGACCTTGTTCCTATTTCTCCTTAATCTTACTTTTCCAAACAATGATTCCATCTATCTTCTCTCTTTCATTGCTAGACTTACTGATTCAGAGATTTGACCATATCTCATGCCTTTACTTCCTTAGGGGCCATTTTCTCTTCCACCCACATGGTTAGGCTTCTGTCTACTTAATTTATTCCTTCACTTCTTACATGTAGGTCATACTAATAGTCTCTTGTAGCTTACTTATACCTCCCTTGTCTCTCTGTCAATAAAAATAATTTAAGTTCTTTGTTTAGTCTTGATTGGAATGACTCGATGGTAGACCTTTTGAACATAGGGTTTTTGTCTTATCTAAATTTTGTAATAGTCAATGTATCACCCACATTTAAAATTTGATTGACCCAGATGAATCTTGTCACTTCTTGGCTCAGTTTCACATTTCCAGTATCTTTTCCCTCCAATCCAGTCTTTAGTTACCAAAGTAATCTTCTTAATATAAAGGTCAGACCATATCTTTTTACTGATCAGAACCATTCACTGTCTCCCTATTGTACCCAAGATGAAATATACACTCAGTTTAGTATGTAAAACTCTTCAACAGCCAGCTACAAGCTACATTTCCAGATTTTGTTTTATGTCACCACCTCCGTCTTCCAAGCAATTTATATTTTAGACCAACTGAAGTTTATTCTTTTAGCCTTCTCCCCAAGCCTAGGATTTACTGCTCCATCTGTATCTATTGAAATCTTCAAAACCCAACTCAGGTACTATCTCCTCGGGATCTCTCCTTTGCTTCTATTGAATTAGATGCTGAATTCTTATCTGTGCATGCTATAATCCCCAAGTCAATTGTAAAGACCTTAAAGTCTTAGACATATCTCTTGGCCATTACTTCAGATATATGATTTCACAGGTATAAGATACTCCATATAAGAAAATTCTCCCCATTAGTGCAAATTGACAACTAGTCTATAATTTAAAGTCTTAGAGATTTTACTGTAGTGACTAAGAAGGAAAATGACTTACTAAGATCATTCAGCAAATATATTAGAAGTAGGAACTAGAACTCAGATGAAGTACAAGTGATTTCCAGATCAGATTTTTCTCCAGACCTGGCTGCTTCTTGTCTTTCACATAGAGCTGGTATTTTTCATCCAATGTACTTATATTAAATGATGTGTTTAAAGACAATGTTTAAAAAATATGAACTGATTGATGATCAATAACTTTGACAAACTGAATGCATGTCCATGTCTAGATCTTCATCAGTCTGAAAATTTTCTCATCTAGATGCTTACTGATCAGCTAGTTTAATTTTTAACTGAACATTTACAATGTTCCTAGGATTGAGTTTATCCAATTGATAGACATTTTTGCTGTTTCCCTCAGTTGCATGATTAACCATAGGCTGGTTGCTGAAGTACTTGTATATTCACAATTCATTCATCTCTGTAAGGATTGACTTAACTTGAAATTAAGTATTCTAAAAAGTATGAGGACCAAAATGAAGGAATCAGACTTATTTTTGTTTGCCAAATTTGATTTTCTTAGTGCCATTATCTCTGCCAATAAAGGATACAGTCAAACCACTGGAACTAAGCAATACAGTGGACTGTGTCAGAACAGAAAAAAAATTGACTTGGGCTTTAGAACACTCAGAGCAGCCCTTGAACTCTATTTAGTAGAGGGCAGACATGGGTTACCACACTGCATAGCTCACAGATCTAACTTCTACTGTGGGCTCCTCACTACTGCCAAACATTCTGGTGGCCCACAAAAACTTCTCTGGAGTCATGGCAGGTGAAGTACTGGTGGGGGAAATTATTTCATTAGGATACCTCTTCTTGGGAGCTAGTCTCTCAGAGCCAACAAGCCACAGCTGGAAGAATTTAGATTTTATCTTGATCATTTGTGGTGTTAATTCAGTGCAGAGCTGTAGGTATGATAGCACTTTCCCTTAACTCCAAAATGTGAGTGAACTTTAGAGTTTAGTATTGGAACATGTATGACCTCCATAGTTTTCTGGAAATATTCATATGTAAATTTTATACTTGCTTTTGAACATATGTTTCCAGTGACAGCCATATGGTAGGTTAGCATTCTCCTATTTTTCCAGCTGAGTATATTCCTTTGGATTGGACTCTATCATGCTTTCAGGAAATTTCTTATTCTCTGAGATTGTATCAATTTTGATATACTTCTGCAATACCCTCAGTTTTCTCTGTCCCACTGATTGGAGGACTGATGGGGGGAGCAAGGAAATGTTTCCAAAGGCATCTATCTCTTCTTTCCCACCCAAACATGCTCCTTTGCACTAAACTACCTCATGCTCCCACATTAGTACTTTCCTTCCTTCTTTCCCCCACATTTTCAATTATGTGTTTTTTTTTTTCCCTCATAGGATTGTGCGCTCTTTGAGGGCAAAAACTGTATTTCTTTTTCATATCTGTATCCCTAGTATTAGCAAAATACCTGGCACCAAAACAGGCACTTAAAGGTTTATTATCTGACTGGCATTATGTTGCCTTTTAAAAGTCAATGTCAAATGCTCCAGATTGGGTATATCAATCAAAGACAGGATTGTAATGATGGTTTGGGTATTTGCTAGGAAAATGCTGTATTATTGACAAGGATGATTTCCTTGTGGAAACAGCCTAAATTGACACCTAAATGACCTATATCCTTCATTCAAAAAAAAGAAAACAAAACCCATAACTGAGCATACTTTGGGCAGTCATTTGAATTATATTGAAATCTTTCAATGAGTCATCATGGCATGAAGGTGATACTGGGTTCTTAAAGGTTGTGCCAGTGTAGCACATGTGTTGGCAAGTCTTACTGAGTTGGAAAGGCTTCAAGTATGGGTCTTGTGATGGATTGTATATGTGTGGTTGGAGGACTAGTCTAGCCAAATTAGAAGAAGCTCAACAACAGTTGGCTTTCTTCTGATTAATTTTTCAGGTTTAACAACTTATAAGTCTCATGTCAGCGTAAAAAGAACTCACACTAATAATATCAATACACTCTGGAATATAGTCTAATAAGAATATCTTAAGTAGTTACCTTCATTTCTTAATTTATCACCCTTAATTCCCTAAGTTCCTTGGCTAACACCAAAATAAAATAAAAAGAATCAGGGACAATAGAATGAAAATCAGGATTCCTACATCTCACCTCCATATATTTTCCCATGGAATATCTACCCCAAGACTAAAGTACTCTTTGGGTCTGAATTGGAAACCATAGCTCACAAATCCCTTTTTGATGTGTCTGCAATAATAATTAGTCAAAGGACACAATTATTTCAAAGAAAGAGGATTTAACAAAATGTCATTCAGAAAAGTAGCAAAACAAAAAACAAAACCCTCTTTAAAAAATCCCAAACAAACAAACAAGCTTCCATAAACATGTGGAAAGAATGAATGCAAATAGGGAATACATATGAAGAGGCACACACATAGAAAACAGCCTGGGCACAAATGTGGAAGGGCCTTAGACCCTGGAGGACTGCTTTTGTCTCCACGTGGTTGTTCTTAAATAGTCTGATCCACACTCATCTCATAGTCTCTACTAGGCTGGTTGTATAATCTCCAATGGCTACTGTTCGGTAAGATGGAGGGCCTTGGCCAGGTACTGTTCTGATCTATCTCTCAGGGTACAACTCTAGTGAATACTGTCAAATTCCATTTCTTATTGCATGCCACTCAGCTATAACCTCTTGTTTCCAGCCAGCTTTTGATTCAGTTGAAGTTCTTGGTTATTTCTTCCTCTTAAAGTTACTATGATGCCAGAATGAGCTGGCCTCAAGTCAAAGAAATTAAGGGAAAAGTGGGGACTGGCGTTTTTCTATTTTTTAGCTTAAGTCCCATAGCTTTTTTCTAATTCTTTTAAAAAAGTCATAAACTCTTTTCTAATAGCCAAAACAGAATGATTCCATCACCTTCTCATTTCCTTCCTCAGAATCTTGGTTCTGAAGTTTCTCATTTCCGAAAAATTGGATCTTCCTCACTAGATGATGTCATTAGTCACAAGCATTTCTGGAAGCATATCTTTCTAAGTCAAGTGCTTCTTCTGACACATATTTACTATGTAACCCAGGACAAGTTAATTAACCTCTCAGGGTTCACTCTCTCTGTCTCTGTCTTTCTGTCTTTCTCTGTCTCTCTGTCTCTGTCTCTCTATTTCTTTCTCTGTCTCTGTCTGTCTCTCTGTCTCTATTTCTCTCTGTCTCTGTCTCTCTCTCAGTTGTAGTGAAGGTGCTGACCTTCTTTGGTAGTAGATATTTCTTCACATAAGTGTTCCTATACTAATGAAATTACAGATATAAATCTCTGTCCCTAATATTTCCCTGGGGAAAAGTGGGGACTGGTCTTTTTCTATTTTTTAGCTTAAGTCCCATAGACTTTTTCTAATTCTTTTTAAAAAGTCATAAACTCTTTTCTAATAGCCAAAACAGAACGATTCCATCACCTTCTCATTTCCTTCCTCAGAATCTTGGTTCTGAAGTTTCTCATTTCCGAAAAATTGGATCTTCCCCACTAGATGATGTCATTAGTCATAAGCATTTCTGGAATATCTCTTTCTAATCTAGGTCTCTGTGTTAGAGGCCACATCCTTGCTTATGGTGAGCATTTCATACACTTCCCAATTTTAACCTCTGAAGGCTAGAGTGTAAACTGGGTAATGGTTATTTACATAATTCCTACTATATAATAGAGGGTTTGAGATCCCTTTGTTTTGAACTTTCCATTTATTTCATGCTCCTCTATAAACAAGCGAGTGGGGGAAAATGAAAAAGAAACAACTAATCTCAGGGGAAAAGCTCATTTATCTTTTCGCTTTTTTAATCTCAGTTTTTTCATCTTTAAATATGAATAAATAATAGGCTCTATCTCATGGGGTTATTGTGAGAATCAATGATATAATATGTAAAGAACTTTGTAAGCTTTAAAATGCTCAATTGTTATTATTAGTAATGTTCCATTTGCCTACCTGCACTTCAAATTGCTTAACAGCTTTCTTGTTTGATATGTTTACAATACAAAGACTTGGAGGGTCTCTGAGATATTCTTTTATATTACTAAAATAAAATGCAATGGAGATAAATGTTAAATTCTATCATTAGGTCCAAAAAATCAATTATGCAAGAAGAGGATAGCTGAAGTACAGCTAGACAATATTTTATCTGTAAAGTCCTAGGAAATTTGAAGACTACAATCTCAAGTCAGCAATGTGGAATAATTATATGAAAGATATAATTATAGGTTGTATCAATAAAAAGGTGGTGCCTAGAATAAGAATGATAATTGTCCTGCTTTAGATCTTTGTTAACTTATATTTTGGAACTACACCAGAAACTAGACTTTAGGAACATGTTGATGGTTTTGAATACAACTGGAGTAGGTTGATAAAGATAGCAAGAATACTTGAGACTGTGGCATACAAAGATGAGTTTAAGGAACTTGGCTATTTATTCTGGAGAAGAGAAGCATCATGAGGGAATTGCTTAAAGTATCTAAAGGTCTGTCACATGGAAGAGAAATTAATTATACTTGATCTGTTTGTGTCCAGATGGCAGAAATAGTACTGGTGGGTGGAAGTAGACAAAAGGCAAAACATTTTTTTCAAAATGAGAATTGCCTGAGAATGGGGTAGTCTGTTTTAGGAAATAAATTCCCCATCACTAAACTTCTTCAAACAGTGGTTTGATATTACTTAAGCTTTAAGCTTTATTAACTTAAAACTTCACTAAGCTCTTTGGTCTATCCTGATACTACTTCAGACTACATTACCAAATTAATTCTAGGAAGAAAATAATTTATAAATATAGACATTAAGCTACCCTTTTCATTCATAGGCTTACAAAATACATTGTTATTTCATGTGATTTTCATATAATTTCTGTAGAGTAAATGTCATTAGGAGGTTCATTTTATTAATGAGGAGATAGAAGCTAATAGAAGTTAAGAGATGGCTTAAGATCTCATTGCTAATAAATATAGGACTTGGGATTCAAAATCTAGTTTTCCTGACTCCAAGGCCAATCCTCTATGCAGCATATCATCTAACTTGTCTTATAAAGCAAGTATGCTTATCATAAAAACATTGTGGCCTTTTTTGTTTTCAGAGTATATTCATTAGTTGGGGGTAAATCTTGATTTTCAATTTCTCTTCCTTGTAAAAATATTATCATTTACTCCTCCTTTTTGAGAGGAGGTAGGTAATGACTCACATTCTCATGCTTTAAGTTTTACAAAGTATCATATCCACAATTATCCTTTGAGGTATATAGTGGAAATATCATTTTGCAAATGAAGAAACTTAGTTTCAGATAGATTAAGTGACTTCCCCAAGCTCATAAAGTAGTTAGAATCTGAGTTGAGATTCAAATCCAGGTTTCATTCCACATTCAGAATTTTTTCCTTCAAAGGATGCCTCATAGTTCCATTGTTATGTAGTGAGCTAGGGAAGGTGACTTATTGGGATATAATGCTAGCAATTGTATAGCTGGATCAAAAGATATATATTTTTTTGTAACTAATTAATATGAATAATGAGGATGCATGTATAGTGGTTAGATGTATTCGAAGTTTCGCTATCTGAAGATATATTGGTGTAAAATGCAGTAATTAGTTCTATCCCAATGAAAATATGTGGTGGAAACTTGAATAATGCAACAACTTCATAAGATTCATATTAATTTGGAACCCATCTGTAATTCCAAATTGTTTTTCACAATGATTTGGATCATTTCTAGCTCCACCAATAATACAATGTTCTTATTTCCCCATAGCACTTCTAATATTTGTCATTTTCTCTTTTTCATCTTTGCTAATCTAATGGGTCTAAACTGGAACCTCATAAATCCTTTCATTATCATTTCTCTAATTATTATTGAGTCAAAGAATTATTTCCTAAGATTATATCTTTAGAACTATCTACTCACATCCTTAGACTTTGTTGATTAGGAAATGGCTTACATTCTTCTAAATTTAAATTCATTCTTTTATATCTTGGAAACAAGATTTATATTAGAGAAATCTGTTTCAAAGATATTCTAAGTTTTTTTCCTAACTCTAAAATCCTGTGAGTGTATGATTTGTACAAGACAAAAAAGAAAAAAAAATTACCAATAATCATGAATTTATTAACTCTAATAAAGTATTGGCCTAGGAAAATATTGATTAGGCCAAACTTGATACATTACAGATTATTTTAAGCATCACTTATGGCAGTTACCTTCTGAAACTGGTTCATGTTAGTAGTAAAAATACAAAATGTGTTGCCAAGCATCAACTGGTGTCCTGGTATGACATAGTGCAGACATTTTGACAAGGCAATTGTCTTTCTGGGGCAATTATTTTCCATCTATAATGCAATGCTTTATGTCTTACCATTATCTCAAAGACTGCAAAGACTCTTGTTTTGCTAATCTGGATGTGATGAATCAGATTCTGAATAGGCTTAGTTCAGTTTCATCAGTAGAGTTTGAAATGAATAAACAAATTAAGTAAGCTAATAGAGCTTCTATAAATGTTTTATACAAGTTTTGTTTATGTGATGAAAATCATACTTATAAATTCTTAAGTCTGCTTTTGTAAGGCATTAGAGTGTGAGAGAGTACAGAACCAGGAAGCAGGAGATCTAGGTTCTTGTTTTGGTTTTGACTACAACCAGTTCTCTGTGGTCTGGGGAAAATAATTTTCCCCTCTGGAATTCAGTTTCCTTGTTCATAATGTAAAGAGATTAGACTAGATAATGATAACATCTGTCATTTGCAACATCCTTTAACATTTGCATAACATCTGACATATACAATGTCATTTGATCCTCACTTCATTTGTAGTGGCAGAGGTAAGATACCTAGGGATATAAAAGAAAAGGAAAGAAGCAAATGGTCCTGCTTTCAAGGAGATTACAGTCAAATGGATGAGAGACAACAGAAGTATTTAGCATTGCTTGGAGGTAGTTTCTGAGAGTAGGGAGTAAGATTAAAGAGGATTGATAATTTTTTTTGAACAAGGTGAGACTTAAACTGAGACCTAAAAGAAGCCAACAGGTAGAGATGAAGAGGAAGAACATTTCAGACATGTGAAATTTTGTTCAGAGAACATCAAAGAAGCTAGTGTCAGTTGGCTGAAAAATAATAAAAGGAGATGAAGACTAGAAGGCTTGAAAAATAGGAGGGGAAAAGCTTATTAAAGTCATTAAAAGTAAAAAAAAAAAGTCATTAAAAGTCAAATAGAATTTGATTTGGGGTTATGGGAGTTTATTCAAAGGAATATGGTAGTAGTGCTGGTGATGTAGTTAGACTTACATTTTAGGAAAATCAATGTGACTACTAAGTAGAGGATAAAACTAGAGGAAGAGGAGGCTTGAGAAAGGGCAACAAACCAGTTGACTATTGAGATAGTTCAGACATGAGGTGATAAGGCCCTGCACCATGTCATGGCAATATCAGATGAGAGAAGGGAGTATGTTGATACCCTCAAGAGCAACAGGGAAGTGAGGAAAAGAGGAATATTTTGGGGGAAAGATAATGCATCAGTTTTGGATATGTTAAGGAACATTCAATTTGAGTTTTCTAAAAGACATTTAGAAATGTAAGTAAAGGTACACTCAAGGCTGCACAAATAGATCTGAGAAACATCAGTATACAGACAATAATAATCGAAACTATGGGAGTTCATAAAAGATCAACTGAAATAGTCAAGAAGGAGAAAGAAATGGATAGAGATGTGGGGGAACTCCCATTGAATAGAACTTTCCCATTAAAAACCAACCCAACACAATTTAATTTAAAAAATTAGTTAATTCATCTGTCAGTATTTATTGAGTAACCATTATGTGCCAAGTACCACTAAACTATAAATACTACTAAGCTACCAAGCTACAAAGAAAGGCAAAAACAAACAAACAAAAACCAGCCCTTACTCTCATAATATCATGGTCTGCGTACACTTGGTCTTATTCCTGGTGAGCCTTATTATATTGAGTCAAAAACATTAAAAAAAAATCTACAGGGGGAAAGAAAAAAAAAATTAAGGAATTCACCAAAATGATGAAGAGGGAGTGAGAAATGATGACTTTATAAGAGAAAGGTGTTTTTGTAACACCTCTTATCAAATTAGGACAGGAAATGTTGCCTTCTTTGATGTGATTTAGGCACTGGTAATAAGAAATGGAATCTGGGACAGATTGATAACATCTGTTCCTCTATTTCTGAACAGCACATCATACTCACTTATGACTGAAATGATTTAATTGAACAGAAATCAATCTGTCAATATGCTCTTATTTTTTTCGCCAGCAAGTAGCTCTGATTCTGTCACAAAGTCAGAGACAACAATGGCTGCCTCTTGAAATCAACCCCCTACAAGAAGCATAGAGTTTGGAAGTGACACCTTCTTAGGACATAAGAACCACTGGTTAGCTTTGTCTGACCTTGGGATGTCAGGGAAGGAAATATCACTTTGATGAGAACTCTTTTTAATATCCTTTTGCTCACATCCAGTAGCCTACTCTGGAAGTAAGGTCAAGCAATGAAATCCCTTCAACTTCATACTGTTCAGAAGAACGTGAACTTTTTTTTTTAATGAGAGAGAAACTATAGATGACAGGTCAGCAACCTACAGGGTTACCTTCTGAAAATACTCTTGACAGTTCTCAGTGTACTTGACAGTTAGCCTACCTAGAAAATATATCATTTAATAATTATCTAGTCACCTGAGGGTTTGGAGAGCAGAGGAAACACACGAGTAACAACTCAAATTCAAAGTTTTATAAAGGCAAAAGGGTGCCTAAATCCTATATTCCTTTTTTATTTTCCTCACCTTCTGGCTTCTCCTCATTTTTCTAAAAAACAAAGGTAAGAGAAGTATATCTTTTAGGCTATGAAATTTCCTGGCTAAATATAACAAACTGAATTGTTTAAAGCTTGTAGATTTATAGAAATCAAGCATTTAGGGGAAAAATCCATGAAAATGTGATGGTAATGATATTAAAGAACATTTTAAATGGAGGGAGGGGGAAAGAGAAGTGAGGATTTGTGATCATTCAAGATCATGTTATTTTTTTTTTAATTTGGGATGATAAATTTACCTCACTGTTTTACTGCTAATGATTGAGCTAGAAAAAATTCTGTTACTATGGCAAATGTAATCTCTCTGAGGAGAAACATCTAAATTAGTGTGACTTAGAGAAAACATGGCACTAACTCATGAACACATGGACAAAGCTGTCACTTGGTATAAAGTAGGAAATGACAAAATAAATCAATTCCATATTTATTGAGTTAAATCACTTAGGTAACTAGGTTCTATGAAGAATACAAAGGAGTTTAAAGCCCTGTCTCAGCTTACAGTCCAGTCACAGTGACTAGACAAGGACACTTAAAAAAATAATAATAACAAAATTTTTAAATAGAAGGCAGAGATATCAGTAGAAGAGTTGTGATAATAAATATTGAAGCACAGGGATAAAAATTAACAGAGCATTATACATACATAGATATTACAGAGACACATATAAATACATTTGTATATAATACATATATGGCATATATATACATATATAAAATACATACATATCCTATATGAATCTCACAACAATTCTATTGAGATATAGTTATAATAATATATAGTACCATGGAACATGCATGTGGGTATATACACATGTATATATGTGGGTACATTGCATGCACATATAGTATGTGTATGTGCTTGTGGAGGGAGCACACATATATATGTAATGTTATACCATTTTACTGGAGAAGATGCTTAGGCCCAGAGAATACAAGTGACTTTCAGATGGTCACATAACTTCTTGTTCTTTGCTCTCAAAGAGGAATAAAATGACATCAGAATGTTAGAGTCAAGTTAATGTATTAGACCAATATGAGCTCAGGATGCTCTGTCACAGGCCAGACTAACAGTCCCTATGAACATTTGAGGTGGATTCTCTAAATTTGTGCATCTTGCCTTTCTTCTGAGCTAATACAATTCTGTTTTGCTCCTAGAACATAGCGTCTTCTCTAATGAGAGTATGTTATGCTGAATGGTCCTATGACAGTGTCTCCCATTTCTCTAATTCTAAAGTTCTGAAGACAGACCTTGAGAGTGTCCTTGTATTGTTTTTTTCTGACCACCTTGTTAGCACTTGTTTTGTGTGAGTTCTCCATAAAATAGTCTTTTTTGGCAAGTGTACATTACATTTGGCATTCAAACTATATATATCTTTATTCTCTTTTTTTCCTTTTGATCGGTTTCTTCTTTCAGTATTATGACTAATCTGGAAATATAGCACCATGTAATTTACATCAAATTGCTTACCATTTTAGGGAGAGGGAAAGGAGAGAGAGTAATTTGGAACTCAAAATCTTTTTTTTTTTTATTCCTTTTGCTTTTCTTTATTTTTATTATTATTATTTTTTATTTTTGTTTTTTATTTACAAGATACATTCATGGGTAATTTTTCAGTATTGACAATTGCAAAACCTTTTGTTCCAATTTTTCCCCTCCTTCCTCCCACCTCTTCCCTGAGATGGCAGGTTGACCAATACATGTTAAATATGTTAAAGTATAAGTTAAATACAATATATGTATACATGTCCATACAATTATTTTACTGCACAAAAAGAGCCAGACTTTGAAATAGTGTGTAATTAACCTGTGAAGGAAATAAAAAATGGAGGTAGATAAAAATAGAGGGATTAGGAATTCTATGAAGTTGTTCATACTCATTTCCCAGAGTTCTTTCCCCCGGTGTAGCTGGTTCAATTCATTACTGCTCTATAGGAACTGATTTATTTCATCTCATTGTTGAAGAGGGCCACGTCCATCAGAATTGATCATCATATAGTATTGTTGTTGAAGTATGTAATGATCTTCTGCTCCTGCTCGTTTCATTCAGCATCAGTTCATGTAAGTCTCTCCAGACCTTTCTGAAATCATCCTGCTGGTCATTTCTTATAGAACAATAATATTCCATAATATTCATATACCACAATTTATTCAGCCATTCTCCAATTGATGGGCATCCACTCAGTTGGAACTCAAAATCTTGTAAAAATGAATACTAAAAATTGTCTTCAAATGCAATTGTGAAAAAATATATTAAAAATAAATTGTCTCAAGAGCTGTCTTTCATCATGTAGTCTTTTCAAATATTTATGTATGTTATCCTTAACAAGATAGCAAACCAAGAACGGGCTTTCCAGGTCTTTCTGGACCTTTTTAAATAGTAATAAGTATTTCATTTATTTATTTATTCATTGATTTGTTAGTTCCTTGTTTCATTTGTTTGCTAATTGGTGGTTTAACTGGTCTTAGAAAGAGAGTTTCCCTATCTCACCCAGGATGAAAGTTCATTGGCCATCCATGGGCCCCATTCTGTTGATGATATGCATAAAAACTTGGACCTATACTGTTTCAGAACTCTTTTTTAATTTAATATTTTTATTTTTCCCAATTACATGTAAATTTTTTTTTTACATTTTTATTTGTTTTTAAAACTTTGAGTTCCAGATTCTCTCTCCTGTTCTTCTCCTCTCCCATTGAGAAAACACGAAGTTATGGAAAGCATTTACATAAAAGTCATTTTGCAAAAAAAACCCCAAAAAACAAACAAACAAAAAAACATAGATCTCAGTCCCCCCCTCCCCAAATCCTTAAGAAAAATAAAGTTTAAAAAAAGGTATGTTTCAATCTGTATTGAGACACAATCAGTTCTTTCTTTGGGTATAGATATAATTTTTTTTTATTGTAAGTCTTACAGAGTAGTCTTGAATCCTTATTACTGATTCATGTATTGCTGAGAATAGCAAAGTCATTGACAGCTGATCATTCTACAATATTTCCATTACTTTGTACACAGTACCTTTCACTTTGGTTGAGTTCATAAAGGATTTTCCAGGTTTTTCTGAGACCATCTTACTAATCATTTTCCACAGAACAACAGTATTTCATCATGACCACATATCACAGCCCATTCAGCCATCCCCCAATTGATGGGCATTCCCTCAATTTCCAATTCTTTGCCCTGAAAAAAGAGCTGCTATAAATATTTTTATACACATAGGTCTTGTTAAAAAAACACTTTTGGAATATATGTCAAGTAGTAGTATTGTTAGATCAAAGGATATTTATCATTTTATATCTGTTTAGGCATTTTGATCATTTATCAATTAGGGAATGGCTCTTTTTTTTTTTTTAATTTAAATTCCCTACATGTTTGAGTCATGAGGCCTTCATCAAAGAAACTTGTTTCAAAATTCTTTTCATAGTTACTATTGCTAATCATATTTCCCCCCTGTTTATTATATTTTCTATCTCCTTTTACTCTGTCCTCAAAAGTGTTTTGCTTTTGACTACCCCTCTGCTCCAATGTGCCCTCTCTTCTATCACCCTCTCCCCTTGTTGTATCCCCTTTCCCTCCTACTTTTCTGTAGTAAGACAGATTTCTACATCCATTTTGAGTTATGTTACTTCCTTTTTGAGTCAATTCTGATGAGAGTAAGGTTCACTCACTTCCCCTCTCCTCCTTCTCTTTCCCTCTACCATAAAAGCTTTTTCTTGCTTCCTTCACAGGAGATAAATTTATACCACTCCACCTCTCCCTTTCTCTTTCTCTCAATACATTCCTCTATTGCCACTTAATTAAAAAAAATTCTCCCTTTATATTCAACTCATACTTGTACGCTCTGTTTATACATAATTGCCATAATAAGAAGAAAGTTCTTATGTTGCAAGTATCATACTTCCATATAGGAATGTAAACAGATAAATCTTACTAAGTTTCTTGCGAATTCCCTTTCATAATTACTTCCTTATACTTCTCCTCAGTCCTGCATTTGAAAATTAAAATTTTTATTCAGTTCTGATCTTTTGATTATGAATGTTTAAAAATCCTCTATTTCACTGAATTTCCACCTTTTTCCTTGAAATATTATATTCGGTTCTGCTGGGTAGATGATTCTTGGTTGTAATCCTAGCCCCACTATTTTCTAGAATATGTTCCAAGCCCTTTGATCCTTTAATGTAGAAATTGCTAAATCTTATGTTATCCTGATTGTGGCTCTAGTATACTTGATGTGTGCAATATTTTCTCCTTGATCTAGGAGCTTTGGAATTTGGCCATAATATTCCTGAGAGTTTTCATCTTGGGATCTCTTTCAGAATATGATCAATGTTTTTTTTCCAATTTTTATTTTATCCTCTGGTTCTAGATTATTGACAGTTTTCCTGGATAATTTCTTGAAAGAAATTTTTTTTTGTCTGTCATATTTTTTGATCATGGCTTTCAGGCAGACCAGTAATTTAAAAATTATTTTTCTTGGATTTCTTTTCCATGTGAGTTGTTTTTCCATTGAGATATTTCACATTCACATTTCTATGTTTTCCTCTTTTTTTGGTTTTGTTTTGTTATATCTTGCTCTCTGATAAAGTTATTAGCTTTCATTTGCTAAATTCTAATTTTTAAAGAATTATTTTCCTCAGTGAGCTTTTGTACCTCCTTTCCTATTTATCCAATTTTGCTTTTTTAAGGAATTCTTCTCCTCATTAGTTTTTGTATTTTCTTTTGTAGCACTCTCATTTCTCTTCCCAACGTTTCCTCTACCTCTCTTACTTAATTTTCAAAATCCCCTTTGAGCTCTTCCATGGCCTGAGACCAATTCATATGTTTCTTGGAAGCTTTAGATATAGGAGCTTTGACTGTGTTATCGTCTTCTGATGTGCATTATCTATCTTCTAGCTGATTTTCCTTGGCTGAGAGTTCTGGAAACACCACTGCTGCCACTGATTCAGAGGTCCAATACAGAAATCCCCACCCTGGTGCCACAGACCTTTTCTGTTGTCTTCAGCTAGAAAAATTTTCTACTACATCTTTTTGTTTGGAGTCATTATTTAAAGGAATTTGCAGAGTTTGAGGAGAGAGCTTGATGAATCCCTATCTTTGAGAAATATTGAACTGTTCAAAAAAGCATAAGCAGCAACTTTGAGCAAAAATGATAATGAGGATAAAGAGCTCAGAAATAATAATAATAAAAGTATCCCAGATTTATTGCTCAAGAAATAATGATGATCAAGGCATTGACTCAAACAAGAGAAAAAATTGCTTAAACTCAAGATATTTACAATACTCTACATATGGAATCTTTTTGAGAGGGAGAAAAATTGCCCAACATCTCTGAAGCAATTAAATATTGATGATGTGAACAATGGTCTTCCCTTTGAAATCCATGGTGAAAATGCCTCGAAGCACAGGGCTAGTGTGTTAGTTCCTTACCAAATAAGCCTGAGAGCATTGAAAACACCAATTATTGCTTATCTAGGACTTTCCCCTATTTATTATAAATGCTCACCCTTTGCTCAATCTTATAATGTGCTGTTGAAATTCAAAGGCTTTGGCTTCTTCAAGTAATGAGATACAAAAGATGTGGATATAAATATATTGACTTAAATTATAAGGCCATATAAAATCAAACTATATCCATGTCTATGAAATTGGATGGATGCATAGTGGGTCAAGCTCACCTAGGTTGTTCAGGTTGTTCAGGTTGTTCTAGTTGTCATGATTACTATTGAATTTAAGGGAGACTAGGCAAATTAAACTGGCCATACTGCTGTCTGGTTTTGCTGCTCAAGATAGATATGGCTTAAATCTAAAATTACATTAAACTAAACAATTCTTCATCATTTATTAAGATTAAGTGGAGGCAGCACTATGGAGGCACACTGGATAGTTCACTGCCCCTGACAATTTCAGAATCTGAGAATCAAATTCAACATCAGATAATAGATATGGGACCTTGAGTAAGTTGTTTAGTCTCTGATTGCCTTACTCTACCAGAGAAGGAAATGACAAAAAAAAAATCCTGGAATTTTTTTTAAGTTTGATAATGAAATTTCATTATAATTGGATTTCTTTGTAATCCCATTTAATCAATTTAATTTGTTTTAAAACATTATTCTGAAAAAGGATCCAGAGATTTCACTATACCAACAAAAATCTGGAGAAACTAGAAATTTGTGACCTACTCCATCATCATTCCAGAATGCATCTTTAAATAAAGGGGTTCGTGGCCCAAATAAGATTAAGGGCCTCTAAATTAGAGAGGTCAGAATGAGATGGTTCTGGGGACACAAATACAAAAGTCTCTGCCCTTGAGAAATTTAGAGGCTATAGGGGACATTCATTCATTCACTCAGTTACCAATTGTTTATTTATTCAGTACTTATTAGTCAGGCACTGTCCTAGTCCCTAGGGATAGGCAAAGACATATATATATAAATTAGCTTTTTACCTTAAGAAGTTTCTACAGAAGGGAGAAAAGATGTATATTTGCAAATTTATACCCAATACACACATACACACACACACACACACACACACACACACAAAATCCAAGATAATTTTGGAGAAAGGAAACACAAGGAGCTTAAACTGTGATACATAATATTAAAGAACCCATGTACATTATGAAACTAACTGAACGGTTTTACAAACTTGTCCCTAGATTCTTATGGATCGCTTATGGCTAGATGATAAGAAATGTGAACTGATGTTATGAGGTGCCATTCACCAAAGGCCATCACTGCCTAAAAGAGTCTTTGAAAACTGGTAATTACTAATAGGAGTTGGGGGATGAGGGGGAGGAAAGATAGTGCTAAGCTATGGGACTCTTTATTATTCAGAGTTTTGAGCTCTGATCTTTCATTCCTGAAAGGTTATCCTACGTGGAAGATGGAAAAATCCTATCATTCAAGGAAAGATAGAGATTGAATTTTTCTGTTATATTATTCAATGGGATGAGCATAACAATTTCCCCTGAGAAAATTTCCTAAGATTTGAAGACAGGAAGCTCTGGATGGAGGTTTAAGCCAGTTGCAGATATTTTAAAAAATAATGGGGCCTTCAGATTTCCCATTGGGAGCACGTGGTAAAGGAAAAAGAGAATTATTATACAACAATTATTAGTGCAAAGAAATAAAAAAAAAGATATTTCTGAGTCAAGATCACAGACTGGTGGTCTGAAGTTGTTTAGAAATTACATCAAAACCCCAGGAAAAACAAGTTATTAGAATGCAATTAATATAAATCACACATATTAAATTTGATGATATAGAGTATGGGAAAATGCTGTGGCATAATATTTTGGAGAAATTAAATATTAGAGAAATATTGATAAGGAACATGATTTCATTTACAAAGACTGATATGGAAAACTTTTATACCTCTGAGTAGTAACATGCCATTTATCTTGAAAACTTAGAAAGTGTGCTCAGAAATCCCAGACAACAGAATAATTATATTATTTGGAATCATGCCACAAAAAGGATGAAGGAATAAGAATTATGAAAAGACATAATCAATTAATAAATCAACACACATTTATCAAGAGCCTAGTATTGTTAGGCAACTAGATGAGTAAGTGGATGGAGTGCTGAACTATAGTCACTAAGACGAGTTCAAATTTGGCCTTAGACATTTATGAGCTGTGTAACACCGGCAAGTTGCTTAATTTCTGTTTATCTTAATCAACTGAAGAAGAAAATGGCATGATCTTTGCCAAGAAAACACCTTGGACTATATGGTACACAAGGTCATGAAGAGTTCGATATGACTGAACAACAAAAACTAGTTATTTCTTGGAACTGGGGATTAAAAATACAACAATGAAAGCTAAATGGCAAGACACTAAATAGTAGTAACCAAGTTAACTTACAATTATATGGAAAATATGGATTATTTTTCCCCTAATATCCACTGATTAAAAAACAAGGAAGAAATAGAATTGTATGCAATGTAACAGAATTTTAAATCTAGAAGGGACTTCAGAATTCACCAAGTACAAAGTAGTGCTTTCATTTAAATGACAACAAATTAAAGTTCAGAAAGATAAAAGGACTTTCTCAAGAAAATTCAGCCAGGTTGTGGAAGAGTTAGAATTATCATCCTAGTTTCATGATGTCTGGTCAGAATTTTTGCTACTCTAACTCAAATCCTTCATTGCATTCCTGGCTCTACATTAAAGTAGGTAAGATGTAAAAGTTAAGAATCTCTTTGGATTTTTAAATATTAGCTAGAAATTTATCTAGCCTATCATCCATTCAGAATGATTTAAATCTAGATACATCTGGCCTGAATGCTATGGCAAGATCCCTTCTAGTCCTAACTTTTAAATTTCATAACATCCCTCAAAGATAGCTAGAAAAAAAGGTGGAAAAGTGAGACAAAAGTGAGATACATGTAAATTATGTGCTTCAGGCAAATAATGAAAAAGAGGATGAAACTTCTCTTGCCTCACCTCAACAGGCTTTCAGACTATATTGATTAATCTATCTTTTAAACTAGAATTATGTTGTTACTTTATTAGTGTCTATTTCTGTACTGTTAATTTTATGACTCAAATGAGTTAAATGTATGCTTACTGTAACTACAAAGGTCTTATTGATTATTTTATCATAATATAGTATCAGGGAAGAAATGTACTGTTGTGGTAGAGAAAAAAACAAAAGGGAATACAGTATTTTTTTGAGAGTATTCCCTTGCCTAAAAACCTTTGCCCATTTCAGGATTATGAATTTTAGAAGCTTGCTTCTCAGGCAACTCTAATGGTAATCAAAAATAATATTGAATTATTCAATACTATTAAGAATATTTGGTAGGTAAACAAAGTATTCTTTTATTTTTTAAAATTTAATTTAATTTATGGATTAAAACAAACATATATGATATAGCACAATAAAAGATGGTTGCTCATGAAACTGCAAATCATCTATGGAGAACTAGTTTTTTCTTTCAAATATATATCAAAATTATCTTATATAATTCTTTTTATTCCTTTTTTTCTTTCTTTTTCCCTAGAGATGGCTGTAATTATATATATGCACACACACACATATATATAATGTAAAATTATTCTGTACATACTTCTATTTATCAGTTCTTTCTCTCGATGCTGATAGTACCTTCATCTGTTCTTTATAGTTAATATGCGTATTTATAATAGATAAAATAATTTGTTCACTCAAAATCATTCTTATAACAATATTGTTGTTACAGTAGACAATGTTTTCTTGGTTCTGCTCATTTTTTTCTTCATTGTCTTATATAAGTTTTTTCATGTTTTTCTAAGATCATTGAGCTCATCTTTTCTTATAGCACACTAGTATTCCATCACAATCAGCCATTCCCCTGTTGTTGGGCCCTGCAATTTCCAATTCTTTGTCATCACAAAGAGAGCTGCTATAAATATTTTAGAATTTCTAGATTCTTTTTATTTCCTTCTACTCATTTTTGGATGAAATAGTGGTATAGATCTTTGAAAATTACAAAAGGCTCCCCAAAATGATTGGACCAGTCAGGAAAAGTGTTCTTTACAGAAAAATGGCAACTCAAAGACTGACCTCTGACAATGTATCTCATATAGGTGTGGTAAAGCAACTCATGCACTTGGTGCAAGTTACCTGGTGCCAGAAATAGTAATTCTGTGTACACACATCAAATATTTAACCAGGGAAAGCATGCAATAGACATTGAATGTAAACCCAGAGTTCCTCTGTAAACTTCTGGGGACTGGAATGCCATGATGACTCAGCATTTTGACTTGTCAGAGAAGACTATCTCCCAGTCAAGGTTACATTATGAGTTAATAGTTATTTCAAGGCACTTCTTATGAGACTTCACCGATATGATTACTTTTACTTGTCAGTCAGAAAACCCAATTAATTCAAAGGTAATAATAATAATAATGTGTTGTCATAAATACAAAATTAACAAAACATTTAATCTTTACTAGTCAAAAAAAAAAAACTGGAAAAAAAAACTCTCCTCTGCTATATGACAAGGAAGAGACTTTGCTATTTTTTTTTTTAATCTTAAAACATTTTAAAACACATTTATTTTAGAAAACAAAGCCCTAACACAGTTAGTGATCAGAATGGGGGAAAAAAACAAACCCTTAAGAGGTTTTTGCATTGCAAAAAAGATTGAGGAAGGACATGAATTTTCAAACCTTTTTCCTAAATTAGAGGATTCCTCTCCATACGGAGATTTTTTGCCTCGAGAGCCAAGCTGTTTGGAATGCAGAAAGAACAGTCTCAGTTTCTACTAGTCGGAACTGCTATTAAATAGCTTTCAGGCTCAAGTGGATAAGGCAGGTTCTCTATCTGAGGCCTCACTCTGATTTCAGGTCAGATATTTTCCTTCCCTCCCTCCCTTTTTCCTTCCTTCCCTCCTTCCCTCCCTCCCTCCCTCCTTCTCTCTCTTCCTTCCTTCCTTCCTTCCTTCCTTCCTTCCTTCCTTCCTTCCTTCCTTCCTTCCTTCCTTCCTTCCTTCCTTCCTTCCTTTCTCCCTCCATCCCTTCCTCCCTCCACCCCCCTCTCTCTCTTTCTTTCACTCTCTTTTTTTCTTTCTTTCTTGTTTAATTTTCATTTGAACCCAATTAGCTTTTGTTTTTCAGACAGTTAATGAGTTTTATTAAAGACTTTGTATCAGGTACTGTACTAAACATAGGGGATGCAAAAAATGTAAAAGAAAAACCAACAACAAATGAATAAAAAAACCTCAACCACATCCTTTGTCCTCAAGAAACCCACATACAAATGGCAGAGACAACATGCAAAACATGTATGGGGAAAATTTATTTAGTATAAAGGTTAATTTTGGAAGTAAGGCCTTGGAACAGTGGGTGAGTGGATCTAGATATATTTCTGCAGAAAGTGGAATTTGATCTGAGTGTAGGAAGAAGCCAGGAAAGCTTCAGAATACTGCACAGTATCTAAATGAGATATAAATCATTTAAAAGCGTTTAGCTTAAGTAGCCATATATTAAAAACCAAATGAATGAAGGTATATTTTACTAAATATGATATGTTGTTGTATATATATCCTAGCAGTCCATTGAAATGGTTCTTTCAGAGTGTACATATACATATATATGTTTGTGGTGTATATGTATATATATACATATACATATGTATGTGTGTGAGATAGGTACTGCATATCCACAAAGAACTTAGCCCCTAATTGAATAGATGAGCAAGCTAGATCCCATTTTGGAAACTGCAGTATTCTTAATTATCCCAAACTTTTTCTTGACATAAAAACAAAACCAAAATTATGTTTTGAACACCACTATTTTCTGATGATATTATATATGTCAGAACCATGTTAATCAAAAATAAAATTAAGAATCAACCAAAGATATCTGAGAGAAACATTGTGGGTATAAGTGAAGTACTACATATTACAAATGATGAAATTCATGTAAGAAACATGTAAGCAAATATAATCTGGAAACTAATGATCACCACTTGTTCTATGTTTGTTCTCTTGTAATACTGAGATCTGTAAAATAACCACCAACATATTGAATGAGTTCTCTCTCCAAATAGCTTCCTCTCCCTGACCTTGAAGGGAGCATGTGAATTATGGCACAGGATTATAAAGTATGAATGGATTGTGATCTGCATTAGAGAGAATACCCATATGGATAAAACCACATATTCCTTGATGTATTTTGTCTCAAAGGATTGGAGTTATTAAATAGTACAAGTGAATTAAATGAGTAAGAAAGAATCCAGGAAAAGATCTGGAATGTCTCTCTACATAGATGTGGTAATTCTAGCTGAGCCAAGTATTTGGAGACAGGGAAATAACTACGACACTGTAAATATAAAATTGCATTATCTGTTGTTGGTCCTCTCTATGAAGCTAATAGAGCATATTGTATTATTACCCTGAACAGCCACGAAATCTTGGTTTTAGACACAGTCTTCTCAAAATCAGATCATGTTTTTGTATTCTGATTGTGGGATTTGATATTCCCTGGCTCTTTCCTTTAAATTTTTCTATTGTGATTTGGATCTCCTAAAACAATGGAATTCAAGGAGAATGCCTAAACAGAACCATAAAGGGGTTATGCTAAGTGATGTGTGATCAATCAAACTGAAGCTAGGAATGGTCAGTTCATTCATGAAGTTTCTTTCCAAATCAATCACATCTACCATTATTTCCCAGTACTCCTTGCATTAGACTCATTCTTTCTGATAGGTATGTCCTCAGCATCACTTTTAAGGATCCAGGTGTAATTGGGAATTTCATTCTGCATCTCTTACGCACATATAATAGCACACCCACATTCTGGCTTTCGGTCACCCCATAACTGTAATGTGCACTCTGGAAGACTGGCTCTGAGCTCAGGGTAGTTATCAGAGCATCACCTCTTCTTCCCTTCCTTTTTAACTTTGACTGGGATAGATGAGTAGGCATGGATGACTTGCAATCTGCATTCAGATTTTTCCATTAACATCGTGTTTTGTATCAGACTCATTCATTGTATTCACACAGCCCCAACCCAATTCAGGCCTTCTTTGTTTCTTAGCTAGACTATGTCATTTTCATCCTTATATTTCTATTCTCTGGAATAGTAGGTATCTAATAAATCCTTCTTGTATCAAATTAAACAAGATATCCAAAGTACGCTAATGCTCATGCATATATACATCCCTTTTCATAAAAATTGCAAACTTAATAAGAGTAAAAATTTCCCTTATAAATGACAATTTTATGTTCTATTGATAGAAGCATTAGAAACTATGCAAATGTGACTGACAAGACAAATCTTGAATATGAAGACCAATGCTCAGATTCTGGTTTCTGTAATTTGCTACCTAGCTGTGTGATATTGGGTAACTCATTTAACCTCTCTGAGTAAAAAATTCTACAAAAGAGGAATAATTATGCTAATAATTATCTTACAGGTTTGTTATGAGGGTTAAAGGAGATAATGAACCTAAAGCATTTTGTCATTAAAAATATTGTGAAATGACTATAAATTAGAAATCTTTTTCCCAATAACCACATACTTTCAGACTTCACAGACTACAACTATTTCTATTCAGTCTTCCAATTGAAGGCTTAATAACTCAGTTATATCAATTTCAGTTTTACCCAATCTTAAAAATGTTAGTGAAGCTAAAACTATCAAATTAAGTCAATATATAAACATAAATAAATAAACCAGTAGGTCAAAAGAGTATAGCAGGTCTAATAGATCTAGATTCAATAGCTAAGTCAATTCTATCTTACATTGCTAATGACAAATTATATTTTGATATAGAATAATTTTTGCCATTAGAAATGAAATCAATGTAGTCAAACATGATTCTGTAGCACAAAAATTATATAGCAAGCATGAAGCATCCAATTTTAGGCTTCCCAACATGTATGGAAGAAGAACTCAATTACTTTCACCAATGGAAAGAACCTGACCTTGACAAAACCCTAGATACTATGATCTAGGCATAGAACTCATGAAGGAAGGAAGGAGAATGTACTGAACATCTTTAAACAACAGCTACTAGAATCATGATTAGAGGGAAAAATGGATTGAATGAATGCTAAATGAAAAGAGATTACTAAGTGGCAGTAATAGAATGAGAATCTGGAAGTTGCAATAGAGAGAAGTAATCTAATCTCTTCCCCATGACTAGTGAGTACTGGGGCATGAGTGAAAGTCTAGCTACTGCTGGAAAATATAAGTAGGGAAATTTTGTATTTTTAGGAGGAAGTTAGGACTCAGTGAATGGAGGACAATTGAGTAATTAAGAAAATCAAAAAGGTTTAAAATGAGATCTATAGAGTTCAATGAAAAGGTTGAAGTCAGGAGTGGAAGTCAGGAGTAAGTTGAATAGGATAAAAAGAAAGGAATAGTAAAGAGAGCATAGAGAATGAGGGGTTCAGGGTAACTGAAATATGGTTGGTATCACAGCGTATTAATCATTAAAAAATGAATTCAGGTAGAATATCATTGTTTACAGTGATTAAGTTATTTCACAATGTGATAGAATGATGCGAGAAAGACAAGTTCTCTAGAGCATTAAAGGGAAAGACCATTGATCAAGTTGGTGGATTTCTACCCATTATTTTCAAATAATAAATGTTTGTGTTTGCCCCAGAACTTTTCTGCTTCTAAGAAGAAATAGAAAAATTCAAAGAGAAGTCAATTTTATTAAATTCTGTGGGTTTATAATTGATTTTCATGTCTTTATCATTGGCCAAAATATCTTCTTACATAAGCTTGGATATATGTGAATTCCTCAAAAACATGGATAGCAGCATGGGAATTTGGGGCATCTTTTGTATTAGTTTTTATCTAACCCCTACTCATTGAATAGGTGTGGCTTCAAACAAACTGAGAACTAGGAAAAACCTCAATTTAGAAAGGTCAAAATTACCTGTTGCATCCTGGGCCATCACCAGTTGTCTTGACCCAAATTTGTCTTTGCACTGGACTCTAAACAATCTTGAGGAGAGGGCAAGGCTGATGACTCTGTGTAGTTCTGTTTCACTTAAATCCAATTCACAAGCAAGTTTCTCATATCATTGGTCCTTTTTGAGTACAAAGGTAGAACAACAACATTCTCAGTATTTAGCATAATGCCTGGTACATAGGAGATGATTAATAAATTTTTACTGACCAACTTACATATTTTTTTTCCCATCAGAATGCTAACATGATCAATCTTACTTGCTTGTACAAAGCTTAGAAAAACCTGTATAGTAATCTTTTCTCAAACTATGCTTAATTTCCATGCTCAACCTTGCCTATTCTTTTGCCAGATCAGTATCTAGTATAATGCTTTTCACTTAAATTATTTTTATCGAAATATAATTCCCATGGTCAACCTACAGGTACCATTGTATTACTTTGGCTTGGTGAATCTATATTTTTGGAGCCTCTGAGATAAAAGACCTTTCATGTTTACTTCTGACTTTTTTGTTGTTGCCAGAATTTACACATCAATTGGAGAAAAGTTTAGCTGCCATTCAACCCTGACAGGTATGTAACTTGAGGATATCTGTTTGCCCCTTCACTGGCTGCTTCAGAGATCAAATAGAAATTTATTCTGTGGTTAAATTAAAATGATAATGTATTGGTCTGGAGATTCCTTTTGTGAGATTAGCTTTGAAATGTTACATATTTTCATGCCTGGAAACTCTCTTTGGGTAATGCATCATGGCAGCACAGTGGATGAAGCTCTGTCACTGAGAGTCAGAAGATCCTGATTCAAAATTGAGCAGTGCTTTTTACTATCCATATGACCTTGAGGAGAAGTCACTCAACATCACTATGTCTCGTGTATCTATAAATTGAGAGGATTTGGACCAGATGACTTATAAGACTTCTATCAAATCTAAATCTTAGTAAGGGCAAGAAACCCTATTCTTTGTTCTGGAAATTTTCTAATAGTCTTTGGCAAAACAAAACAAAACTAAAACAATATAGTTATAATCAGACTATTTATTAATTTGAACATCATATGTGAACTTAAAGCTGAGCAGCTCTTGGAAAACTATTTATCAACCAGGCAACATTTCAGGCATTGGAGATAAAATGAGTAAGGACTTTAGTGGGGAAAAATAAGTAAATATAAACATGCATGTATATTTATAGACATACACATGTAACATGAAAATAAAGTTAACATATGCATATTTTTAAATTAACTATAAATTAATTTGAGTGAATGAGCACTGGTAAACTAGCAGGAAATTAAAAAAGACTAGTGAAATCCCTTCATTTTAGAGATCAGAAATAGAACCCAGAGAGGTTAAGTTATTGCTTATAGGTATCCAATTAATAAATTGCAGAGCCTGAATTAGAAATCTAAGATCTTCTCATCTCTTTTAACATGAGAGTAACTGTGTTCCCATCCTAATTCATTTGCTTCTCTTCTGACTGGGAAAAACAACAGTCTAAATATAATTACTATTTCTATTAACTTTCCAACTTGAGATGTACCTCTGCTACCTAAAAATCAACTTATCAGCCATTTCCTAATATAGGATGTTTAATACTTTTCTCCTTGTAGGGAGTTCCAATGGTACAATCTATATACAATAGACTGCTCCTGTTTCTTTCAGTTAATCACACTTGTGGAGAATCTTTCCACTGGGCTTGGTCTCCATGACCAGGCATTACTGTTCCCCTGACGTAACTACTAGAATTGTAGGGTAAGTGCCTGAGAGGAAATACTCAGCCTCTATAAGGATGCCCTTGAATTTCTAAATCTACAAAATGACCTATTAAATGATGCCAAACATCACAGGAGACATGAAAGACTGTCTTGCTGTTACACAACCTACATTATTCACACCTATCACTTCTCTAGCCCTTGAAATTCCAAAAGAGTTAGGAAACACCTCAGGCTTAGCTTCCTAAACTTGTTTGATGTTAGACCTTGAGTGGGGCATATAAGGGTTTGGACTTCCCAGAGGTGGAGCTTTAAAATGACTTATTCCATGCTATAATTAAATTCACTTTGGAACAAGTTGCTTAGACAAGGAAACCTAAAGTTATCTGGTTGAATGATTAAATCTCGGGACTGTGTTTTGTGTAATTTTTACACATGACTCAGTGCTGTATACTGACCATTTCAACTCTGCTCCAATTTCTCATTATAAAATAAGGATTAGAAGAGCTACCCTGTCTGCATGGTACTTTTTTGATCAGCATTGGCCAAATTGTTCTTTGTTCTTTGTTCTCAAAGAGGAACATGACATCAGGGAGGTGATGCTATGACACACAAGTGACTTGGATTTAAGGAAGAATGGGCTGCACAAAGTCACCAGCCTCACTTTCTTTTTTGGAGCCATTTAGGTCTAGTGGCAAGATATGGATCAGGATGACTGGTCATGGCTCTGGATGTAGAAGGAGATCCTGACTTTTTTACACTAAGGTCTTTCCCAGTCTCAGCTGAACTGGGCCAATGCCCAGTGATTAATGTTAGATAAGAAATGAGGCAAAGAGTGGGAGAGAGCTCTGGTGAGTCTCCTATCTTGGTTCTGTCTCTGCCACATATTGGACAAGTCACTTAACTTCTCAGGGCTGAAGGCAACACTCTAAGATAATCTCTACCTCAGACAGTGAGTCTAGTAATAAATGAGTGAATGAATGAAAAAAATATTTATTAAGGGTTATCTATATAGCAGGCACTGTGCTAAGTATTAGGAAAGCAAATACAAAAAGTAGGATTGTTCTTGCCCTCAAGGAGTTTATATTCTAAAAGACAACACAGATGTTGGAATGGTCCAGGAACAGGTATTTTGGACTGGGAAGTAAGAATGATAGTTGTTAGAATCCTAGTGTTAACTCAATGGAATTTTTTTTTTAATTTAATAGCCTTTTATTTACAGGATTTATACATGGGTAACTTTACAGCATTAACAATTGCCAAACCTCTTGTTCCAATTTTTCACCTCTTACCCCCCACCCCTCCCTAGATGGCAGGATGACCAGTAGATGTTAAATATATTAAAATATAACTTAGATACACAATAAGTATACATGACTAAAACATTATTTTGCTGTACAAAAGAATCAGACTGAATTATTGTACAATTAGCTTGTGAAGGAAATCAAAAATGCATGTGTGCATAAATATAGGGATTAGGAATTTAATGTAATGGTTTTAGTCATCTCCCAGAGTTATTTTTCTGGGCATAGCTAGCTCAGTTCATTACTGCTCCATTAGAAATGATTTGGTTGATCTCGTTGCTGAGGATGGCCTGATCCATCAGAACTGGTCATCATCTAGTATTGTTGTTGAAGTATATAATGATCTCCTGGTCCTGCTCATTTCACTCAGCATCAGTTCGTGTAAGTCTCTCCAGGCCTTTCTGAAATCATCCTGTTGGTCATTTCTTACAGAACAGTAATATTCCATAATTTTCATATACCACAATTTATTCAGCCATTCTCCAACTGATGGACATCCATTCAGTTTCCAGTTTCTAAGCCACTACAAAAGGGCTGCCACAAACATTCGATGCACATACAGGTCCCTTTCCCTTCTTGATAATCTCTTTGGGATAAATCCAGTAGTAACACTGCTGGATCAAAGGGTATACACAGTTTGATAACTTTTGAGCATAGTTCCAAACTACTCTCCAAAATGGTTGGACTCGTTCACAACTCCACCAACAATGCATCAATGTCCCAGTTTTCCCGCATCCCCTCCAACAATCATCATTATTTTTTCCTGTCATCTCAATGGAATTAATAGAAACAATGCTTATAGTTCACACCTTTGGAGCTCATACCTTTAAGAGAGTTTACATAAGAGCTCAAACGTTAGAATTTTCAAGTCAGGAGATTCATACCTCCCATAATCCCACTCTCTCAGAAGAAGATTAAACCTTTGAGTTCATACCTTTAAGAGATCATATATAAGAAGCTCTTAGAGCTTCACTCAGACAATCAGTCAGGTCAGAAGATTGACAAGCTAGAAACTGAAGTCGGGTAGAACAAAGGATTCAGAGGAGTAGAACCAAGATTCAGAGAGAGCTGGAGGCTGAAGCTAGCAACAAGAACTCTTGGAACCAAAGAAAGCTAATTGGACTATTTTGGATGAGACAATAAAAGATTTGAACTTTTATCACCTGGCTGTGTTTAAAGTGATTACTATTCTGAATTGAAACTAAGGTTGCCTCCAGGAAACCTCCCCAAGAAAACTGCTCTCCCAGAGAGAACCATCATATTTTAGAAAAGAAAAGAAAATAACACCACAGATAGTGACTTTAGCCCTAGAGCAATTAGTAAGAATGCAATATATAAACACAAGTAAATATAATGCATAATAGTGAATATAAATGCATTTTAGTTTTTCATTATAAAGTGTTATTTGAGGTCAAAAGGGAAAATCATTTCGAACTTGTGGATCAGTCAAACATGCTAAAGGAAATGGTATTTTGTTTTGTTTTTCAAAGATGTATATAAATTCAACCAAGAAAGAGATAGAAGATACCTCAGGCCTAAGAAACATCTGCAAAGCTTCTGAAGAGTAACAATAAAATTCATGACCAATGAATGATTACATATACATTTTTAAAAAGAATTATGCCTCAGTTATCTCATCTGTAAAATGAGTCAAGATTGGAATATATGATCTCTAAGTTTGATATCTATATACAACAAAATAGGACCATATTAATAGTTTTATTTATTTTAAAAAATTTAAGCAATTTTGACATGCCACATCTTAATTTTCATATTAAAAGCTCTCTGAGAGCAAAATGAGAATATATGCATTGAAATTCCAGATAACATAAATCCCTTCTTTCTGAGTGACCTTTTCCTCCTTTTCAGTCTCATTGCACTTTGTGTGGACTTCTTAATATAATCCATTTTTCTATGTGTCTAATTTTTCTGACTAGATTGTTAGCCCTTTGAAGCCAGGGACTGAGTCTTATTTATCTCTGAATCCCAACCATAGTTTGGAAGAACCTTCCTCTAGTAAGCACTTGATAAATGTGAAATGCATTTGAATTTGAATATCACAGTAAGATGATATAAGATAATTACAATATAGGATGAGAAAGGAAGAAAAGTGTTACATATAAATCTAAATATAATTACTATTTCTATTAACTTTCCAACTTGAGATGTACCTCTCTTACCTAAAAATCAACTTATCAGCCATTTCCTAATATAGGATGTTTAATACTTTTCTCCTTGTAGGGAGTTCCAATGGTAGATCTTCACTTTTAGTTGAAGATATTCTTGACTTTTATATCTTATTCTTCAGTCTTTTGAGAAGAGAATCCAAGAATATTAAGCTCTTTATTTGAAGATTTAGGATTATTAGATTTTTTTAAAATCTGTAATCTTCTCTCTAGTAATACTAAGTCTATCAATGCTAGTAAATGATCTTGAGTTTTGGTCACATCTTTCATATTAAAAAGAAAAATAATGCATATTACAAATCATCAATGCCTCATCAAGGGTTTCTTGGTCTTCATTCAAAAAGTTAGAAATAAAATCCCATCTTGATATAATACTTACAAACCTATCAAATAAAATTAAGAATAAGAAATTTACACGATAATTTCATTGTATATTTGAAAAGAATAGCAAATTGTACATAGTAGATTTAGTTTCATATGCAATCATCTTTTTATTGCTTTGTGTTATAAAAATGATTGTTTTATTTCATAAATTAAAAAGAAAATTAAAATATCATGCATTTTAATTGTACTTTTCTATTATATGAGATATAAATATTCACAAAGAATTTATAAGTTGAAATCATAGCATAATAGGATTTAGAGTTATAAGGGACCCTAAATTAAATTTAATTTAAAACTCTAGATTCTCATTATGTAAATAGAAGAAAAGAGGAAATTGAAGCCCAAAGAAGTTGAATTCTTTAAGATCACATAAATATGAAAAGTAGGATTCAGTTCCCCAGTTTTTAACTCCAAAGCCATTGCTTTCCCATTTTTCCCTTTATGCAACATAATAAAAAGTATTGCCAAACTTCACTGTTTTCTAAAATTTTCATTATATCTTTAGTTCACGACTACCATAATATTAGCTTGACTTAGCTCTGAAATCAAATGATTAATGATTTTAGTACTAAAAAGAAAATATAGTTCACAGTTTATAGTAGAAACATAAGCAAAATAGATCTAAGGATTCATGAAAGAATACCCTACACTCATTTACTTCTGACAAATCAGCTCAGAGTTTGCATCATTAGAAGTTCAAGGCTGTGAGAGAATCTGAATTTTACATGAGAGAAACATTGATGTGACATTATCAATTTTTGTGATGGAAATATAAGTCTCTTGAAGGTAGGGAATACTTCTTTTTACATTTGTATTTCCACTGCCTGATACAGTTTTGACATTTTTCATTTATTTTTATTAATTGATTAATACAATGAGGAATTGAAAGCATGATCAGGAGAGAAGAACTTTGAAAAGAAAATGAGCAGTTGTCTGAAACATTTTATGGTAAGAGCCAATACTAAAAGATAGGTTTATTCATGAAGATCTCTAGACTCTGTCTTCTAAAAGGTAAGAATATACTGTATTTTATTCACGGGTGACAGCAGAACAGAAAACATGCTACAGGTAGATTAAATGTGTGAGTAATCTGATTCCATGGCAAGTATTTATCCTCTGAACTTTTCCAAAAGCTCATAAAAAAAATCCTGTGTAACCTTAACCTTTACAGTCTCTTTGTAGTTCTAAGCTTCCTATAATAACAACAGGAGTTCAGTAGTTTTCAATATGGTTTATGGTGTAACCAATATGCACAACATGTAACATTTGGGTTTTCTGTCTTCCTGAAAATACAGGTGCATCTGGTATCAATTCTATTTCTTGGGAACATACCATTTAGATTTCCAAGAGCAGACTCCACTATCCTTCATTCATTTATACCATAAAGATGACTACTGAGCATGAGGAAAAGAAATATAAAGAAAAGTGATACTTGCACATTGTGAAATGATTTTCTTGCTGGGGAAATCACTTGCTTTGGATGCCAGTCCAGGATGAGTACGGCTCTTTCACCTTTGTGCTTACATTACCCCCACTCCCCCCCAAAAAATTGTCTACATGTAAAAGATATCAGAAGCTTGAAAATTCTGAGGACAAGTGCTATAAGAAATTCCTTATGGATTTTTAATAACTCAAAAGTTTCATCATCATCATACTTTGATACTACAATATTATTGCTATGCAGAAAGGACTACTGAAGAAGTCTAGAGATAGGTACAATGGAATTTAGTAAAGATAATAACAGTGGCACATGAGAGAAACTGAATAGGATAGTGTAATGAGATCAAACACAAATAGAAGTGGGGGCCACTACATAAGTACTTAAGGATCTCTGTGTGGCACATATTGATTTATATTTATTGTGTTTCCTGGTTACATTTAATCCAGGTCAGGCTGCATGGGAGAATATTGTGGACTACATGATTAACACATCTGATATAGTAGTCAGTGCCCCAGATTTGGAGTCAGAAGACCTGGCTTAGACTAGATCTCCTATTTACTACCACTATGACCTTAGGTAAATCTATTAACATATCTAGGAGCAAGTTTCATCATTTTAAAATTGGCAATAATTATATTACCACATTTAATTTACAAGATGTTGAGAGAAAAATAATTTATCAAGCTTGAAGGGTTATATGAAAATAAAATGTTGCTCTCATATTTATTTTTCTTTTTTTTTGAATTTGACTTGTTTGGGACTAAAGGTAAACAAAATGTTAATTTATTAAGACTCAGTTTTCTCTTGAATTATAGATCCAGAGCTAGTTCCACAACATGTTTTCCTTAATGTAATAAGTATTTATTGTTAGGCTGGAGTCTGTAATCTAGAGATCTTTTGCTTTCTTTCAATTCTTAGCCAAATTGTAGAAAACATTAAGGAAATGGTTTGTGAGCACTTAGTAAGGAAAAGGATAATCATGTAGTATCATTAAAAATCATTAAGTCAAACTAACTTCTTTTCTATAATTAACAGAGTAACTTGACTGATAGATCAGATAATTTAGAATCTATAGATATATTCATCTCTAGATTATATCACAGTAAAATAGATTTGAGGCCATTTGAAAAATTCAACACATTAACAGTGGTTTCCTATCATCTCTAGGATCAAACATAACATCTACAGGCATTTAAAGTTCTTCATAATTTCCATCCTACTTCCCATCCCCAGAAATATACCTTAAACCTTATACCTCACCACATTTTCTGAAATTCAGTGATGTGGATTTCCTGTTCTTTTCCCAACTTTGACAATTTTCCATAGTTATTTCTCATGGCTGAAATGCTCTCCCATCTCATCTCTATTTCCTAGAAGTCCTAGCTAAAATCCTACTGTTTAAAGAAAACCTTTCCTGATCCCTCTTAATTCTAATGCTTTCCTGCCGTTGATTTTTTTCAAATGTATCTAACCTATAACTTGTCAGAACATGTCAGAACATGTGGTCTACCCCATTAAAATATAAGTTACTTGAAGGCAGAAACTATCCTTTTCCTATTTTTGTATCCCTAGCACTTCATTGTTTGGAAAAGAGAAAGTGCTTAATAAATATTTGTCAATTAACCGTCGACTTAGAGGAAATTCTCTAGTGGAATGGCATCAGAAATCCCTCTTTAGCCCTATGTTGTTCAATGCTGTCAGCAACAATTTATTATAGGGTTGAGTTAGCAAATTTGAGCATTATGGTGTTATATAGAGAGTATTAAATATGGAATAATAAGGTACCTGAGTATAAATCCTGCCTATGGAACTTAGTGATATAGTATGTTCATAAGAAAATTACTTCCCCTTCTCTGAGCTTTAGTTACTCCAACTGTAAAATATACATAAAAAGCAAAACTCATTTCAAAGGTTTGTGGTGATACTTAAATGAGACAATATTTATATAAATTATTTTAAAAACTCTAAAGCAGGATATAAATGTTGATGATGATTATTGTCACACTGGCATGTGACACAAAGCTGAGACATTGGATGACATATTCTGGATGCAAAATGATCTTGACCAGCTGAGAAGAATAGCCTGTATTAAAAAGATGAAAATTTAATAAAGGTAAACGTGAATTTTACATTTCATAAATACAAGATGGGGAGAAGAGAATGGGTCAACAGTATGACATGACAGCCAAAATACCTAATATGATGGTAGAATGTATAAAGAAAGAAATAACTTCCAAAATGATGAAGATAATAGAACCAACATATTCTGATTTGACCACATTTGTAGTATCATGCTTAACTCTGAACATTACATTTTATAAAAACAAACAAACAAACATGACAACTGGAATTATATTTAGAAGATGATGAGCAGACTGAAGATGTGAGACTAAGAAATGTGCTTTGAAATATTTGAAGGAATTTGGAGATATTTAATTTGTTCTTCTAGCCACAGAGGACCAGAACATTGGGAAATCCAAATGATAGCTCAAGGTCAACATGTCTAAAACAAAGCTTGTTATCTTCCCTCTAAACCTGCCCATTAACAGATTTTTAAAGTATCTTTGAGCAGTGGTGTCAAAATAAAATAGAAATAGGGGTCTAAGGATCCCTGTGGCTATATATTGATTTGGAAAATCACATATTCTATTTTTTAAAATTTATTTTGTTAAATATTTTCCAATTATTTAGTTGTGTCCATAGTATTCCAGGCTCTTCTATTCTTTATTGTCTCTCAAAGTTTGCTTAAGCTCATCTTTATTGTTTCCATAACACTATCTATCTCATCTTCTGCTGTGCCTTTCTGCTTATGCCTTTTATCTTTTCTAATATTAAGGTCTCTTTCAAAGATTTCTGTCTTCTCATTAGGTGGCCAAAGTATTTAAATTTTACCTTCAGTATTTGTCCCTACAATGAATAGACTGAATTAATTTATTTAAGTATTGAGTGATTAGATCTCCTTGCTATTGCTGTTCAAGAGTCTCAAAAATCTCTTCTAGCACCATAATTAGAAAGTATAGATTTTTCAGCCCTCAGTTTTCCTTATGGTCCAATTCTCACAGCCATACATTTCTATTGTAAAAACCATAAAATGTCTTGACCATATGGACTTTTGTTGGCAAGGTGAAAATGATGTCTCTGTTTTTGAGTATGGTTTCCAGATTTGCTATAACTTTTCCTCTAAGGAGCAAGTGCATTTTAATTTCAAGAATATAATTATTATCTGCAGTGTTCTTTGACTCTAAGAATATAAGCTGTCACACTTCTACCATTTCTTTTCCATCTATTTGCCAGACAGTTATGGGATCAATTGCCCTGATGTTAGGGTTTTGAAAAAAAAAAAATATATATATATATATATATATATATATTAACTTTCAAGCTAACTTTTACACTCTCCTCTTTCACCCTCATCAAGTGGCTTCCTAATTATTCTTTATTTTCTGTCATTAGAGTGTTACTGTCTGCATATCTGAGATTGCTGATATTTCTCCCAGTGATGTTAATTTTATTTTCTGATTTTGTCCAATGTAATATTTCTCATGATGATTTCTCATTATTTCTCATATAAGTTAAATAAATAAGGTGACAATATACAACCTTATCATCTTCCTTTTCCTATCTTAAACCAATAAATTGTTCCATCTTGGTTCTAACTATTGCTTCTCAATCTGCATAACAGTTCCTCAGGAGACAAGTAAGATGATCTTTAAAGACTTGCTGCATTTTGTTGTGGTCCATGCAACTAAAGACTTTTGTATAGTCAGTGAAATAGAAATAGATTTTTTTGGAACTCCCTGGCTTTCTCTGTAATGAGGGAAAGTTGGCAATTTTGTCTTAGAGTCTGTTCTGTGTCTTTGAAAACAAGCCTGCTGTAATATTCAGTTCACATATTGCTAAAGCCTAGCTTGCAGACTCTCAGGTATAACCTTTCTGACATGTGAGGTTACTATAATTATTCATACTTTGGACATTCTTAGGCTTTGCCCTTCTTTAGGATTGGGACATAAAAATTGAGACACAAACTCATTTTTTTTCCCAACCTAATGGCCATTGTTGAGTTTTCCAAATTTGTTAGCATATTGAGTGCAGCACTTTTACAGCATTATCTTTTAGGATTTTAAATAGCTCAGCTGGAATTATGTTATTTGCACTAGCCTTATTGTTAGCAATGATTCCTAATTTTCTTTAGATTTCATTCATCCTAGAGAATGAATGAAAAAAAAAACCTACACCATTGTGGTTACAGTGATATTAACCACTGTACATTAGTGTACATTTCTGTCATCTTTTCTCAGTCTTTTCTACTTCTGTGTCTCTACCACTTTTGTCTTTATCATGCCCATTTTTTTTTGCATGAAATGTTTTCTTAATATCTCTAATTTTCTTGAAGACATCTCTTATCATTCTGATTTGGTTGTTTTCTCCTGTTTCTCTTATTTAAGAAAATTTCCTTATCTCTGCTGTTCTCTGAAATTCTGCATTCAGTTGAGTAGATCTTTCCCTTTCTCCCTTTCTTTTTGCTTTTCTTCTTTCTTCTGCTATTTGTAAAACTTCATCAGACATCCATTTTGCTTTCTTGTTCTTTTTTTTTTTTTTTTTTTTTTTTTTTGTAGCTATACAATTTTACAAATTCTTGCCATAGTTCTTCAGGCATTCTATAGTGATTAAATACTCATAGTATTTAATCCCTTAAATCTATTCATCACTTACATTTCATATTCATAAAGGATATTATTTAAGTTATACTTATGTGTTCTGATGGTTTTCCCTGTTTTCTTTAATTTAGCTCTGAATTTTGCAAAAAGAAGTTCATCATTTGAGCCAGTAGCTCCAGATCTTGTTTTAACTGACTGTATAGAATTTCTCTATATATGGTTGCAATGCATATAGTCAATCTAATTTGATGCTGATGTTCTGATGATAATAATACATAGTTACCTTTTGGTGTTGATTTGTTAGGACCAATGAATTATCTTTAAAAAAAAAAACAACAACAACTCTTTTTGTCTCTGCCCTGCTTTATTTTGTACTTCAAGGTCAAAATCGCCTTTTATTCGAGATGTCTTTTGATTTCCTGCTTTAGCATTTCAATTTCCCATGATGAATATATCTTTTTCTGTATGTATTATTCTTAGCAGATATTGAGGTCTTTATAGAATTAATCAACTTGGCCTCTTCAGTATTAATGGTTGGAACATTGACTTGTATTATTATGATGTTGAAAGGCTTGCCTTGGATTCAAAAAGACTTCATTCTATCTGGAGATTATACTTCTGTACTGCTTTTCTCACCTTTTTTATTGACTATCAGGACTACTCCATTTCTTCTAAGGGCTTCTTTTCCACAGTAATACATATTACACATATATGTAATACATATTACATATTCATGTATATATTATACACATAACATATTGTTTATATTATATGCATATATTACTCACATGTAATATAATATTGTAATGTGTATTATATCTATATTGCACACATATACAATATAATATACATTGTGTACATAGTATACATATATATTGTATAAATATATAATATACACATGTGATATACAATATATTTTATGTGTATATTATATTCATATAATATGCATTACATATATGTATAATGCAAATTATATATATATATATATATATATATATATATATATATATATATACATACACATATATATAAAATCATTTGAATTAAATTCACCCCTTCCTGATCTTTTAAATTCATTGACCCTAAAGATGTTGATGTTTAATCTTTCCATTTCCTGTTTGACCATATCCAGCTTATCTTAGTTTTTTGATCTTGCATTCTAGATTCTTGTGCATTATTGATCTTAACAGCATCAGGCTTTCCTTTAATCAGTAGACAACTTAGCTTCTTTTTGATTTTGCCCCAGATGCTTCATTTTCTCTGGAGCTACTTCTAGTTTCCCAGTAGCATGTTGGACTCCAGAGCTGAGGTGTGTCTTTTTCCTGCGTCATGTCTTTTATTATTTTAATACTGCCCATAGGGTTTTCTTGGCAAAGATAATGAGGAGTCTGTCACTTCCTTCTCACTCAATGGATCACCTTTTGTCAGAACTCTCCACTATGACTTATTTATTTTGCATAACCATGTACAGCATAGTTCATAGTTTCATTGACCTACACAAGGCCCTCTGTCACAAGAAGGTATTGATACAGAAGGGAATTTTTTTATTGTCTTTTATAAGGATAAGAAGACAACTCTGACAGAACCAGAAAGTTCATGTTGGAAATTCATGAAAGAAAAGTTTAAATGAATGAATTAGGAATGACTGATGTTTGATTTATAGCTGTTGAGTCTTTTCATGGGTCAGTAGGAAAAATTAGTCATCATAGGACCTTGAGCAAAGAAACAAAGATATGGAAGGAAGCCAATGTGGTGTAATGAAACCTGAATTCAGATCCTGTCTCTATGTTTATACTCTATGACTTGGTGAGAGCACATAACCTTTCTTGATCTCAGTTTCATGATCTGTATGATGAGGGATAGGAACTAGACATACTATGAAGTGCCTACTATCTCTAGTTCTATGATATTAAATAGGCCAATATAGATTATATGAAGTGGACATTTTTTACCTTTTTCCTCCTTTCTTTCTTAAACAGTTTTAGACAAGTGAGACTGGCTAAAATGATTACCAAAGGCTGCAGTAAAGGAGAAAAGGTATCATCTATTGAAATTATGTCAAAGTGGAGATACTTTTTTTGAATTTATGTCAGACATGGGGTTTGGCAAGTCTTGAACAAAGGCTTCTTTGAAATTACTTTACTAACCAGCAACTTTACCCTATTACTTAATAAATTATTCTCATATTGAATTTGCTGAATTGGCATTGTAGTAAGACTAATTCACAAACTTCTGTCCTAAATTCCTTCTATGGATTCTTGATTGAAAGACTGGCTAGAGATGTTAACCTTTAAGAAAGTTCTATCTATTAGCTAGCTTTTTAAAAAAATAAATTTAAAAAATTAGATTACTGTAAATAACAAAAGCATTACAGATAAAGTTATCGTGGCTTCAATGGCAAGGAATATTAAATAGTTCTCAGAGTAATCAAAAATAATGAAAAAATGATTTTTTTCTCCAGAAAAATAGAGGTTTTATGGAAGTAGTAGTATTTTGACATACAGATTTTTGACATTTGATCCAGAATGAGTACCAATCACAGAAAGTGTTTTTTGGCATGAAATACAAATTGCTGTGATTTTATGGAATTGCAAATATAACCTTGAGCACCTTTAGACATTGCATTTCTTTAGTGCATTGAAGTGCAAGTTTTTACTGGTTTCAGAGACCAGGAGGGGACAGTTTCTTAACTTTTTCCCCAGGCCTTGAACTATTCTCTGAAGTTATTAGTTCAGTGCATCCTTTTCCTGTAACAGTGTAGGTCACCAGTTGATATTAGCTAAATAGCATTTGCCTATCTTAGCCAAGGATAACAGTTTTGTATCACCTTTTTTTTCTTCCTCCCTCCCATCCTCTTTCCCTCCTTCTCTCTTTCCTTCCTTCCTTCCTTCCTTCCTTCCTTCCTTCCTTCCTTCCTTCCTTCCTTCCTTCCTTCCTTCCTTCTTTCCTTCCTTCCTTCCTTCCTTTCCTCCCTCCCTTCCCCCTCTCTTTCTTTCCTTCCTTCCTTCCTTCCTTCCTTCCTTCCTTCCTTTCTTCCTTCCTTCCTTCCTTCCTTCCTTCCTTCCTTCTTTCCTTCCTTCCATTAAGGAATCTGATAAAGGGCACAGAGTAGCAGAGACAAAGATTGAGTGAGGGCTGTTTGGTTTCAAATTCAGCACTCTTTTCTCACTGCACTATTTAGACAACCTCCAACAGAAGATTGACTTAGATTCCTGAGAGCTGGGTTAGCACTCTTAATTTCCATAAGGTCAAAGACTCCCCAACAATGTCTTTTATTTATTTTCTTCCTCTCAAAGAAAAAAAGGTAGGTGGTACAATGGATAGGGTATGTGGCCTTTAGTCAAGGAAGACTCCTCTTCCTGAGTTTACATTTGATCCCACACACTTACTAGCTGTGTAATTCTGGGTAAGATCCTGTTTGTCACAATTCTTTATCTGTAAAAATGAGCTGGAGAAGAAAATGGCAAACTACTCTAGTAACTTTGCAAAGAAAACCCTAAATGGGGCCATGAAGAAATGGACATAACAGCAACAGCAACAATAACTAAAAAAAACCTTCTGAAAGAGGCATGCTATATACATAATTATTTAGAATAACTAGGACTTATTTCTAATTCATGTCTAGTTAGAATCTTGTTTGTTCCCCAAGGGGAATGTCATTTCCAGAAGAACAGGAATTGATTTTGATTTATTTTTCTTTGTATCACAAGTGCCTAGCATATAGCAGGTGGTAAATATTTTTCAATTGATTGACTGAATGACTGAAACTTTGCTATATTCTGAGGACAATTCTCCTAGGTCTACTTAAAGGGAAAGAATTTTCACTAAGATACAGATGTGCTTCCTTTTTCACTATCAATGTCACAATGTAATATCAATGCTTCAAATATTATTAGATAATACTTGTTTCCCCTTCATAGTTTACTTTAGTGTTGAGTTCAAAGTTTGGAAGGAACTTAAACACCAGGATCAAGATCATGATTAAGATTTTTAAAAATGAGATCATCATTAAAGTCTAAAATCATTCCAGGAGAGATGGATTCACACAATGGAATTTGCCTATAATCTAATCTGCCTGTAATCTAATCCTCTAGGGGTGACTCTGCTCGCTCAATCAACTATTTCTTATATATTATCAGTTCTTCATCCTCATTTTTCTTATATTTGTCTAGTCCATTCATTGTTCCTCCCCAGGATCACAGTTTCTTATCACTTCATTGCATATTGTAGTATCCTTTTAATTGGTCTTCCTTTCTCTGGTTTTTCTCTCTTCAAACCCAGCCCACATTCTGAGATTATTCAGAACCTTAAATGCTTCTTTGACTATAATACTCTTCTCTTCATAGAATCATACAATCATATGTCTATTGAATATAGACTATTGAATCCAACTCCTCATTTTAGATGAAGAAACTGAGGCCTAGAGAGGATAACTGACTTGTTGCTCTTCAAACATTTAGGATCTGAAGTGGGATTTGAATCCAGTGTTTCTGATTCCTAGCTCAGAACTATACAATATTGCTTCAAGGACTATTGCCTAAAGGAAGATGAAGCTAGAATTTAGTTTGATATCAAACAATCTCTTTTATCTTATCTACCTGTATTCCATGAATTTATCTACCTTGTCTACCAGTTATCTTATGTGCAGATCATGTGATTCCATCTTTACTCATATTATTTCTAGAGTCTGAAATGTGTCTGCTTATCTAAAGGCAGCACTTTCTTCTGAGTTCAAAGCTCAACTCTTCTGTGAAGTTTTCCCAGACAACTCCATTTCAAAGTGATGTCTTCCTCCTGTGATTCCTCTATTATTTGTCCATAGTATTTAACTGACATATCATATGTGCCCCTTTATATTTTTGATTACCTTTATATACATCTCTTCTGTTTCTCCAACTTAGGGCACATTTCAGTCCTCTTTGTATCAGTAGGACCCAGCACAGCATCTGGCATATAGTCCTTGATAGATGTTTACTGATTTATTGACTCATTCTTCTAACTTAAGCCAGTGACTGGAAAAGTGAAATGGAATGCTTTTTTTCCCCTGGAATATTTTGACACTTAGAAAATGTTGACTCCAGACACATAACCAAATACTGTGCTCTGACACTTAAAGTAATTACTGCCTTAAACTTCAAGTCAAAGAGAATTTTCTTCAACCTGGTTACAAGTTTGTCCTTAGAAGAGATAGCATCTTTTGGCCCTGTCTTCTCTTTTTACTTTTCTTCATTGATTTGGTTCCATGTGACCATCCTGGCATCCAAACCCACATAAAGATGTTTTGCAAGTGAAATTTTGTGCCACACTGTATCAAATGGATTATAGTCATCATGCTAGACATATCCCATCAACTACACTTCTTTCATCTGTAAATCTTGTAATTCTATCAAAAAAGCAATCAAGTTGTCTCTGGAATGATTTGTTCCTCATGAACACCTGGTGATTATAGCTCATGCTTCCATTATCTTGTGGATGTTTTCAGATTTCCATCTTCCCCCACTCCATTATTTACCAGGGACTGAAGATATGTACCGATATTTCACATTTTCCATGTTTTGCTGATTATATTAGAATGACATTAAGACAGAACACTGCATTGTATTTCACAAATGAAGAAGTTAAAAAGAAGAAATGCCATGAACTCAACTACCTTTGCTATAATTTTGGGTTTAAAAATTGCTAGGCTTTTTTAGAATTTTAGGTTTAGTTTTGGCAGAAGAAATCTTGTCTACCTCTTTTTCTACATGGTCTCCCATTTTTTTTTCACTAAGAGATCTATTAACCATAATTATTACCCTTTCTGGACACAAAATAAAAACCAGTAATAATGGCTTTTATTCACTTTAATTTGTAGCCAAATTTTTGTATGCTTGGGTTTTTCCCCCTAATTTTACTACATTTTCTATTCTTAAAAATATAATTTGACACACCTAGAAAGTTTTAAATCCTTACTCTGATATGTACTAGTGATATGACCATGGAATGTCATATAATCTCAGTGTGACAAGCTACTCTTTAAGACAATATGCTACAAGTGAGATGCCAATATGTATTTAAAGGAAGGAATTTAAAAAAAATATTTATTACATTCCTACTTTTGTGCCAGAAATATGATCTTATTTACTCCTCTTGATAATTATGTGACTATGTCAGTTAGATGCCATTATTATCTTCATTTTATAGCTGAAAAAAAACTGAGGCAGACAGAAATTAAGAGACTTGGTGTTTGCCATTGTCATTTAGAAATTCTAGCCTATTGTTCAAATGGCAGAGGAATTCCCTATAGATGGTAAGGTCCTCCAGATTTTCCCATTCACGAATGACATTGGATTGATTATATCAAAATGTGGAAGAATAGGTAGTCTCCCAAATAAGATTTCTAGTCAATCAAGATATTTTACTAACCTACCCACACAGGAAAGACCAAGAGAATGAAAGTCAGTTGTCTAGAATATGATATACAGTTAGAGAGGCAGGCCTCCCACCCCCTAAGGTTGGAATATCAGAAAATACATCTTAGAAAGACATTGCTTACAAGTGATGAACAAAACTGAGAATTGAATAGGAGGGGAAAGACAAGAATAAGAAAATTGCATACAACTTGGAAAATTGTGTAATTTGTTCAGTGATTTCAATCTATTCCTTGACAGACAAATGTTTCTTTTTAACAGAATATTCTTTTGGTGTTGTTATATGACTATGAAACATGTACTAACACAATTTTTGAAAAATCAAAACTGCATGTCACTGCAAGAGCAATAGAGAATGAGTGTGAATGGGCTATAGCATTTTACCAAAAGAAAATTGTACTCAAAAGCATCTCAAAATTATCAAAGAATAACAGGACCAGAAGAAAAGATGGAGTAAGCCTGAAGAAAAACAACTTGCCAGTCTCTTGCTACCAGAATATAGTATTATAGATTTAGAAGTCAAAGGAATCTCAGAAACCATTAATGGCAACCATAACCTCATTTTACAGATGAGGAAACTGAGGTCCAGTCAAGTGAATTAATTTAACCAGCTAGTGTCTGAAGTGAGAATTGTTTCCTGACTCCAAGTTTAGTGCCTTCTCTAGTGCATTAATTGGCTTTGCTGTGGACATAGACATGAATCACATTGAATAGAAAGATGTAGATAGATTGTAATCTGCCTAATTCTAGAGAATAGTCTAGTTCTGTGGAAGTATTCAAACATTTACATAGTTACAGGGAGCAATAGAGAAAGATTTGGAAGGTTCAGATTGGGGATATCAGTAAGCATACTAGCTGCCAATGCTGAATTTATAAGTTGAATGTAAATTTCATTTTTTTTTTAAATTTTAGAAACCAATTTAAAGACTTCTTAAAACTTTTTTTTCTTTTTCAGTTTAACAGCTTAAAATGACATGGATGTGGCTATGGTTCCAAGTGATGTGAGAAGTCTTTTCTTTGTACTTGCTTACAAAAGTGATTTTCTCAACTTTTACCTTTCAGAGAACCTGGCTTTCCAGTATTATCATAATTTGTTTATGAGTCTTATTTTTTTCTACTTGACAACAAGTTCCTTGAGGGCAGGGATTATTTATTATCCATTGGTAGCACAATGGATAGAATGTTGATCTTGTAGTCAGAAATACCCTGAATTCAACCCAGGCCTCAGACACCTATTGTCTGTATAACCCAGACTGGACAAGTCCCTTTACCTCTCTTAGATTTCTCATTTGTAAAATGGAAATAATAGTATCCCCTACATCACTGGGGAGTTAAGAGAATCCTTTTTTGTTTGTTTGTTTGTTTTGCAAACCTTAAAGCCCTATACAAATGTTAATTGCTGAGGCAGCTGGTCAGAAAAAATTGATTTCAAATTACTAGTTGTGTGATCCTGAGTCCCTTTACCTATGTTTGCTTCAGTTTTCTGGGCTATAAAATGGGAATCACAACAGTACCTACCTCACAGGGCTGTTGTGAGGATCAAATGAGATATTTGTAGAAAGTACTAAGTACTGGAACATAATAGATATTTAATAACTTGGATAGAGTGATGGACCAGGAGTTCTGAAGATCTGAGTTCAATCTGGCCTCAGACACTTATTGATCCTGTGTAAATTACTTAACCATAGTTGCCTCAGTAAAATGAGCTGGAGAAGGAAATAGCAAACCATTCCAGTATCTTTACCAAGAAAACTGCAAATGGAGTTATGAAGAATTGGACACGACTAAACATATTTAAGCAGTTTTGAAGGAGGAAGAACGTTTTAGTCAAGCAGTAAGGAGCAGTCTATCTATAAGGAGAGATGAATTTTGGAATCATGGCCTTTGGTTGTTGGACTTCTTTCTTGTAACAGGAATATCATTTCCTGCAAACAGGAAATGCAAAGCTTCCTATGGCTATAACATGCATCCTCAAGTGGAAATGATGGGGGGAGCCTTGATACTATCTCTCTTTGACTTGGGAGGGGGCATGAGGTAGAAACTCTTTGAAGGAGGTGATTTTCCTTGAACCCTTCCCTCTGCAAAGGACCTGCCCCAGGTTACTAAGACAAGCAGTTTTATTCTGTTCTCCTGAAGGAGATCAGTACACTCCCATTGCTAATACTCACTACTGATTAGACTCTCTATTGAGTTGAAGATAAGTCTAGGCCTACTCATTCAATTAGAGATTCTCTATTCAATTCTTGAAGATTTTGGTCTGATTTCAACTCAAACTGCACTCAGCTCCTAGATAAAGTTTCTATAAAAAGAGGAAACTTGGGGCTCATTCCTTGCAGAGAGCCAAAGAACCTCTCTCTCTCCTTGCATAGCTGCCTTTGAGGACCCTCTGCCTGCTGAGAAGACATTCTCTTTTCAGTGTTAACCCCTTTTTATCTCTCTCATCTATTTTCCTAACAGGTCCACATCCTTCTCTACCTCTATGCCAGGATTCCTCTGCTAGACCTTTACTTCTCTGTCAGAACATTGCCACTGAGGAAGTCCTAGCAAAGGCTGGCTTCTCAGTTCCAACAATAAACTTCCTTTTGCCAGTCTAATTTTTTAGGTTCATAAATTATTTTACAAAGGACCTGTGCTGACCAGAAGGGGTTCCCACTACTCTCTTCCCTGAACCAGACTTCATCAGAAAGTGAGGCAAAAGAATAGCAAGTTGCATCTTTGCATATAGTGGACCTATTTGGTTACAAGTCAAATATTTAGCAAGATTTGGGGGGCCACCTGATATTAAAAGACCACATCCATGCAATTCCATTTACTTTTATTCTACTTCATTTCCTTTTCCAATTTGTAATACATCCCATTCAGTTGGAGCACACATTTACCCAGGTACACTTTAGAAATGACTTGAATTTGAGACTAAGAAAATCTACTAAATAAAGGAAACTGAAATTAAACAGCGAAGCATAACAAAGAACTATTTAATTAGGTAATTATTTTTTAAGGTGGGGGGATGTGCAAAGAGAAGGCTAGAGAGGAAATGTTTTAGGGCTCAGCCATATTTTTCCCTTTAGCATTTCTTTGGCATTATGTATGAGAGGGATTGTAACTAACAGAGAGATTGTATAGCAATGTGCAATAGAAATGCTCTGAGCCACATGGGTTATATTTACCATAGTGTAAAATATTTCCAGCTATATGCATTCCATTGCTTGAGTCCTTCACATAACTCAAGCCATATGTACTGTACTTCACACACTTAATCTAGAAAACAAGTAAGACTGGCTTCTATTTACTACAATTCCAGTCAGCTACAAGTTACAAGTCGTGAAACTGGTTGTACCTGATTCTTTTCTGTCTAGGAGGCCACTAGCAATAAGTAGTTTCCATTATGGGGAGAAAGACATTTTTACTTTGACCTTGTCTCTGAAAGTGACCTTTTCTTATCATCTTTAAGAGCATTAAAAAAAAATCTTATTAATGTAATTATTTGAGTTTCTATCATCATAATTTGGTTATTTGTCTGATCTCTTCAATTACAGTATAATAGAATTTTACTAAAAGAATAGTAGAATTCCTAGAGGGAAGAAACTTGAGTCTTTTTCATCTTTTTTTTTAATCCTTCTAACATTTAAATTAGTGCCTTTTATATTGAGGGATCATAAAAGGTGCCAAATTAATGCTTGTAGAATACACAGATGAATGAATAAGTTCTTCCCTGGAGGTCAGGGCAATTTCTATTTGTTTCTATAATCAGTGGAGGTGGAAGACTCCTCTACCCTTGCAAAATAATTCTCTTGTTAGCATAGCAAATGACTATTTGGCAAAAACATCTTACAATTCTTAATAGCATATGTATTCAGTGAGCCAATTTGTTTTGTTCTGTGCTAGTGCTGAGCTAAGCTATCACAAATTTTGTAGGATTATAAAATATCTATAGAAGTAAGTCAAGTTAAATTTGCCTTTTTATGTGCACCAAATTTTAAAACCTACATAAGCCTTCATTAGTGAATATGTTAGAAATTCTGCCTTTTTTTTTCAGGCCCAGCACTGATCACACATTCTCCTGAAAGCAAAACCTACAAATAAAAGAATGCCTGCAAAGAACAACTAATTCTGGTTTGACCTGAACAACCTCACCAATAGCATGGCTATAAGGTCATTTATTATCAAACCTCTGACACTCAAAATCAATACGAGAAGAGGAGAGTTTTCTTTTCCTAGGTGATATTAAGTTTAGAGGTCAAGGTTAAGTTTGCCAAGGAGAATCTAAAAACAGAAAAAAATCTCAACTCAGTCTGTTTAACTACTCCATTTTCTATAGTACAATAAAAACACAAGGTATTTTGAGGGAATGATTGAGTGAATGAAGGTATAAAATTTAAGTGCTTAATCCAAGAATTTAGATCATAAATGCAAAAAGTATTTTTTGTACTTTCTCCTCTCTGAAATTTACATTCTAACAAACACAACATACTAGAAGAGGGGTAGCCCAAGTGAGATGATTTGGTCTGTGAGTCTCTGTATGGTAAGGAGTTGATATTGAATAAACTCTTCCAAGAAAATTAGAAAGCAATATGGCAGAAATTAGATATATAAGATGAGAACATAGATTGTACCTTATTTTATTTTCCTATCTCCAAATTAATTGATTTAATAGGTATGTAATAAAAGAGTGGTCCTAGAGCCTCTCTTAGAGAACTGGTAAGTCACAGGTTAATGATAACTAGAATACCAAGTATGGCAATCAGTAGTGTGGGAGCCTGAATGCAAGCCCAGGTGAATAGGAAAATCAAATCAAAGATGTAGTGGGAAAGACAGGGCAAGAGAGAAATGGTGAGATTTCAGCTTCAAAGTCATTTCAAAAGGATCATGAGGTTGAATATTTTTAGGTAAAGTGAAGTCAGGGATTCAAGATTTAGAGTAGAGCCATTATACTAGTCATAATACTGGTCTGGTTCCTTTACTTCTTGGAATTAGATGCCTTTTGATTTTAAACTATCAGAAGGGTTTTGCTATATTGAGGCAAAATTGTGAAAGTATTCAAGGATGATATAAAATGTTTAACTAGTCAAAAATTTTTTTTTGGAATTAGAATTAGAAGATATGGGGCAGCTAGAGTGCATAATGAATACAGTATAGGACTTAAGTTCCAATCTGACCTCAGACATTAACCAGCTGTGTAGCCTAACACTGATTTCTTCAAAAAAAAAAGAATTAGAACATAAGAAGTCCATAAAGAACCTTAAAAATCTAGTCTCACCCCCAGTCCAATTGTGTTTTCTTTTTAATTGTAGCTCATTATATTATTTTATGGTTTGCAAAACATTTTATATACATTATCTCATTTGATCTTCATGATGTAAGTATGGAGTATAATAATACTTATTTTTATACATGAAGATACTGATATTCAATCTGATCAAATGAATTACACCTGGTTATACAAATAATAAATTCCAGAAGCAAGTATCAAACCTTGAACTCTGACTTTAAGTCCATCATGCATCCAGCACACCATACTACTCCTGCCAGAGTGACTTGAGACTCACAACAGCAATCCAGAGGTGGAGAGGTCATGGCCAATGCTCCTCCCCAGCCTAAGAGGCTGCTGCAATGAAGAGTTCAAATAATTTAAAGTGTTTGCCAGCTCTTACTCCGAGTTGCCCTATTTCCACCATTATACTCTGGTTTTCCCAACTATTATATCTTTTGTCTGTGTCCTGATCTATGCCTTTGTTTTCCCTTGGAAAATTTCCCTTTGGTCTGCTTATCTGTATCCTGAACAACAAGGTTTTGCACATGGTAACTACTTCTTTATTTTTCGTTTTTAGTAGATGCTTCCCATTCGCTTGATTTCCCTGCTGAACGTCTGTTACTTTGATCCCTGGCCCTTCCTCCCTTGTTTACACTGGGGCCCAGTTGGGACTGCTGTTAATTAGATGGATTCTACATTGGAATTACCTCAGCAGAGCATCCTAGGCATGGTGGAGTACAGGACAACTTCCTTATAAAAAATTGAATGTTCCATGTTGACCCTGAGTTAATGAGATTTAGCTATGTGCTATTATTTATTGCATTGTCTGACACCAGCCAGGCTCCTAGGCTTTCTTGCAAAGTACACACCACACCCTGTAGCTCTTCAGTTTTGAAAGGGTGGGAATAGTGATAGGCAGTGGTGGTAGAATTGTACTATAAAAGTATGTATTATAGTATTCTTTTAACATTAGAGAGAAGTCTGTAAATTGAGAAATGGTTAACTTTGGCAGAATTCTATGAGAGGCATGTCCAGCTGTCACTCATATCTTCTTTGTATATCTAGTATGTTGGTTTTTCAGAATTGTTGTAATTCCCCCCGCCCTGTTTTGTGCCTTGAAGTCAGATGATGAGGAAAACAATAAACAACAAAAACTTTAAATGTAAAATTTTGAACAGGGCCTCATAAGTCTGGTATTTAAACACTAGTTTAAATGCATACAACTGAACACAAAATGTATTTTAAAAAATCTTACATTTGACTGGAGTAAATGTTCTTATTTCTAAGGTACAATGAAGGGTCTCAGGGTCCTCAAATACCTCTCCTACATCTTTCATGATAAGATATCTATTTTGTTTTCAGTCTGGAAATCTATACAGATTTGTCTGCAGTTTATAACCTTACAGGATCATCTGGGGATGCTGAGAGGTGGAAATGACTTTCTTTCGATTCCCACTAGTATTTGATAGAAGCAGGTTTTAAGCCAAGCCCAATTTCTAGTGACTAAATTGTGTAATTTATCAGTGTTTATTCAAGTCAATTGTTTGACTCACATGATTTAGATCTAGAAGAAATGAGGTAGGGATCATTTAGACTACTGGTTCTCAAAGTATAGTTAGTCCAAGGATTTCTGAGGGTCCCTTGACACCTTTTTGTAATGGGCTGAGGTTTGAGCTGATGCACTGAGGTCCCAAGTACATGAGGCTAGATAGTAATTGGGCTATACTCTATTAATATACATGATTGGATTAAGAATGGTCCCTGCCCACTCTCCTTGCAAGTCCTGATGTGTTGTATAGGAAATGACGATTTTGGTGGGTGGAGGAGAGAGAGAGGGAGGAAGACAAGTGGGGAGAGATTGGGCTGAGTTCGAGACTCCGAGCTGCTGGTTGTGTGGCTGCTGGTCGAGCTAGCTTCTTGACTCAGCTGCACACATTGCTATCGCCGATTCTCTTCCACCTCCGATCCTTCTTCACTGAGAATAAAGACTGACGATTTTCCCCTAACCTGAATTCCTGTCTCGTGCTGATCTTAAAATACACGATCTTAACACCTTTTCAAAGGGTCTGAGAAATCAAAATTATTTTCATAATAATACTCAGACATTTTTTTGTTTCCTAAAATCCTCCCTTTCCCAATTATATATCTATGTAATAATATCTATATGTTTCAACCAAAACAACATATAACAAGAGATTAAATATAGAAGCAGATAGGAGAAGCTATCTTCTATTGAACCAAACAATGAAGAGATTGCAAAAATATACAAAACAAGACCTGCTTTTCTCACGATAGTTTTTGGAGAGTTTCAGAAAATATAGTTGCTTTTTATAAGAAATTAGTTATTTATGTTATTATTAACATGTGATGGGTTTGTTAATATCTTTGTTTAATAAAGTATTTAAAATTTATCAGTTTTTTATAACATGTTAAATATTGAGAGATATAAGCCACATAAACAATATATTTGAGGCCCTTAATTTTTAGCTGTAAAGATTAAAAATAAACTGAGACCAACAAATTTGAAAACTACTGCTCTTATTCAAACCTTTTATTTTATATAAACAAAGTAAGGCACAGAGATGTTGACCTATTCAAGGTCACTCAAACAGAGATAGGGTTTGAACCCAAGTCAGTTGACCATAAATGCAGGACTTAGGTATGTTTTTAAAATTCAAGAAAAAAGCTTAATTGAATGAAAAAATGTGCTAATCTTTTTTTCTCATTTATCTATTAATAGTAAGTAAATAAATTAATAATGTTGCATCTATTAGAAGCCCATCTGCTCAAATTACACTAAAGAAGAGAAAGAGAGAGGGAGGGGTTCTGAAAAGGAGAGAAAGGGAGAGTGAAAACATTAAAGATGAAACTGGCAAGCTGGCAAACTGGAATCTTCTATAATTTGATCTTGTCCTGTATCTAATTAGAACATACATGACAAAGTCAGAATTGTCCCTAGCAAAAATTATTTGATTTGAAAATTATCTGAAAACAAAAACAAAAAGAACAGTTTTTACTATGCTTGTGAAATTAGAAAGCTTTATACTAGACGTAACTGAAATACAGCTTTGCCATCCCCTTTCTACTCTCCTGCTTAGAACACTATCATAATGATGATGATATCTGAATGGAAAACAGTATAAAACCACCACGTGTGTACAATATATATATATATATATATATATATATATATATATACCTACATATACATGTATGTATACATATATGTACATATATAATATACATACACAGTTGTGTATGTGTGTGTGTATCTCTCTCTCTCTCTCTCTCTCTATATATATATATATATATATATATATACACATATATATGTATATCCTGAACAATTATATATATATATATATATATATATATAAAATTTGGCATGAAAGTCTGGCACAGTAAATGGAAAAGATTTACAAATTTGTAGAGCAATAAACTATTTTTGTATTGCTTGTTAGAGTTGATTCACATACCTTGTGCATTCCTCTGATATCTACATTATAACAACTCTTCAGCATTCATCCCTTTCACCATTGTAAGAGAGGAGAGAGAGATTAATTGTAGCATAAAACTCTTCAACAATTTGCTGAACCTTTGCATCACTGACATAAATCTTTTCCCCAAGTGCCCTATCATTAACTTGAAAAATCAACCAGGCTTTTACCTTAGAGTAAGTTCATGTAAATGGAAATGCATACATGGTTTTCAGCAACTGGAATGGGAAAAAGAACCTGCAGCAAAATTATACATTAAACTTTTCCAGAATGTTTCATCCATAGAAGATGACATTTATCCTCTATCCTGTGCTATTTAGTTAGCAGAATTTATTTTAAGTTTGAGCTTTGTAAGATTCTGAAAAATATTTCCATTTCCAAGGTTTCAAATTATACAAGTAAAATTTCATTTTCATTCCTTGGTTTCAAACAAAAATCATCCTTTTCATATCCACTTTAGGAATTTGGATTCCACTTAAATTTACTTAAGACTTTCTTATATTTTAAAAGTACAAGCAACGGTAATTTATTTTGAGCTTTTTCCCATTAGAATTTTAATTAGATTAAAAATCATTCTTGTTTACATAAAAATGGTATAGCAACTGTTTTGTATGTAAGCCACTTGAGAGCAAAAACTCTTATGTAATTTTATCATCAATGTTTACATATAATAAGAAATTATATATTTGTTAAATTTAATACATGTCTAAAATCTGAAGTCTTCAGTCATGGTCTTTTTGCTGTTTTGTGTGAATCTATTCTATTTTAAATTAGATTTTTTCTAATAAAGATTAGTATTTTAATGATATGAGAAAATTAGACGGAGATATACATTCTCAAAGTATTTCTAAGTGGAAAGAATTTGTCTTCCAATCACAAATTTGGAATTAAATGTTGAAATTTGATTTCTTGATTTATAAAATAGATGGATGAAAGACCACAAAAGACAGAATAGACATTTTAGTTATATAAAATGAAAAGGCTTTTTCATGGTCAAAAACAATGTACCTAAGTTGAGAAGAGACACTGTTGAATTGGGGAGAAATTTTTTTTTTTGCCTAAAATATTTCTCTTTTCCTATGAATTTTTATTTATATATTTATTTTTTAAAAATTTATGACATTTTTTGAGTTCTAGTTTCTTTCTCCTTCCTAACCTTCTCCCATCCATTGAGAACACAAACAATATGATATTAATTATATATGTGAATTTATATTGATCATATTGCCAAAAAAGATACAATAAAAACAAGAAACAAAATGACAAAAAAGAAGTTTTCTTCAATTTTCACTCAGAGTTCATCAGTTCTCTCTCTGGAGGAGAACATTTTGCATTATGAGTTCTTTGGAATTTTTTGAATCATTGTCTCAATCAGAGTAACTAAGTTTCTCATAGTTGAGCATTCTTACAATATTCCTGCTGCTATATACAATGTTATCCTGATTCTGCTCACTTCACTTTGCACTAATTCATTTACAACTTTCCAGGTTTTTCTGAAATTATTCTGCCCATCATTTCCTTTAACAAAATAGTATTCTATCGCAATCATATGTCCCAACTTGTTCTATCATTCTTCAATTGATGGGTATACCCTTCATTTACAATTATTTGATAGCACAAGAAAAACTGTTATAAAAATTTCGTTTGCATATATAGATTTCCCCCCTTTTCTTTGATTACTTTGGGGCACACAACTAATAATGTTATTGCTGGGTCAAAGGGTATGCACCATTTTGTAGCTTGATGGGTTCTAAATTGTTCTCCAGAAATGTTGAAGCAGTTCACAAGTCTATCAATGATGCACTATTGTGCCACTTTCTTTCTTAATTTTGTATAATATATGTATATATATGAACGTATATATATATATAATTTCCAGTTACATGTAAAACAATATTTACACGTTTTTAAAACTTTGAGTTTCAAATTCTCTTCCATCCTCCTTCCTCACCACCCCCCTATTGAGAAGGCAAAGCATTTCTATAAAAGTCATGTTGTGAAAGAAAACATAGATTCGTCCCCCCCCAAAAAAAAACTTAAGAAAAATAAGTTTTTTGTTTTTTTTTTAAGTATGCTTCAATTTGTATTCAAACACAATCAGCTCTTTCTCTGGATATGGACAGCATTTTTCATCATAAGTCCTTCAGAGTAATCTTGGAACAAAATAGTATTGTTGAGAATAGCAATCATTCATAGCTGATCATCCCACAATACTGCTATTAGTTTGTACATAGTAGATTTCATTTTGCATGAGCTCATAGAAGACTTTCTAGGTTTTTCTAAGAACATATTGCTCATCATTTCTTATAGAACAATAGTATTCCATCCTAATCACATAGCATAATTTATTCAGCTATACCCCATGTGATGGGCATGCCCTCAATTTCCAAATATTAGAGCTGCTATACATATTTTGTGTATTTAGGTCCTTTTCTTTTTTTTTTTTTCTTTCTTTTTTTTTTTTTTTGTTAGCTCTCTTTTGGGATTCATGCCTGGTAGTGGTATTGTTAAGCCAGAGGTTATGCATGATTTTATATAATTCTTTGGGCATAGTTGATATCTTTTGATAATTTATCAATTGGAGAATGACTTTTTAAAAATAAATTTGATTCAGTTCTTCATACATTTGAGAAAAAAAAAAGACTTCAAGGGAGAAACTTGATTCAAAATTCTTTTCACAATTGCTCTTTCATCTTTCATCTTTTTCTGTAGAGGGCCATAGATATTGGGGGAACTCTGGGTAAGGTATAACACCCTTCAGCCCAGAGGGAACCTGCTGACAATATCTGGTTTGGCTCCCCATCTTCCCTAAGGGATCTCATCCTTCCTGAGAAGTCAAGGAGGGTGTGACTACCTGTGTTTCACTTGAAGCAAGGGATACTTACAGTAAAGAGAGGAATTTACATATCAATAGCAAGATGCTTATAGTTAGCACTTGAGCAAGGTACTGTGGTGATGTAATGCTACTGTAGTTAGCACTTGCTCAGTGTGATGTGGTGATGTAATGATTCTCTAGTTGGTACATTCTCAGTGTGCTGTAGTGATGTAATCATACTAAGGTATTTAAGGGCTGAGAGGACTTGAAATAAACAGACTCCATCTTTGATCATCCTTGTGGGTCTCCTGCCTTCATCACTCCTCCACTAAGACCCAGGACTCGGGCTAGTCCCGAGATCTTCTAGAGAGCTAGTCTGGAGGGTATATTTTGGCACCCCAACATGGGGGCTCTAGAAAGCATAGTATATTTTGGGGGGTCTAGAATTTGGGGGCTCTAGAAAGCACACTACATTTTTCTTCCTCAAAAGTGTTTTGCTTCTGATCACCCCTTCCTCAATATACCCTTTCTTTTATCACTCTCCCCCCTTCTTGTATCCCTTTCCTCTGCTAGTTTCTTGCATGGTCCATATTGAACATTTATGTTATTTCCTCTTTGAGACAATTCTGATGAGAGTAAGGTTCAGTCATTCCCCCTTTTCTCTCTTCCCCTCCATTGTCAAAGCTTTAATTTACATCTTACATCATTCTACCTCTCACTTTTCCTTTCTTCCAGTATGTTCTTCTCTTACTATTTAATTTTATCTTTTAAAGATATTATTCCTTTATATTCAATTCACACCTCTGTCCTCTACCTATATGCACTCCTTTTAACTGCCATAACAATAAAACGGTTCTTGTGAATTACAGGTATTATCCTCTCATGTAGGAATATAAAAAGGTAAATCTTAGTAAGCAGCTTATGATTTTCCTTTCCTGATTATCTTCTTATGGTTCTCCTGAGTCCTGTATTTGAAAATCAAATTTTCTATTCAGCTCTGGTCTTCTTGAAAAGGAAAAAAAATGCTTGAAAATCCTGTTACAATGAATGTCCACCTTTTCCCCTGAAGGATTATATTCAGTTCTGCTGGGTAGGTGATTCTTGATTATAATTCTAGCTCCACTGTTCTCCAGAATATCATACTCCAAGTCTTCTGATCTTTTAATGTAGAAGCTGCTAAATCTTGTGGTATCCTGACTGCGACTCCAGTATATTTGAATTGTTTCTTTCTAGATGTTTGAAATATTTTTCTCCTTGACCTGGGAATTCTGGAATTTGACTATAATATTCCTGCAAGTTTTCATCTTGGGATCTCTTTTAGGAGGTGATGGGTGGGTTTTTTCACTTCTATTTTACCCTTTTTTTGATAACTTCTTGAAATCTGATGTCTAGGCTCATTTATTTTTTTGGGGGGAGGATCATGTAGTTTCCCTGTCACTTCCAGTATTCATTGTTTTTCCTTTTTGTCATGTTAGCTACTTTGATAAGGGTGAAGCAGTAACTCAGTGTTATTTTAACTTGCATTTCTATAATCAATAATGGTTTAAAGTGTTTTTTTTTTCATTGTCACTATTGATAGCTCTGATTTCTTCATCTGAAAATTGACTATATTCTTTCACCATTTATCAGTTAGGGAATGACTTTTATTTTTATAGAGTTGACTCAATTTCCTATATATTTGAAAAATTAGGCTTTATTGGAGAAACTTGCTGTAAACCTTTTCTCAGTTTTCTGCTTTCCTTCTAACTCTACATTGGTTTTGTTTGTATGAAATTTTTCAAATTTTATGTAATCAAAAATATCAATTTTACTGCTAGTAATCATCTCTATTACTTGTTTGGCCATAAATTCTTCCCTAATTCATATCTCTGAAAAGTAAAATTTTCCTTGATCTCTTAATTTGCTGCTGATATCATCATTTATGTCTAAATAATATACCCATTTTGACCTTATCTTGGTATTTGGTGAGATGTTGGCTTATAATTAGTTTCTGCCAAATGGCATTCCACTCTTTGCAACATTTTTTTTTCCTTTGTAATCCTATGTATTTTATTTTGTACTTTTAAAAACATGATTCTGAGTAGTGGTTCATAAGTTTCACCAAAGTGCATAATAAAGATCAACAATACATCAAGAGCTTGAATGGATGACCTGCCTTCTTCCCCCAATCTCTCTCCCCCATCTTCCTTTCCATTCCCACCAAACCCAACTGGGAGGGTTTTCCTAATCCTCAGTGGAAGCTTTCTCTGGCACTATCATTCAGGATAAAGGAATTGACCAAAACAGGGATCCTTCAGCATTCTGCTTAAGAGAGTGAAAAAAGAAAATTTTATACTCCCTGCAAGATAGCTCATCTTGTTGCTATTTTTGGAGATGTGGACAGAGGACAAATCATCATATTTTGTGTGAGATTTCAGTCTACAAATCTTTGTAGTAATCAATGAATCAGTGTCATTCCACTAATGACAATAGACAGCAGCTCCATGAGAAAGGTGCTTCATCTCACTCCCAAGTACCTAGCAATAGAATTCAATGAGTTGATGGTTCTGGCTTATAGTCATCCACACTGACATTTCTATTCTTAACATAATGGCTAACTTTCACTGTTGGTGCAAACTCAGTTAGGTGCTGGTAGTCCCTATGAGCTACTCAATGATTATTAAGCTAGTCAATTAGCTACCTAGATTGGGGTTGGGAAGAGCTCTTGGTGAGCGGTCAGATTTATTCCACTTCTTCCCCCATTTCTGCTACCCATTGGCTATGACTTTAAAAGTATCTGCATACCCAATTTCCCTCATCAGTCCAATGAGGTTAGGAACAGTGATCCTTCCTACCTTGCATTGCTGGGTAAAGATGCATAGGACCACAACATGCTGGATGACAGGATGGGACTTTGGAGATCACTTAACCAACTCTTGGGGTACGTGTCCTGTCAAAAGCTCCTGGGCAGGATTGAACCCGACTAAACACACTAAACTCACACAAATCTCCTTTCTAAGCATCTCCCCTTTCCAATCCTGCCCCCATATCAGTCTGATCTGAACTCTCTGCCCTGTGCATCTTCTACTCTCAGTCCCCAAGGCAGCACCTTGTTCATAGGTGAGACAGAAGCAGACCCGAGAGCCCTACCTTTCCTTTGCTAGTTTGAGGGTCACTTCTCTATGGCTTGGCTGTATGACTTTGTAGATCAAAAACACTCTGGGTAATTGCCTCAATCCCATCAAGGCTGGGTTGGATCTCTTTCAGACACATAACATGGACATGTCATGTGGCCCGGCTGGGACAAGGCTCTCTCACATTCAGCATGGAATTGTCCCACAGTTGCAGGGCCCATGGATACTAGTCCCCTTTTTATAACTGCCTGTTGTCCATCTCCTTAACCACTACACTATTCAATACCCCTTGCAGCAAGGGGAGGGGAGAAAAGGGACAGATAATAAATAGTAGATGTTTCCTGAATGATTCAAAGTTAATGACCCTTATTTATCATCTCTATATCTAATCATTTATTCCCTCCTTTTCTCTACCTATATCCAGCTAGCTAGGTATGGCAGAAATACCAGTGCTGAGAGAGCCCAATGAGTATTGTTCCTTTGCCAGTTTCTTACTCCAGGAACAGTTAACTTTACTCAGACCTTAGTGGGTTCCTCTTCTTGGGAATGACCTTTAGCACCTTTAGCCCAGAATGTTTTTATCAGGGATTTTCATCATCTCCGTTAACTGAAGGTAGTTTTGATTTGAGAAAATAGGAATGTCACCCAGAGCTAGTCAGTCACCCTGGATGATCTCATAGAAGAAGAGACAAAAGCACGAATGTGGATAGTTTTCTTGTCTTGGATCCCAAATGAGTCACTTGCTGTTGTGTAAGTCTCTTCAGGGGACTAGCCTTCCTTTGAATATGAGAGCTTTGGTCAGTTGGTAAAGAATCTAATTGTCTCTACTACCCCATTAATGACTGCTCATGAGCAGAGGTTAACACAAAGGAATCACAATGACTTATTAAGAGTTCACAAGAGAGTTCATGATTCCTAAAGGCTCCTGGTCACTGGAGACCTACCTCTCTTATCCCAGATGGGTTGTCCCAGTTGAAAATGCCCAAACAGTCAGGGCTCGTGCCCTCTCTCTGGCTTCCAGCCTCACCAAATGCTTCCCAAATGTGGAAGACACTAACTTAACTGTCGGACAATGGATCCGTGACCTTCTGAACCATGCAAAGCTACTCTTGGGTCCTAGGTAGCTACATTCACAATATGTCCAACAGCCTCCTTCCTTCTTCTCCAGCTTCTCCATTCAAAAAGAGGTCATCCAGGTTGTTTCCTGAAGTCCTGAAGTTGACTTCAAAGCCCATCTGAGATTTCAGAAAGGTCTGACTTGATGCAGGTAATCTTTCCTTTCTATGATTCTCTTGAGTCCTGTGTTTGTAGATTAAACTTTCTAATTAGTTCTGTTTTTTTTTTTCAATAGAAATGATTTCTTACTTCATTGAAGATGCATCTTCTCTACTGTAAGATGATGCTGAGTCTCTCTGAATAGTTAATTATTGATTGTAATCCCAGGTCCTTTTAGCCTTCCAGAATATGATATTCTAGGCCCTTGATCCTTTATTGTAAAAGCTTGCAGAACCTGGGTAATCCTGACTGTTGCTCCTTGATATTTGAATTGTTTTTGTCTGGCAGCTTGAAGCATTTTCCCTTTGAGATTAAAGTTGTAGAGTTTTCTAACAATGTTGCTTAGGGTTTTCCTTGTGGGATCTCTTTGTAGAGGTGATCAGTGGATTCTTTCAATGAATATTTCCCCCTCTGTTCCTAGAATATTGGGGCAGTTTTCCTTAATGACCTCTTGTAGAATGTTATCTAAGCTCTTTTTTTGAACATGGCCTTCAGGTAGGCCAATGCTTTTAAAACTGTTTCTTCTGGATCTATTTTCCAGGTCAGCTGTTTTGCCAATGAGATATTTCACATTTTCTTCCATTTCTTCATTCTTTTTAGTTAGTTTGATTGATTCTTGCTGTCTCAAAGTCATTAGCTTCCATTTGCCATTATACAATTTTTAATGTATAATTTTCTTCAATTATCTTTTGTACCTCTTTTTCCATTGGTTTAGTCTACTTTTTAAGGAATTGTTTAGTTTAGACATTTTTTCCTCTTCCTTTTCCAAACTGCTGACTCTCTCATGCATACCTCTCATTTCTCTTCTCATTTTTTCTTCTACCTCTCTCATTTGCCTTCTGAAGTCTTTTATAAGCATCTCTAAGAATCATCTTTGGACTTGAGACCAATTTATCTCACTTTTTGAGATTTCTTCTGTGGACATTCTGTCCTCTGAGTTTGTGTTTGATCTGCCCTGTCACGACAGTAGCTTTCTATGGCCAAGATTATTTATTGTTTCTTACTCATTTTCTTTCCTTTTCTTTTGGTATTTCCTCTTTTTTACTTTTAAAGTAGAGTTCAGCTCCTGGGGTAAAGGTGACTCTGTCCCAAGCTTCCTGTCCAGCTCTGAACTTTGGCTTTAAGCACAGGGGCCCCTTCTGTTTGGAGGGGTAACTTTGCCTGTTCTTTTCAGCAAACAGCATGATTTCCCAGACTTTGCCTTCTGACTGGGACTGGAAGCTGCCTCTGATTCACAATTCTACTGAGCCAAGATTGAGGCTCTTAGATGTTGATTTGCTGAGATTAAGACCCTCTCACTGCCTTTCCCAGAGGCTATCTTTTAACCCAGTGAAACTGACCTTTCTTGAAATTATTTCAGTGTATTTGAACTGGAAAGTGGTTTCATTCCATCAGATTCTGTTCAGAGGCTTGGTTTCATGTGGTTTTCAAGGGAAACTGGGAAAGCTCAAACAGCTTCCTGACTTTACTCCGCCATCTTGGCTCTATCAAAGGAATGCTTTTTTCTTTTTTTTTTAATTGAAGGTTTTTTTTATTATTGAAGTTTTTTTTTAAATTTTCAAAACACATGAAAGGATAATTTTTCAACAATGACCTTTGAAAAACCTTGGATTCTAATTTTCCCTCCTTTTCTCCCACCTCTTCCACTAGATGGCAAGTAATCTAATATATGTTAAACATGGTAAAAAATATATGTTAAATCCAATATGGCATACATATTTATACAATTATCTTGCTGCACAAGAAAAATTAGATCAAAAAGGAAAAAAGCAATAAAGAAAATAAAATTCAAGCAAACCACAACAAAAAGAATGAAAATGCTATCTTGTGAACCCTAAGTTCCCATAGTCCTCTCTCTGGGTACAGATGGCTCTCATCATCACAAGATCACTGGAGCAGGTCAGCTCATTGTTGAAAAGTGCCATGTCCATCAGAATTGATCACTGTTGTTGTGTACAATGATCTCCTTGTTCTGCTCATTTCACTTAGCATCAGTTCATGTAAGTCTCTCCAATCCACTCTGAAATTTTCCTGCTGGCCGTTTCTTACAGAACAATAATATTCCATAACATTCATATACCATAACATGTTTAGCCATTCTCTAACTAACGGGCATTCACTCAGTTTCCAATTTCTTGCCACTACAAAAAGGGCTGTCACAAACATTTTTTACACATATTAGCCCCTTTCCTTTCTTTAAGATCTCTTTGGGATATAAGCCCAATAGAAGCACTGATGGGATAAAGGGTATGCACAGTTTGATAACTCTTTGGTCATAGTTCCAAATTGCTCTCCAGAATGGTTGAATCCATTCACAGTTCCACCAATAATGTATTAGAATCCTAGTTTTCCCACATCCCCTCCAACATTTATCATTATCTTTTCCTGTCATCTTATACAGGTGTGTAGTGGTACCTGAAAGTTGCCTTAATTTGCATTTCTCTGATCAGTATGATTTAGAGCACCTTTTCATATAACTAGAAACGGCTTCAATTTCTTCATCTGAAAATTGTCTGTTCATATCTTTTACTATTTATCAATTGGAGAATGGCTTGAATAGCTTGAATTTTTATTAATTTGAGTCAATTCACCATATATTTTAGAAATGAGACCTTTATCAGAACCCTTGAATGCAAAAATGTTTTCTCAGTTTATTACTTCTCTTCTAATCTTACCTGCATTAGTTTTGTTTGTACAAAAACTTTTTAAGTTAATAAAATCAAAATTATTTATTTTTTGTTCAATAACGATCTCTAGTTCTTGTTTGATCACAAATTCCTTTCCCCTCCACAAATCTGAAAGGTAAACTAATCTATATTCTTCTAATTTGATTATACTATCACCATTTATAAATTATGAATCCATTTCAACCATCTTGGTATATAGTGTTAGATGTGGATTAATGCCTAGTTTTTGCCATACTAGTTTCCAATTTTGCAAGCAGTTTTTGTCAAATCGTGAGTTTTTATCCCAAGTCTGGGGTCTTTGGGTTTGTCAAACACTAGATTACTATATTCCTTGACTATTTTGTCCTGTGAGCCTAAGCTATTCCACTGATCAACTACTCCATTTCTTAGCTGGTACCAAATGGTTTTGATGACTGCTGCTTTATAATATAGTTTTAGTTCTGTTATAGCTAGACCACCTTTATTTGCATTTTTTCATTAGTTCTCTTGAAATTCTTGACCTTTTGTTCTTCCAGATGCACTTTGTTATTATTTTTTCTAGATCTGTAAAATAATTTATTGGGAGTTTGGTTGATATGGCACTAAATAAGTAGATTAATTTAGGGAGTATTGTCATTTTTATTATATTCACTCAGACTACCCATGAGCACTGAATATTTTCCCAGTTGATTAGATCTCATTTTATTTGTGTGAAAAGTGTTTTTTAGTTGTGTTTATATAGTTTCCAACTTTGTCTTGGCAGATAAACTCCCAAATATTTTACATTATTGACAGTTATTTTACATGAAATTTCTCTTTGTATCTCTTACTGCTGAACTTTGTTGGTAACATAAAAATGCTGCCCCTGGATTTATTTTGTATCCTGCAACTTTGCTAAAGGTGTGGATTATTTCTAATAGCTTTTTAGTAGAATCTCTGGGGTTTTCTAAGTATACCATCATATCATCAGCAAAGAGTGATAGTTTGGTTTCCTTATTACCTACTCTAATTCCTTTCATCTCTTTTTCTTCTTTTATTGACAATGCTAACTTTTCTAATGCAATATTGAATAGTAATGGTGACAGTGGGCAACCTTATTTCACCTCTGATCTTATTGGGAATAGTTCTAGTCTATCTTCATTACACATGATACTTCCTAATATTTTAAAATAGATGCTACTGATCATTTTGAGGAAAACTCCATTTATTCCTATACTCTCTAGTGTTTTTTAAGAGGAATGGGTGTTGGATTTTATCAAATGCTTTTTCTGCATCTATTGAGATAATCATATGGTTTTTGTTACTTTGGTTATTGATATAATCAATTATGTTAAGCTTTCCTAATATTGAACCAGCCCTGAATTCCTGGTATAAATTCTACTTGGTCATAGTGTGTTATCCTAGTGGTGACCTTCTGTCTCATTACTAATATTTCCGTTAAAATTTTTGCATCACGTTGTTGGTGGAGTTGTGAACCAATCCAACCATTCTGGAGAACAATCTGGAATTATGCCCAAAAAGTTATCAAACTGTGCATATCCTTTGATCCAGCAGTGCTACTACTGGACTTATATCCCAAAGAGATACTAAAGAAGGAAAAGGGACCCATATGTGCCAAAATGTTTGTGGCAGCCCTGTTTGTAGTGGCTAGAAACTGGAAAATGAGTGGATGTTCATCAATTGGAGAATGGTGGGGTAAATTGTGGTATATGAATGTTATGAAATATTATTGTTTTGTAAGAAATGACCAGGAGGATGAATACAGAGAGGCTTGGAGAGACTTACATGAACTGATCATTATATACCTCAACAACAATACTCTATGAGGATGTATTCTGATGGAAGTGGATTTCTTCAACAAAGAGAAGATCTAACTCAGTTTCAATTGATCAATGATGGACAGAAGCAGCTACACCCAAAGAAAGAACACTGGGAAATGAATGTAAACTGTTTGCATTTTTGTTTTTCTTCCTGGGTTATTTTTATCTTCTGAATCCAATTCTTCCTGTGCAACAAGAGAACAGTTCGGTTCTGCATGCATATATATATACTGTGACATATTTAACATGTAAAGGACTGCTTGCCATCTGGGGGAGGGGATGGAGAGAGGGAGGGGAAAAGTCGGAACAGAAGTGAATGCAAGGGATAATGTGGAAAATTACCCAGGCATGGGTTCTGTCAATAAAAAGTTACAATTATTTTAAAAAAATAAAATATATGTTAAATATGATAAAAAAAGATTTTTGCATCAATATTCATTCATTGGTCTATATTTTTCTTTCTCTGTTTTCACCCTACCTGGTTTAGCAATCAGTATCATATCTATGTCATAAAAGGAATTGGTAGGACTTGTTCTTTCCCTATTTTTTCACATGGTATTGCAATTTAAATTGTTGTTTAAATGTTTTGGTAGAATTCACATGTAAATCCATCTGGCCCTGGAGATTTTTTTTTTCTTAGGGAGATGATTAATAGCTTCTTATATTCCTTTTTTAAAAAATGGGACTATTTAAGTAATTTATTTTTTCTTCTGTTAATCTGAGCAATCTATATTTTTGTAGGCATTTCTCCATTTCACTTAAATTATCAAATTTATTGACATAAAGTTGGGCAAAATAACTCCAAATTTTTGCTCTAATTTCCTCTTCTTTGGTGGAAAGTTCTCCCTTTTCACTTGTGAAACTAAGGATTTGATTTTCTTCTTTCCTTTTTAAAAATCAAATTAACTAAAGGATTGTCTATTTTGTTGTTTTTTTCATAAAACTAACTTTTAGTTGTATTTATTAATTCAATAGTTTTCTTACTTTAAATTTTATTTATCTCCCCCCTTTACTTTCAGAATTTCAAATTTGGTATTTAACTGGGGTTTTTTAATTTGTTCTTTTTCTAGCTTTTTTACTTAACAATCCCAATTCTCTTTCTCTATTTTATGCAAGTAAGCATCGAAAAGAATAAAATTTCCCCTAATAACTGCTTTGGCTACATCCCACAAATTTTGGTGTGTTGCCTCATAATGAAATTATTAATTGTGTCTATGATTTGTTGTTTTACCCACTCATTCTTTAGGATTAGATTATTTAGGTGCCAATTAATTTTTGGTCTATTTTCCCCTGGCCTTTTATTGCATGCAATTTTTATTACATCATGATCTGAAAAAAATGCATTTATTATTTTTGCCTTTCTGCATTTGATTTTAAGGTTTCTATGTTCCAATACATGGTCAGTTTTTGTATAGGTTCCATGAAGTGCCAAGAAAAAAGTATACTCCTTTCTGTCTCCATCCAATTTTCTCCAAAGATCTATCTTTTTCTAAAGATTGGTCTAAAAGACCAATTTTTCCTAAAATTCTGTTTACCTCCTTTTTTTATTTATTTTGTGGTTCAATTTATCCAGTTCTGAGAGAGCAAGGTTGAGATCCCCCACTAGTATAGTTTTGCTGACTATTTCTTCTTACAGCTTTCTTAACTTCTCTAGGAATTTGGATACTCTTGGTGCATATATGTTTAGTATTGATATTGCTTCATTATCTATGGTACCCTTTGCAAGATATAGTTTCCTTCTTTATCTTTTTAAAATTAGATCCATTTTTGCTTTTGCTTGTTCTGAGATCAGGATTGCTACCTCTGCTTTTTTTATTTCACCTGAAGTATAATAGATTCTGCTCCAGCCTTTTATCTTTACTCTGTATATCATTCTCTTTTAAATGTGTTTCTTATAAACAACATATTGTAGGATTCTGGCTTTTAATTCACTCTGGTATCCATTTTTGTTTTATGGGACAGTTCACATTCATATTCACAGTTAAAATGACTAATTCTGTATTTACCACCATCTTATTTACCCCAAGTTATGCTTTTCTCTCCTCAGTATTTTGCTTCTGACCACCACCTCCCTCGAACAGCCCTCCTCCTTTACAGCCCCCCCCCTTTCCTATACCCTTCCCCTACTGTTTCTGTTTCCCCTTCTATTAGCCTCCCTTTTTCTTTTCCCCTTTCCCCTCCCACTTCCCTATATGGTGAGATAAGTTTCTTTGTGAAACCAAATATGCCTGATATTCTCTCTTTCAGTCAAATCTGTTAAGAGCTAAATCTACACAATGGTCACCTCCCTCCCTTCTTTCCCTCAATAATACCAGTCTTCGTTGTCTCTTAAGAGATATAATTTCCCTATTTTACCTTTCTTTTCATCTTTTTTTGGTACAATATCCTTTCCACCTCAAATTTATTTTCATATTATCATAATAAAATCAAATTTTACCCACACTTTCTAAGTATACCTGTAACAGAGAAATAGTTCTCAAGAGTCCTTTCCTTTTTACCTTTTTAGCTTCTCTTGGGTTCTATATTTGGAGATAAAATTTTTTGTTCAATTCTGGTCTTTTCATCAGAAACAAATGAAATTTACCTGTATCATTGAATGTTCATCTTCTTCCCTGAAAGATAATGCTCAATTTAGCTGGATAGTTTATTCTTGGCTGCAATTGAAGTTCCCTTCCCTTTTGGAATATGACCTTTGAGGCACTTTGATCCTTTCAGGTGGACACTGCTTGGTCATGGGTAGTCCTGATTTTGGCTCCTCAATAATTGAATTGTTTCTTTTGGCTGCTTGCAATATTTTTTTCCTTCATCTGATTATTATGAAATTTAGCTATGATATTTCTTGAAGTTTTCATTTTGGAGTCTCAGGAAGTGATTGGTGAATTCTTTCAATGGCTATTTTACCTTCTGGTTCTAAGACATCAGGGCAGTTTTCCCTGATGATTTCCTGAAAGATGATGCCTAGGGTCTTCTATCATCATGGTTTTTAGGAAGTCCAATAATCCTTAGATTGTCTCTCCTAGATCTATTTTCCAGGTCAGTTGTTTTTCCAATGAGCTATTTTACATTTTCTTCTACTTTTTCATTTTTTTTTTTTTTTCTGGTTTTGTTTGTTTGATTTTTGATGTCTCATTGAGCCATTCATTTCCATTTGTTCAATTCTAATTTTTAGGGAATTATTTTCTTCAGTTACCTTTTTTTAGCTCCTTTTGCATTGGCCAATTGATTTTTTTTAATGAGTTGTTTTGTTCAATGGATTTTTTTTTTCATTTCACAAATTTTATTCTTCAAGGAGTTGTTTCTTTTTCCATTTTGTCAAATCTATTTTTTAAGGCATTATATGCTTTTTCCATTTCACTAAATCTATTTTGTAAGGAGTTTTCTTCAGATAATTTCTGTTTCCTTTTCCAAACCCTCTTGCAAGGTTCTCATTTCCTTTCCCCATTTTTCTTCTAACTCTCTTTTAAGATCCATTTTTAATTCTTCCCAGAGAACACTGTGAGATGGGGACCAATTCATATAACTCTTTGGGGCTTCATCTGGAAGTGATCTGCTTTTACTGTCTTCAGAGTTTGAAAACTGTTATTCTTTTACACCATTGGGGGAAAAAAAACCTATCTATGGTCAGAGTTCTTTTTTCTTTTTTGCTCATTATTTAAAAAGGTTGAGGTCTGCTTTTAGGGGAAAGGGGAGATTGTTGAAGCTTCTTCTGCAGGAGACTGTGGCGTGCTGACTAATTTCTGGTGCTGGGTGGCATGTCCACGTCCTGTGATATTTTGAAGTTTAGGGGCTCACTATTTGTCTTTTGTATTTGTGTTGGAGTCTGATTCTTTTGCAGAAATTTTTGTCAAAAATCATAAGTTCTTGCCCCCAGATGTTGAATCCTTGGATTTATCTAACACTAGATTACTATAGTCATTTACTACTGCCAATTATATATATCTAATCTATTTCAGTGATCAGTTTTTTTTTTCTTATATCAGTACCAGATTGTTTTAATGATTACTACTTTGTATTATAGTTTAAAATCTGGTAACATTAAGTCATCTTCTTTCACATTTAAAAAAAATGATTCCCTTATTATTCTTGACCTTTTGATGTTTCAGATGAATTTTGTTTTTGTTTTTCCTTGATCTGTAAAATAATTTTTGATAGTTTGGTATGGCACTGAATATTAAATTAGTTTAGGCAGAATTATCATTTTTATTTTATTGGCTCGATCTACTCATGAACAATGAATATATCTTCAATTATTTAGATCTATCATTGCGTGAAAAATGTCTTGTAAGATTGTTCATATAATCACTGAATTTGTCTCGACAGGAAGATTCCCAAGAATTTTATGTTTGTAGTTATTTTATATCTTCTATCTCTTTTTGCTGCATTTTGTTGGTAATACATAGAAATAGTGATTATGTTGGTTTGTTTGGATCATATAGTATCCCTATTTTTCCAATCAACTACAGTATTTTATTGTTTTCCTTTATTTGTCATGATAGTCACTATTTGTCATGATAGGTGAGGCAATACCTCAGAATTGTGTTATAATTATGGGGGAAAAAAGGAGGAAATGAGGAATAGGAAGAATCCAGAGGTTTATAAATTTTGTCTAAACTGATACAGAACAAAAAGAAGAGTGACTATGGTAAAGACTATTTAGATTACATAACAATGGCCAATCTTGACTCCAGGAGAGGAAGGAAACATTTATTCAGTTCCTACTATGTTTCTAGTATTATGCTTTATATTTTACAAATATTTTCTTTGATCTTCAGTCTTATAAGAATGAAACTATAATTATTCCTTCTTTAATAGTTGAGGAAACTGAGGTCAGATTAATTTAAATGATTTACCTAGATCTGTGACAGGACTAGAATTTGAGTCTTACTGACTCCATGATGAGCATTCTGTGTATAGCACCACCTAGCTGCCACTTGAACACAGATTATGAAATTTGATTCCCTCCTCTGGGTAATGACATAGTGCATTACAAGTGTGGAAATTTTCCATTTACTATCAGATGTGGTCAATGTGTCTGTTTTTCTTTGTTACAAGGAAAAATTCAGAACTGTGACATGGCTATGGTATTAAGAAATAAAATCAATTCAAATGACTTCAAATGGTTTGACCTTAATTATCTGTAATGTCCCTTTCCAGCTCTAACATTTCTAACATTTAAAAAGCAGGTACTTATTTTGCCATATACTAGGTTCAAATCAAATTTCTTCTCTAAGATTACAAAGCCTATTATTTTTACTGTTCTTACTCTTCCATACACATTTCCCCCTGGAGACATAATCTATAAAGGAGAACACAATAGCTAGAATCAAAAAATCTTGGTGCAGATCCTAATCTGAACAAGTCAGTTAATCTTTCTGGGTCTCAATTTCTCATTTGATCCTCACAGTAAGTCTTCAAGGTTGGTATTCTTATTTTTCTGATTTTATAATTGAAAAATTGAAAATTGAGATATGTTATATGATTTTCTAAAGTTAACTCAATTAGTAAATATTTGAGGCAAATATTTAAACTCAGATATTCAAGCCCAGGTATCATTTGGCTGCCTCAGGGCACCACTTAGTGCTGGCATCATCTCATTCCTGGGAAATCCTGCAGATTGATCTTCCTGCCTCTAATCTCCCTCCATTCCAGTCCATTATCCACTTTGGGTCATTCACATCTTAAAGTGTAGGTCTGAGCATTCTATTCTTTTCTATTCCTCTGCCCTTTCCCTCCCCAATCCTACATCCCTACTTTAGTGTATCTCTGTTATTTCCAGCATCAAATATAAAATATTGTATTTAGTATTTAAAGTTCTTCCTAACATGACCCTATGGTCAGCCTCTTTCTACTTTACTCCTTTCCACAAACTCCATGATTTGATACAATAGCCTTGTTGTGTTCTTTACACATGATTCTGTATCTATGCCCTGTGACTATCTCTCATGCCCGGAAAGCTTTTCTTTTTCACTTCAGCACAGACTGATTATTCACTAATTTTAGACAAGTAACTTAGCCTCTCTAAGCTTCTATTTCCTCAACTGTAAAATGAAGGAGTTGAAGTCTACGTGCTTTAGAATCCCTTCTGTCTCTAAATGTATGAACCAGGCACTCACTTCCTTGGGGAATGAAAATTTTAATACAATAAGATTGTGATGAGATGTATTAATTAGATTTAAAGTCAAATGTCCTAAATATTAGGGATTTACTCATGATTATTTATAACAGAAGTTTTAAGTCACATGTATTATCTCAATATTTAATATTTTTTCTTGAGACAAATTCTAAAATGAATTTTATAAAGTCCCATTCCTTTTAAAAATATTTGAGTGATTATGTAATGAAGAATGTTAAAACATAGAAATGATTTGGATCTAAGTAAAAATGCCTGAAGGTGTTATTTAGTTCCTTTAATTATTCACAAAATTAATATTTATTGATTGCCTCTAGGGTGTATTGCACTGTATTAAATATTATAGGGCAGGAATACAAAAAAAGAAAAGCAGTCTAGGCCTTTAGTATCTATCAAGAACCAGAAAATCAAACAATAATCAAAGAAAGCATATTTCAAGGAGCAATATGCAGACTGTCATCAAGAAATCATAGCAACACATATGCATATTTTGGGAGCTAATATCCATATACTGAAAGGGAAAAAAGAACAGTTTAAAAATTCATGTTTGGAGACTCTCTTTAATAATTGCTGAAGTTAATTATTTATTTGTTTTAGGTGAGACCTCTGCCTAGAATTTAAACCATTTAAGGACTGAATAATGAAAAATTAATTAAATTTCTGTGTATCTTGCATTTTGCATCAAAGACCCTGAGAGTTATCATGTTTACTTGACACTTTGAATATTCTCAGATTTTGAAAGTGACCAGGATAATAGCATAACTCTGTGCCTTTTGAGTAGCTGGCAATCTAATGGCTTTAGATAACTGACATGCAATTAAGAAGACAAAGAGAGGTCTGCAATGCTATAACAATGTCTGGTAATTTTTACCTGTAAGAGAATATACCACAGCTGCATCTTTACAGTATTCACTCAAGACTCTCTCTGACAGTCACAGACATGGTGATATATTTATATCTTTTTGCATGCCACAGTTAACTTCTAATACCTTGCAAAGTATTTACTAGGACATTAGGAAAGAATGCCATGATTGGACTATCCATGTAAAACAGTTCAACCCAAATCCCTAATTCTTCCATGTTCAAAAAGTATAACATCTATAACATCAGGTTTTCTTATAAATCACCCAAGGGATCTCTGATTGTCTTCTAGTCTAGTCTAACCCTGATGACAGAAAGCATATTATAAGAATACATTTTTTTTCCCCTTAGGAATGTTACATCATAGGAAACATCTTGTCATCAACATGTATGAAAATTGAACCAGAATGACTGACCATGTTACCCATTAAAAATTCATAATAATCATAAAACCAAAAGTCTAGATAAACTGACAACATGCCATCAGATAACCTAAATCAGAAGAACACAAATACCTTTTCATCACTTTCATCAATGATCCTATTTAAGTACATTTTGGGTGCTGATACAAGAGAAACCCACATTTGTATATTTGGCTTTTTTGGATTACCTTCAAGAACAAAATATTCTTTCATTTTCAAGAAATATAATTTAAAAGTCTTCTATTTTATTAAATTAAAGTAATACCAAAATATAGCTTAAGCATATAATATTAAAACTTAAAGTGTACTGAGACTTTTGAGAGCTACTATATATATATATATATATATATATATATATATACACACACACATACACACACATATACAAATATGCAGACACATATGTACTTAAAAAGTACAGTCTCTTCCCCCTTCTCTGACAAAATCCCTGAAATTTGGAAGTATTTTTACCGACATTCTGTGGTTTTCATAAGACTGCAGAGCCTATCCCCTTGGGACTATCTTATTTCTTGAATTGACAATTAGCAACGTGAAGGGTTTGAGACAAACAAATAAAGGCTATTGTCTTCAAAACAAAACAAAAAAAAATCTGGAAGCAGAGTACCCTGAAAATTCTTTGTGAAGTCTTTAATTGTCAGTTCTAGGCTTCTGATAATAAGGTATATATGTTTTGAGAAGAAAGAATACAAAGAATTTTGAGAATGTTATGGAATTTTTTTCATCAAAGCTTTAACTATTACTTTTCCCTCACAAGGGAAATAATTCCTTAGGAATGCACCTTTATTTCCTCTGCTCCTCCCCCTCTGGCTCACTGGATAATCAGTTTAACAATTTATTTTCTCTGAAGAGGGAAAGAAGTAAGCCAAAGGTTTCTTCCTAACATTTGCCATATGCTTTATTGATTAAAATACCTTTTGGGCTGTTAGCCATATCAGATAATTATTTGTTAGCAAAAATCAGCAGTCTTTCCTCTTCTGATGGTTTTGGCAAGGGTTCTAGATTGCTTAGCTGCTACTGACTTATTTACTAAAAAATATGGAGATCATCATATGACTTTCTATTGAATAATTGACAAAATACAATTTTTATAACCCCACTTACTTCTCTCTTACCCAAGCACCCTTTTTTCCCAATTAAGTTTTCATTGAATATGGCTTTGTCAATATCTGACTTAGAGGTTTCTGAGATCCAAGTTTGTGACCTATAAAGGACACATCATTTTTGATTACTTTTTCAAGGTGATTAATTTTGAAAGATACCAAAGATTGCTGATTATTCAGAAAGGATTAAATGAAGCAGAAGTCATTAGATTTCTTAAAAAAAATTTCTATTCTAAAAAAGTATGAAAATGTTATGCTACCAATAATCCCTATTCTAATATTTCCTGTAGGAATTAATTGCAAATAATGAAATCCTAAAACTCCTTAATTTAGGGAATTAGTCAAAAAAGTATTTTTGACTATTTTAATATTAGATGCCCATATTTTCTCACTTCCTTATTCAAAAACCTTCCTTAATAAAAACAACAGAAATTAGACTCTGGCATTGTTTTTTAAAAACTGCCTATATTCTTTCTGACAAAAAGTAATCTGTTAAAAAATTAGTATTTTACTTTTTTTTCCCCAATTACATATCAAGAATATTTTTAGCAATCATTTTTTTCTTTTGGCAAGGCAGTTAGGGTTAAGTAACTTGCCTTGGGTCATAGAACTAGTAAATGTTAAGTGTTTGACTTCAATTTTGAACTCAGGTCCTTCTGACTCCAGGGTCAGCAGTCCATCCACTGCACTATATAGCTGTCTCTAGCAATCATTTATACAAGATTTTGAGTTCCAAAATTTTCTTCTCAGTATTCTTGTACCAGGGGCTGCAGACTTTGTCTCTTTAGCTGGTGTTGCACTGATGTGGCCTGGAGCCCCAGGTGGGACTTTCATGTCTTAGTGCTATGCTAAGAGGTTAGGGTGAAAGTTGGTTGACACTTCTGGAAGCCTTAAGGTTCTGACAGCTTACCTAGTGCTATGCCAGTAGCATATGGAATATGCTGAGACTGGTGATGTGTTTCTACATTTCCATGGAGATATAATGAAACACATGGAAATCTAGCTCCTGGAGGCTGTCTGTCCTAAGGTTAAAATTTGTCTCCTCCATCATACAGAGCCTCAAGATCCACTACTATTTGCCCAGATGAGGATTTCTACTGCTCTACTGGTATACATCCTGGACTGCTTTTTATCTTTTATCTGAGTGAGACAGATTTTTTCTACCGATCATAAAAATTTCCTGGTCTCAACAATTGTTTCACACTACCTTTTTGCTGGTTTTGCTGTTCCAGAATTTGTTTTGGGTTGCTATTTTGTGGTTATTTGGAGGTGAATATGAGAGAATTATGTCAATTTATTGTTTACTTTGCCAATTTGGCTCCCAGAACTCAAAATCCCAAATAACCTTTTAAAGATATAGGTCTGACCATGTCATTTTCTTGACCAAAATATTCAGTGGTTCTTTGTTGTCTCCAAGGTATATATGTCAAACATTGTTTATAAAATCAAATGGAAGCTACATTTAATGCCCTCTATAATCTGACCTTTGCATATCTTAAAAGCTAGAACTCTCACTTGTTCCTCTCATGAACCCTCTGCACTACTCAAATTTTTCTATTCATTTTCTTCCAATCTTGTTTCTTCATATGGATTGTGTTCCATTTTGCCACATTGATGTTACTTTCAAACTAGTAACCTTACGATGGAGCTATATTATCTTGACTGATGAGAGTCCACTATTATATAACCAGCCCAGATACAACCCCATGCTTCTTCATCCCTATTATCTTCCACCTGTCTGTCACCCATACCCTTTCACCTTTCATTCATTATCTTGGAAAACATAATTAAATTATGACTATTTATTGTTACTGTTGTTGTTTGTCCTTCATTCTCAAGGAGGACCAGGACATCAGGAAGGTGATGTCATAAGTTGCAAGTGAATTGGATTTAAGGGAGGGCTGAGCAAGTCACCAGCCTCACTCTTTCCTCTGGAGCCATCTGGGTCAAGTGACAAGATATAGATTAGGATAACTGGAGATGGTCCCAAATGCAGTGAGAGACTTTTTTAACTTAAAGTCTTTGTTAGGCTTATTGCTTTTGGAAAAGATATAGAAACTGCCTGCTCTGTATACCAATAGCCATCTCTGACTTTCCAGATAGGTATACTCTTTAACCACCATTCCCTTCTGTGTTGTATCACCACATTAGAACAAGAGTTTCTTAAGGGGAGGAATTCTCTTGCTTTTGTATTTTTATCCCCAGAAGTTAGCACAGGGCTTAGTACATAATATGGATCAATAAATGCTTATTCATTCTTTTTCAGAATGCCATATTTATTCCAATGAATAATCCCACTGAATCTAAGCAGTTAGGTTCTCTAAACCACAGTTCAAATGCCATTTACAATAGAATATCACCACACTCATAAATAAATAAATTTAACTTAAAGAAACATATATGAAGTATATTCTATATACAAAGTTTTATACTACATTCTTGGGATATAAAGACCTACATAGATATGGGCAATTTAGTTAACCTCCATCCATCTCAGAGTTTTGATATATATAAAATTGGAAATGGAACTAGATAGTCTTTGAGATACTTTTCAGTTCCAAATCTATGATCCTTTATGGTACCCTGTAAAATAATCCCTATCCCAATATATAGTCTGGTAAGGAACATAATTCATATACATATATGATTCTGCAGTTGCTCTGAATTCCTAAGCTACTTCATGTCTGCACCACTCATAAAATGCCTTTCAGAATTTTGTTTTTATTTTGCCTTTTACCCAAAGAGTCAAATTGAATAGGGAAAGTTCTGGGTAATTGGTAAATATGGACCAACTTTATATGCTTTGAGAAAACACAACTTTAGCCAAAAGACTTGAGAAAAGAATGGTTTGTATCCCCAGAGAAAGCATTAAATAAATGCATGTGGACTTCCTAACACCTTAGCTTTCTTAGGGGTAATACACTGGGCAAGAGATACTCAGTATGTCAAGCACGAACTTCTTTTTTTTTTTTTTTTTTTCCCTGAGGCAATTGGGGTTAAGTGACTTGCCCAGGGTCACACAGCTAGGAAGTATAAGTGTCTGAGACCAGGCCTTCCTGACTTTAGGGCTGGAACTCTATCCACTGCCCCACGTAGCTGCACCAAGCACAAACTTCTAAAGAAATATAAAAATATTCACAATAAAGAGTTACTCTGAGATTTGAACTATCAAGGATCTTAGAAGAAGACCACAATTCATTTGAGGGCTGTATTGTTTCTGATGAGAAGGAGGATATTTAGTCATTTTTCTTTGTGCCCCCTTTTGGAGTTTTCTTGGCAAAGATACTAGAGTAGTTTGTCATTTTTTTCTTCAGCTCATTTTAAAAGGAACTTCAGCAACTGAAGCACTCAAGATTAAGTGAATTGCCCAGGGTCACCCAGACAATGTATCTGAGGCCAGATTTGAATTAAATAAGATGAGTCCTCCTAATTCCAGATATAGTACTCATCACTTGAACCACCAAACTTCCCTAAGAATTGTAGATAGTCTCATTCTCCATAAGACCTTCAAGGGATGGTTCAAGGGAAGAACTGAGGCCAGGATATTCTCCAGCTTGGCATTCAATCCCTTCCATGAATAGGGTATGAGGGAGAAGTTAAGAGTATGAATTAAAGGAAATAATTGAGATGATGAAATTGTACCAGAGGAAGACCAAGCTAGTGCTTGGATAATGTCCATTAAAGCCTGTTAGTCTGAAAGAGATATCAGGGAAAGAAGAGGAGAAAAATGCTTGTCTTTATTTAGTACATACAACTCTGAGAAAACCTAACAAATAAAACTTTCAAAATTGTATCCTAATTGGGTCTGGTTTATAATTTAGAATGGTAAATTTAGAACTGAAAAGACTTATGAGGAATTATAGATCAAGAACTAGAAGAAATCTCTTCACTTTACAGAGGAGGAATATGAAGTCTGGAGGTCAAAAAGATTTGTCCAAGGTTAAACAGGAAATAAGCTGAAATTTAAACCTATGTCTTATCATAAAATCTTACATTTTTTCCTTAGTATCATACTGCCTTGGCTTTGGAAGAGGTCTTATTTGGTAATCCCTATGGCCTCTATTAGGTTGCAAGCTCCTTGAAGATAAGAACTATATTTTATATATCTTGGTATTTTGTCTCTCCCTCCCAACTTTTTAACAACACCTACAATTTTTTAAAATAAATCACTTAAAATAATGGTTTTAAATAATCCTTGTGTTAAAATCTTAAGATACAGAATTTATACTGGGTTTTTGTTTGTTTGTTTTGTTTTGTTTTTTTAACTTATGTTATTGATTAGAGAGGACTGTTCACCTAGTCACTAAGTAATTCAATTGTATGGACACACTCCCTAAGGTGTGTTGGAAAGGAACTTTGATCACCAAATAGGGAGCAAAGATGAGTGTACTTCTGACAAAGCCTTTCCAATTTTGTTGTTGTTGTTGTTGTTGTTGGTAAGGAGGCAGAATTGAACAATACCTGACTATCTTGGGCTACAAGATATCAATTCATTCCACAATTCTGGATCTTAATTTCTTTATCTATAAAATGGGGATAATGTAACTTGTAATGCTTACCCTTTATTGTTTAGAACTTTTGTGAATATCAAAGGAGATAAGATATGTAAAGTATTTTGTAAACTTTGAAGATCTCTGTAAGTGTCAGACTTGTTTTTGATTGGAAGACCATTTCAAGGTCTGGTACATCTGAGTTCAAGTCCTGGTTCTGTGACCTTAATGTGCAAGTCACTTATCTCTCATTATCTCAGGCATTCCTAAGGCCATAAGTTAAAGATCAGGCTGATCATCTGGAGAATTTTCACCCTGGGAGCTTTCTATGCAGATAAAACCACAGATCTGAACCTAAATAAATGTCAGCTATTATTATCTTAAAAGACAAGCTTAAACCCTATTCAAGGTTTGGGCAGGAAGTACCTGCATGAATGCATTTATCTTGCCTGAGAATAGAGTGAATTTTTCAAATGAAAATTAAATCTTGAATTCCTTGAGTCTGTCATTATCTAACAGATTTCTGGAGCAGTCAGGGCTATATAGGATTCCCGGAAATTCCAGGGAACAGCAGGCTTGAATCATGCAGGTAGACTGTTTTTCATAAAGTTCCAGCACAAGGCACTTGAGTACAAAGGGCCAAATGTGATACAAATGAGTGTGGAACAATGCTTGGTACAAAGGGCTCTGTGTCCTTGGTCAATGATTAATCCTGAGCTGTCATAAACAAAGGTGTTCTATAAATTCCATAAACAGATCTGTAAAGTAGAAAAATTAACACCTTGGAAAATAAAATGCAGAATATCAGGTAGCTGGATGACAGCCATTGCCTTTAATATCTTAGGAGAAATTTTCATTAAAATTTCAGAATGAATTATATAAAATGAAGAATGGAATGCATAGTGTTAGAACATGTGCATTTGTAGGTATGTGTATCTACATATGTATGTATATCTACACAATCTCAGGATTTGCTTCTGCATTCATTGATGTTGATATCTTCCAATGTGGAAATTGCCTTCATCAAAACAGCTGGCAGCTTAGCTATTTGTAACTTATAATATTAAAAAGGAGACTTGCTTGGGATCTCATTGTTTTGTCACTCTCACTTGCTCTGTGTGTGTATGTTGTTAGTATATATGTATGTGTGTGCATGTGCATGTTTGTACACACACATATACATACACAGAGAAACTTTGTGATGAGGATAGGGGAACCAACGGGCAATGAGTTCCCAAGCAATTGTCTCTAACAGATGACTTGTTCATCTGCCTTAATGAAAACAATTTTCACCCTAGGGGTTCTCCACACCATGAATGCAGAAATATACTTTCCCACTATGTATAAACACACTATGCATTCAATTCTTTATTTTTATTATTTATTATAGCTTTTTATTTACAAGTTATATGCATGGGTAATTTTATAGCATTGGCAATTTCCAAATCTTTTGTTTCAGTTTTTCCCCTGCTTCCCCCCACCCCTTCCCCCAGATGGCAGGTTGACCAATACATGTTAAATGTTAAAGTATAAATTAACTATAATATAAGTTATGCATTCAATTCTTGATGTTATTTAATTCATTCTGAAATTTTAATGACTCAGATATTAAAGTCAATGATTATCTTAGTTATCTGATATTCTTCATTTCATTTTCCAATATTTCATTTTTTACTTTACACACATATGTAAAGCATGCATACATACACATATGCTATATGTTCAGGTATATTTCCCCCTTGTTTACTTTAAATTTAATAGAATTATTTATGCATATAACATAATTTGTTATTCTTCTTTCCCAATAGGCATTATTTCTTCTCATTAGGTAGAGTAAATACTATGGGAAAAAAAAGGTTACTACAACTCTTTTGAGCATAGCATTTGCAGATTCCTCCAAAAGATTCCAAGGATAATGAATATACACAAAGTAAGACTATAAAACAGTAAGGCTAAGCTAAAACATATAAGAACTTAAACATTTTCCAAATACATTTTCCTTTAAAGTAGTTGTCCTGGAAGGAAATACATTTAGTCCAAGGATGCTCTCCTTGCTCAAACTTTTTTTGGAATTTCCCTTTGGGCAATGCTTTCAGAGTCAGTTTATATATGAACTCTATGAGAAAATGAGTCTCTTTATGGTACATGCCGAAGACTTATTTGTGAAGGGTAACCCAGGAGACCTTTCATTTCCAGGAACCTCCCAGACTCAAAAGACAGAAATCAAGTCCCTTGTAAATGCAAAGAAGTGTCAACTTTGCAAAAGACTACAGTCAAGCAGAAGTTATCTGGGCCTTAGTGACTTATTATGGAAATTACTATGCAAATGCAAATGAAATGGGCTAAGATAATGATAGTGCTTTCAATCTGTCATTTGTGTTAGTTTAAAGCTTGTCACCAGGAATATTTGAGAAATGGTGCCTTGACTCTGTCTTTTTCACTATTGGCCATGATTTTTGTTCCTATGTATATAGTAAAATGATTAAACTATGTCCTTCCAGTCAACTGAGCATATGAAAGTTGAACAGGGTGGTGAAAATAAAGGAAAAAAAAAGGAAAGGCAAAAAGACTCTGGATAAGCATAGTATATCATTTTACATAATGTTAAACAGTTTTCAAAATAATACCATTCACATATCTCATATATTTTGACTTCATAAAAACACTACAAAGTGGGAAGAGCATATATTCCTACTCCAATTTCATAGCTGGAGAAACTGAGTTTGATCAATTTGAAGTAATGCCTATAATGATAATTGTTTTGATAGAGCCAGGAGTGGAATCCAAGTCTCCTGGTTCAGTGGTATTCTTATTTTAAAAGATGTAAGCCTTCCTCAAGCTGGGTCATCTTTCTTATACTCTAGAAATATTTCAGGCTAAGGGAATTTCCTTAGTTTGGAATACTCTCCTTCCTCTCAATGTAGAGACATGAATCCACATATATAAATTTTTTTTAAAATCGATGACTGTATTTCAATTAATTTTCAGTTCATCAAATTGATGACTGTATTAGTTTTTGTTGTTAATTCCATGTATGTTATGCCATGCATGAAAAAAAAAAAAACACATGATTTTAAGAAGGAATCCATTGAGTTTTACCACAGTGCCAAAAGATCTATGATCCCCACAAAAAGTAAAAAAAAATTCACTGCACATCTGGTCACTGTTCTTTATTATAGGACATTATTTTTAACCTAAAAAAAATTGTGTCCTCTTTACATTATGGCCCATTGTCTAAGGAAGTAACCTTTAAATGACCACATGATCACCCCAATCTTGTGTGCTTGCATGTTAAAGGTTTACCCTGTAACTGATTCCTGAATACAGCTTCATCTCAGAACAAATTACTAGTCCTGGGGATTTCTCCTTTGTTTCAATATAACCATTCAAAGAAGATAATATAACAGGAATTCATTCTCTTTTCTCTTCTCCTAATTCTCCATTTCACCTCCTCCTTCAACACTACTTCTAATCACCTTACACACATTCATATTAGAAATAGTGTTCTAAGAAATGCTCTGGTACTCCATTCAGATATCTTTCCTCTCTTATCTCTAGGATACCAGATATTTCTGCCCCTTATTATTTTGTTTACCAGTGAATTTTGTGTGATCATGCAGTTTTCTAATATAATGAAGATTATAGAGTTATAATACTATATTATGTAGTCATATCTTGTTGAGATAAAATGTATGGCCCACCACTTCCATTGCAATATTTAGGACATCAACATTTTTTCTTGTGTGTTCACTATCTCTCCATTGTTGCTCTCTACAAATTGAATTACTTCAGCCAACCAATCAATTACTATACATTTATTCAAGAACTTTCATAGATGCTGGAGACACAATACAATGAACAAAATAACCCCTACTCATAAGGAGCTTACATTCTAATGAGGAAAACACATGTGTATGAATATATGTGTATATAATATATATGTCTGTGTGTATATATGTGTGTGTGTGTGTATGTGTATACACACTTGTGCTTGTGTGAATAGAGAATAAATATAGAAAAAATACTTCTCAATTGAATCTTAGATGTTTGGAAGAGACTTAAGTATTAGTGCTTAGATAGATCATTAAAGGCTTCATGTGTCCATGAGCTTTGATATTATCATTATCATCAACAACATCATAACTAATATTTATATAGCACTCTATAGGCTAGAGTGATAGGTGGGATTACAAAGGATTTTAAAAGCTAGATAGAGAGCTTTAAGAAAAGATAAAAGGACAAACCTGGGAAGATATGTGAACTAATACAGAATAAAATGAACAGAACCAAAACAACAATTTCAATAATGAAAATATTGTAAAGAAAATTAACTTTCAAAATTTTTAGAACTTTGCTTAAACTAATGACCAAAGGTGATTCCAGAGCACACCATCCAACTTCTGGCCAGGTGATATCTTCAAGATACAGAATAAGACAAATATTTTTATAAACGGACAATGTGGGAATTTATTTTTGCTCAATTATGCATATTTGTTAGAAGGGTTTCATTATCCTTTCCCCTCAGTTTTTAGGGTGAAGAGATAGAAAAAGAGGTTTTAAAAGAATATAAAGAAGGTAATGAAAGCATTTTTAATTGTTCAGGACAGGATGCCTGAAAGAATCTCAGAGAATTAAGACAGCTTTGAAGTTAGAGGTTAAAATTATATATCTTTTTTCTTCTCTCTAACTTCTTTGTTTCTATCAATAACACATTAACCCAGCAAAGTATTTTTTAAAAATCCAGATCACCTTTGACACCTCATTTTTCCTCCCCCCCCACAGAATTTCCAACTGTCTCACAAATTTCCCCTCTATATTACTTCTCCTATTACCCTCTTTCTCTTTTCCATTACCATCACATTAGTTTAGGTCCTTTTCTCTCACTGGAATATTTCAACTATCTTCTTTCAATTGTTTCTCTTTCCAATCCATCCATAATGTACATGACTAATGAAGTTAATCATATCTCTATTCAAAAATTGTCAGTGTCAATGTCTTCTAGTTGCACATGGAATGAATTATACTTTCCCCACTTCTACCCATTTCTCAATACTGGCTAGTCTAATCACCTTCCTTTGAATTTATATGGTGCATGCCCATGGCTCCACAAGTGCAGCTAAATCAGAAGGCAGCTTGTAGCACTCCTCTCATGACATCGTATTTTTACTTGGTAGGGTTGGGAATGCAAGGAAAGTTAAGAAAAAATACAATTTTGGGGAATATTGCTAAATCAGCAAAATGGTCAACTCAAGTCAATGGTAAAAGCTAACAAAATTTCATGAGAGAAAAAAATGTCATGACTGGAAAGACAATTGGGCAGATGCTAGTAAGATAAAATTTAATAGGAAAATATAAAACTTTGCCGTTAGTTTCAAAAAATAGTATGACTTCTTTATTTAAGAAGCATGAAATAGTCATTGTATGTTTAAGAAACTTTTTGGAAAACAATATAGGTTTTTTGGTGGGCTGGAAGTTCAATATAGTTCAATAAGATGATCCATTGCCTCCCCCTCCACCAAATAGCATGATCTTATGCAATAAAGGAAGCATAGTTTCTAGAAGAAATGATGATACAAACATATTCTGTTTTGGTCAGCATACATCTGGAGTACTCTGATAATTTCTGTTAACTATAATCTATTAAGGATGTTGATAAATTGTCGAGGGTTAAGAGGAAGACACACAGAATAGTAAAAGACTTCTATTCTATAAACAGAAATTGAAGGAAAAGGTGATGAAGGTGGACTTGATAGCTGTCTCTAAGTAAATGAAGTTGTCATGAAATAAGATTAGACTTGTTTAATCCCAAAGGACAAAACTAGTTGCTATGTGGAGGTAGCAAAAAGGACAAAATTATACTTAATGTAAAGGAAAATTTCCTTAAGGAGTAGAGTATAAAAAATGGAAAAAGATCCCTTCTGAAAGAATAAGTTCTTTTCTCATTTGAGATCTTTAAACAAAAAATTCCCAAGTTTGCTTGGAGGGGGTGAGGTTCTTCGTAGTATGAGTTGGATTGAATGGCCACTAAAGTCTGTTTAAAAGTCTATGAATCTGTGAAAAACGACATGAAGAACACAAGGAACAAAAAAAATAGTAAATTTAAAAGGATATCAAATTCTATATTTTAATTTCAGACTCATCAGAGTGAACATGAAATAAGATTTTATTTGTTTTCTTTTCCAACCATATTCTTCCCCAGTTATAGAGAAAACATAGTAATTCATCCCAAATCAACATGGAATTAAAAGGAAAGTTGCTGCTCCTTCTATGGTCATTGCAAGAGAAAACTTGACAACAGCTGAGAATATACATATCCCAGATAAACTGTGAATTCTCTCCTCTTGGTTTCTTCCTAAATTTCTTAAGAGAAATTGTGGGTACATTAACTCTAATGTTTATTCCTTGGGAACAAAGACTTTTTTATATTTACCTTTTTATTTTTCAGTGCCTGTAATAATATACCTTACTTAGTATAAGCTTAATATTTGTTGATGTGAATTAAATTTTGAACCAAATATCAGAATATGTGATTTGACAAAGACCTTATAATATACGTTGTAATATATATTTCTAAAGGGAAATTGGGACTGTTATGGAAAATATAAGGTATAAGTTTACCCCTAAATAGTAGGATTGTGAATCAAATACATAATGAATGAAAGTAAAGACAAGAGAATAGGCTAAAAAGGGATGTTTATGGGAGGGAACTGGAATTTTGGGAACAGCTATGGAGAGCAACAGAAACCTAGTTGATACAAAAACTGAAGGTTAAAGTATTCCAAAATACAGAGAACCAAAAGCAAGCTAGATAACACAGAACACTGAAAAAGCTTCTCTGAAGAACAAGAGCTCTTATTGTATATACAACTTTCACTTCCAACTTTAGTCTCCAAAGTGTGAGGCTACAAATAACCCCAGGTTAGAGGAAGTGATAACTGCTCTATGATCATGTGAGTTTCTGTTGACAAAAAAAAAAAAAAAGTTACTGTACCAGGTGCAGGAAACCCCAGCTAGGCCCCCACATCTGGCCTTAGAATGGTCTCATCACCAGAGACTCAGTTCGTAAGAGATACTAAACTCTTATTTTAGGCACTATTAAGGATGCAAAGCACAGAAAAGAGGTGCTAAATATACTTAGAAATCACTTTTATTTTCCTTCCAACCAATTCCATTGTATTGTAATTTAAATGTTACTGTATTTTAATATTTTTTTTCAATAATTCAGTTCTAGTATTTCTTCATTTTTGTGAATATTCCTTCCTCTAACCCAGATAACAACTCATCTACAAAGTAGCGAATGTTCACTGAGTTGCTATGTTTAACAAAAGTCATCACTGGGTAACCTACAAGTGATGTTTGACTATTAGTACACACATAAAATATGATGTGAGCATAATAAAAAGGTAAATAGAGAACTTCCTGGAAATTCTGAAGGGCTGCTATTAGCCATTGTTAAGGCTTTATAGATTATTAAACATGGTTTTTATTACAAATAAATTCATGTTAAAACTTTTAGGTTTTCTTTACTTGACATAAATGTAATATTAACAGTATGCCAATCCAGTTGTGTCAAATTCAAATAGAAATGTGGGCCACAAATCCATATATAAAAAACCCTGTAGGCCCCTTTTTGACTTGGTTTTAAAAATAATGTTACTAGGTACAGCTAGTTAGTACAGTGGACAGGGCACCAGCCCTGAAGTCAGGAGAACCTGCTGTGTGACTTCCTAGCTGTGTGACCCTGGGCAAGTCACTTAACCCCAATTGCCTCAGTAAAAAAACAAACAAAAAAAAATTGTTATTTATTTATTGTAGTTTTGCTCCAATCTGTTCCAAACTTGGTTAGCGTAATTCTTAGACTCAAAAGAAAAAAAAATACAAGAGGAAAAGATTTTCTGTAAGAATCTATCAATTAACAATCACTTATAAAATGTCTACTATATTTCTAGCATTATGCCAAGTATAGGAAGAGAAGAAGACCAAAAAATAAAATAAAAGATCACCACTACCAAGTAGATTTCCATGCTGTGGAAGAGACAAAACACATACAACTAAATTTGGGAGGGTGGTAGGTAATAATAGGGATAACAGGAAAACTTTTATATTCATCGTGTTTGAACTAAATTTTGAAGCAAACTACATATAAGAGACTGGGATAAGGAGGAAGAGTATTTCAGGCATAGAGGTCATCCAATACAAAGAGTATCATGTGTGAAGAATAGCAAGAAAGCCACTTAGATCAGAGCAAAGAATTTGTGAAAAAAGGTAATCCCTAATATGGTTAGAAGGGTAAATTGGGATGAGATTATGAAGGACTTTGTATAGCAGGATTAATATTTGATCTTAGAAGTAAGAGAGATTTGTTGAAGAAGAATAATGCTTAAGAAAAATCACTTTGGCAGCTATACAGAATTTGAATTGAAGAGAGTAGAAATCTGAAGCAGAGAGCATATTATTATATTAATTAGCATATTATCACAATAGTCCAGGGGAGAGGATAGCTTTAACAAGGGTGAAGGATATAACTAGATGTAAATTTCTGTGTACAGGTAGAATTGGTGGAACTCAGCAATTGATTACTTGTGTGAGGTGAGGGAGAGTCAATAGTTTAAGATGACTTAAATTACAAATCTAGATAACAGGAAGAATAGTGGTAGCTTTGACAAAAACAGAAATGTTTAGAAGAGGGTTAGGTTTCAGGGGGAAAAGTGAGTTTTATTTTGAATATGTTATGTTTCTAATCTCTCTGGAACACTGAAGTAGAAGTATACAATAGGCAAATGGAAATAAGGAACTAAAGCTCAGAAAGAGAAGTATAAAGTAGACATGGATCTGGAATCATTGGACTAGAGGTTGTAATTAAATCCAGAGGAACTGATGAGGTCATCAAGTAAGAAAATGTAAAGAGAGAAGAGGAGAGCCCAGGACATAGTTTTGGGAAATAACCACCAGTATACATGACTGAACAATAATTAGAATAGCACAAGGAAGGAGGAGAGAATTAAAATGAAAGTTTATGGATTAGAAAGAATACTTGTCATGGAATTAGCTGAGCTGTGACTATGATCCTACTGTTCTGTTCTGATGCCTCATCATGGCAATAATATAATGCTAGATTCTCAAAGTTATGACAGTACAGCATTAGTTATTGTGGGCCTTAATGAGCTGGAATATTTTCAATATGTCAGTTATCAGAGAAACAGCCCAGATAATTATGGAGAGGCTATTACTTCTCTCCACATACATTTATATTTTGGTATCCAAAAAATAATGAAAACCATTTACTAAATCATGAAGCGATTGTGATACACATGGATTAAGGGGATACCTACACTGACAAAATCATGATTCTTCTGAAGTATTAATGTATAAGTAAGTGAATATGAAAAATAGAAAAAGAAGAAAGGAAACAATGTACTCAGAATGTCTGTGAATGGAAAGAAATGTAGTGTAGAAGATATATTGGATCAAAGAGGCACTTAGTGATATTACTGGCCTTGAACAGGTAGACTATCATTTTGAATGAGAGGGCTAACTAGAGGTGATATGTAGTAACTCCATGAATAGTAGGAATAGGAAGACTCTTTATTCAACCCATTTTTATATATATGGATAACAATGTTAGGTGTTTGTAACTCTGAGAATACCTAAGTATTTGGAGTATTTAATCTCCTCTACTTTCCTGATAAAATAGTTGTCCATTTTTCAGTATAGAAAGTTGTCTCTTCTTTATCTAAATAATAGCCATAAGGCCAAAGTGAAGTAAATGCAAATGAAGACTTCAGGTATATTTTTAAATGATTCCACATCTAGATTTAGAATAGTGGTTTGTTGCTGTTCAATTGTTATTCAGTCATGTCTGACCTTTTGTGATCCCATTTGTTTTTTTTTTTTGTTTGTTTTTTGTTTTTTTTTAGCAAAGATATTAGTGTGATTTGCTATTGTCTTCTCCAGCTTATTTTACATATGAGGAAACTGAGGTAAAGTTAAGTGACTTGTCCAGTGTCACACAGTTAGTGTTTTTGGGCAGATTTGACCTCAGGAAGATTAGTCTTCTTTACTGAGGCATGGCAGATAGAATAGTTACTACAGTTAAAATAACATGTGGGTAGACAAATGTTTCCATAAAAGATATACATATTCCCATTGCAATACCAATTAGCTGGCCATAAGAATGGTGATGTTAAACTCAAATAGAAATGGATCCTGTCTGGCAGCATATTGATTTAAAACCCCACAAATTTATATCATTTATGTTGTATTATATTTTTATTTAATATATTTATTATATTTATATCAAACGTTTCCCAATTAAATTTTAATCTGGGCTTGGGGCTCCAACCTTCACGTTTCTGCCTTGGAAGTCTTTCTCACATATATATTCAATAGATTTTAATAGGCACTATAACTTTATAAAATTTCCTACAATAATATCCCTTCCTTTACTGTCCAATAACAAGAAAAAGATAAAAACTCCATTTCTGGAATTAGAATCAAGTTTACTTGCTTTATAAAACCTGGGACATAAATTCAAAGAAACATTGGTTTATGTTCACTGTAGAAAATATTCCAGTTGTCCTTTCTTATTTGAAGAATTTTAGAAGATGAATATTTGATTCAATTCAAACTATTTCTTTAGGTGTATTTTAAAAAACAACTTTGGTTCAGACAAAAAAAAAAAGGCTGGATTTAATTTTGTGTTCAGCCAACTGATGTATTTTCTTTCAGTTGGGAATTCATGGTTAAGTTGAGTACAAATCCTTGATTAGAACTTGATTGTGGGGAAAAAAGAATTAATTAAAACTCCAGTTAGAGTAACATGTGGATGGACAAGTATTTTCATAAAAGATAACATATATTCTCATTGCAGAAACTATAGTCTTTATTCTTTCTAAAACTTTCAGCCAAATATAAACCACAACAGATGTTGGTTTTCATTTTCCTGAGCTATTCTAAATCAAACTGTACTTCACAGGAATTAGCTCCCTTATTTTTTTTTTTTTTTGTCTTGAGCCAAATGGTCCCTGTTTTTCTTATCCTCTTCAACAAATCAGTATATTCATACATCACACCTGAAGCAGGTTTAGATGAATCAATTGCATTAGGCTAAATTCCCTAAATTTATTCTTTTTCTCTTAGAATACTAACCAGGAGAAAATGATTGCACCTTTACTCATTGAACTAGTTATATGATTCTTTTCTTTGAAATAATTATGTGAATTCCTATTAAGAACTCAGAAATAGAAACACACACACTACTAGGATAAATTGTACTTCAGACTGCCTTCATTATCTGAATGTTAATCTACAACTTTCTGTTATTTTTTTCCCATGTGGCTGATGACATAATAACAAGCAATATTCTTCCCACCAGAAAAAAATTTTTTTTTTCTCAAACTTTATTTAGGGAAGTACAATTTCTAACCACCTCCTGAGAAAGATTTGAGAAGCTACACAACCAATGACATCAGCTTTTTGGTGACCAGCTTCTTTGAAGACTGAGAAGCTTGTCTGTGTTACTAAAAAGCCTGAGACCTTGTTAGCTCAAGAAACAGTCAGAGAGACAGAGACAAGAGGCAAAGATAAAAAGAGACATTAAGAAGAGTAAGCCTTTTAACCAAATTTCTATTGCCATCAAGCATACTTTAAGAGAGATAATGAGCACCATTCCATTTTGATCCTGTAGGTTAGAGGAGAAGAATGAAGAGAATAAGTCCACAAAACAGAGTTTTATACTATTTAAGCTTCATCCACTAGTATATCTGATTAGATCATATGATAGAATCAGTTTTCCAAGACAGTTTTTCTTCCCCCTGAAAGATCTGGGGCAAAAAACTTTTCTGCTTTCTGTCTTTTAAACTTCTAGGTCTGAGAATCAATAGAGTTAAACATTTTCCCCCTACTACTTTTAAAAGTTTAAGTCATTTTTGATTCAAGGGAGTCCTATACTATTAACAAAAAGCTGCCTTCTTAATCTAATCATCACTTTGTCAGGTCCATTTTCCCCTCCCCCCCCCCCCCCCCCCCCCCCCCCCCCCCCCGGCTGCAGTTAGGTTGGGGACTGAGTTATACATCATTTTATGTTTTCAATGGCTAAAAAAAAATAATAATACCTTGGCATCACTTGTCATTATGATATTTGATATTGTTAAAAATGCCTAAGCAGACCAGGAGACACAGTATCTTGAATCTTTTGATAGCGTCTATCTTGTGGAGGGAGCTGAAACAGATGTCCTGAGCATGAAAGTGGAAGTGAGGATAGGGCATAGAATAGCAGCAGACAGAACACGAAGAAATATATGGTGATCCCTTTTGAAGCTGGAATGAGAGCAACAAGCATACTAACAGCACAATCTGATTGCAAAACAGTCTGAGACCTGACTATGATCTTCATAATTTGTAGAACTTTACTTTAAAATTATTTGTCTTCCCACTAGCAAAATTTACATGTGTATGTCAGTGACATTTGAAATGCAGGTGCTTTGTTTATAATGCTGAGTAGTGCAGTGAATGGAGCACTGGGTCTGAAGTCAGAAAGATCTGAGTTCAAATATGACCTCAAATAATTATTATTTGTGTGACCAGAAGCAAATCAATTAATTGTTACCTGCCTCAGTTTCTTTATCTGTAAAAACAGAGATAATAATAGCACTGACCTCTCAGGGTTGTTGTAAGAATAGAAATGAAATGTTTGCAATGTGCTTTGCAAAACTTAAGGTACAATGAAGATGTTAACCATTATTTTCACAATCTCAAAGAGAGCCAATTTTAATGTGTATAGATGGTATTGAACAACTTTTTTCTTAGCCTCATTTTACTTATTAAAAACTTCCTGATGCTAGTGTTTCCTCTGGTTTTCTTTTCTTTTTTTTCAATAGCTTTTGCATTTAGTTGATGAGGTTAATGGAACTGAATTAAATAAATCTTCCTCAAACTATGGTTTGATCGTCAATGATTGTTCTTCATTCTCGAAGAGGACTACAATGATGATGCTATGTTAGAGTCAAGATATAGTACACATAGTGCTATACATAGTCTGTGCCTAATCAGACTAATGTAAGCTCAGAATGCTCTACCACAGTTGGGCACAGATAATTCATGTGAATATTTGTGTGGTTTCTCTAAATTTGTGTGTCTCAAATTTCTTTTGAGCTACTTCAATTCTGCTTTGCTCATAGAGCACCTTCTCTGATGAGGGCACATCATGCTGGGCAGTCCTTTTCTAGTTAGTCTTCCATGTCACACAATCAATTCCAAAGTTCTTAAGAGAGACCTTGAGAGTGTCTTTGTACCCCTTTTTTCTGACCACTTTGTGAGTCCTTGCCCTGTGTGAGTTCTCTATAAAACAGTCTTTTTGGCAAGTATATGTTTAACATTTGAACAATGTGGCCAAGCTAACAGAATTGTGCTTCCTGCAGTAGAGTTTAAGAACATGACAGTTTAGTTTGAGAAAGTGTCTCAAATATGAATAACAAATGTATATATGTTGGAGTGTCTGGTATCTTATCCTGCTAAGTGATCTTCAGAATCTTCCTAAGACCATTCAAATGGATTCAATTTCCTGGCATGATGCCGGTATATTATCCAGGTTTCACAGGCATACAGCAATGAGGTCAGCACAATAGGTCTTGTAGACCTTCAATTTGGCAGTCAGTCTGATACCTCTTCAATTTCTTTCAGAGTCTCACAAATACTGAGCTAGCTCTGGAAATGCTATTATGAATGTGTACATTTCTGGAAAGAATATTGGCAAGGTAAATGAACTTAGACAATATTCGCGCTGTGACCAATGATTCCACATATGGACATGGAAAAATGTTGGCTGATGGAGCACCTGTGTTTTCTTGATGTTAAATGTTAAGCCAGTATTAGTATCAGCAGAGAATTGCTCCATATTTTGTTGCATCTCAGTTTCAGAGGCTGCATTGAATACACAATCATCTGCAAACAAAAAATCATGCAACAAAACTCCCTCCTCTTAAACTGAAGAATTTACCGTCAATGTGGTAGCTGACTTTGATGTCATGGGTTGTCCTCAATGAAGGCATTTGACAATATTTCTGAAAACATCATGCTAAAAAAAGTATGTTCTTTAGTCTTGTTACTCTCCATTGGTGACTTGGAAAGTGCAAGAGCATTTTCCACAAGCATGCTGTTGTGAAATTGATGTACGATACTGATAAACTTCTCTTAGCAATCAAGTTTTGACATCATTTTCTATAAAGTCTCATAACTAATAGTATCAAAATGCTCCTGAAATTTTCTTGGAGTTGGTGGGCAGCAAACACTATAACAATCAAGAGCAATCCTTGGCTCTTTCTGAATCCACACTGGCTCTCAGGTGAATGAACATCTTCTAGATGAAGGATCATACTATTAAAAAGGACTCTGATAAGAATTTTGCCAGCAATGGCTAAAAAAGAAATTTCATTGTGATTATCATGACAATTTATTCCTTTATAGAGTTGGACAATAGAGACATATTTGAACTCCTGAGGGATAACCCTCTCTTGCCATATAATCTAGAAAGTTTCAACCAGCTTTTGTGTGAGCAATGGACCCTCCCAACATCATAATCATCACCATCTTGTAAATCTCAGCTGGAATAGAATCAGTATATAGAATCTGATATACTATATCAGATCTATAGTATAGACCCAAAACTATATTATAAAGCAGCAGTCACCAAAACCATTTGGTATTGGCTAAGAAATAGATTAGTTGATCAGTGGAACAGGTTAGGTTTACAAGACAGAATAGAATTTAGCACTCTAGTGCTAAAAAAGCACTAGAGGCTTTGCCACATGAAAAGAGACCAATGGTATTAAAAACCTTTTCTTCAGTTGGAACTTTAATTAGGGAGGGATTGACTTCAACCTGACTTAAACATTCAATGGTTTCAGTATTAATTGATGACAATCTGTTAGAACACTTGGGGAGTGTTCAGTCCATTTTTCTAGGATCATGTCCTTATCACTAATCAATGTGGCTCTAATATTACTGAATAGCTAAGATGTACCACACATCTTTAGTTCATAAACAGCCGGGTATAATAAGAGTGCTTTGGATTACTATTAGCATAAAACTGAATTTCACCTACCTCCTACTGAGCCAAGAATCCTGCACCTCTCTAAGCTTCATTGGTACTTTACTTTTCAAGGAATTAAATGCTGTCTTCTTAGATATGCATCAATGATCTTGCTGTGGAGTTCTCATTTTTCATTTAGCAGCTTCTGAATTTCCCTCTCATTTTTATTAAACCTGTTTTTTGTTTGCGAGTTTTCTGATGCAGATGAGCAAATGCAGTTCTGTACCCAAAATCTCCTCACTCTTTTTGTGCTCCACTGATGCCAACGGTCTGTTGGTTCAACTTTCCCTAAAAATTAACAATGCATTGCTACCAGTCTAGAACCTCTCTAATCTGTTAACATTAATTCTTCTAGAATTCATTTTGCCTTAGAGCCACTATTCATTTTATTGAATGCAAATATTTAGCTTGGAGAGGATAAATCTATGCTCAGTTCATCACTTGACACCATATATTGCTTTCATCACTCTCACATTCTGTTTCTCTCTTTCCCTTACAATTACATATTCCATTAAATGCTAATGTTTGCTGGGAGGGTGTAGCCACAAAACTTTTAATTGTATTTAGACAAACAGAATTCAGTGTTAGTGAAGAGAAAGTCATGAGATGAATAAATTTTCAACAGTAAGTGACCCCTGTTGTTGCTGTTTCCAACACCATTCTTCCCAAGAAATTCTTCCTGTGTCTGGTAGTCTGAGCCTGCTTTAGCATTAAAAAATCCCAGAATCATAAACTTGTTTTCTTTTGGCACACTGATGATAAGGGTCTCCAAGTCTTCATAAAATTTTTCTTTAACCTCATCAGAGTTTGTCATAGTGGAAGCATAGGCACTGATACTGGTGACTGAAATGGTTTACAAGAATATGACTGCTATTCACGCTGTAGCTTTTTGGTGAAAGTTAGGTGGATTAGGTGGACCCCAAAGTTGGAAAGCAGCCCTGAATAGTGATCAGCACTCAGCCCAGCTCTTGCTCACACAAGAGGTACTAGTCTTCCCTGCACACATGACCCACTCCAGCTTAATTATTTATTAAAATGAGTATGTACACTTACCTATTATATTTATCCAGGGGAAAAATTTCCTAAGTATTCATGGCTTTAGGTAAACGTGACAAAAAATAAAGGATAAATATTAGCACGGCTTTTATAGATCAACAGTTACATTCTAGGCATCTCTAGCTCATCACATACATGACAGAGAATGACATGTAAAGCCATTTCAACTGATCTGAAACTTGGTCTTAGAAATTTCCATTTTTTTTTTTGTACAGAGAGTTCAAAATAACTCTTCTACTTAATGCACACACAGTTCACTTGTACACTGAGACAAATAGTCTTTGTTATGAGAGGGAAACCTGTGAAAGATGAAATTGGGGAGTAGAAGTCAGAAAGTTTCATTGAACTCAGGAAATCTATCCCTAAGATTTTTTTTTTCACATTTCTCCCTCTGCATTAGACACTGTATTAATTATTACATGAAATGCATAGCATTGTAAATATCCCTTCCACTTCATGACTTTCTCCATTGTCGTTTCAGCATGTTATGGATTGGTAAGAGAAAATAAATGGGGATTTTGGGAGAGTTTTGCAGAAGTTGCAGACAACATGCAAAGGCTAGTAAAGAACAAAAAATGTTTAGAAACTCAGAAATGCAAAAAATATACATACAATATTGTAGAATATCAACATATTTTATCTTTTAATACCATAATAATTCAGACTTATTCTTTGGTATGAAAAGAAGGCCGATAAACTTTATGTGGATTTCCTAAATCATAGGGGTGCTATGTTCCTAACTCCTACAATGTAAATGGAATGAGTGTAGGTGGAAAAATCCAGGTTTTGGACAGGAAATCTGGGTTCAAATTCCAAATGTTTTCCTCCAATAGCCAAATCATTTCACATGTCAGAACCTCAGTTCTGTCTTCTATAAAATGAAGATGAAAAAAAAAAGTGTATTATCTTTCTTTATAGTTATAAGGTTGCAAATCACCAAAGTATAAATTTATTGAGTTGTTCCTGGTTCCTGGTGCAAATACAATAATTAGAAAACAATAAAAATTGAATATCAGAACTGGGTAGAGACAGAACATATTAGTGTCTTTAAGAAAAGACTAAAATTAAATGATAAGAAATCTCAGCTTATCAAGACAATTGTGAGATATTTTAAGTCATCCCAAGGGCAGATGCAATGATATACAGCCTTGTGGCTTTCAATTTCTCCAAATGAATTAATGAATGAATCATTTATGTCTCTTTTGGAGAGACTACATTTAGAAGTACCACTGAAAATATGCAGTATCTTTTCCCTAATGCTATTTGTTCAAGCCTCTCTTGCAGGGTTTTCTTGTCTTACTATCTAACTAATTAGCATTGATTGGCTTTTACAGTGGTGGATTTACTTTAATGACTAGATATAACAGAAATATAAGCATTTCCATTACCCTTTACTTTGGGGGATATACTCTCTCCCATATTGCCTCAATTCCTGAGGAGAGTGGGCTCAGATTTACTTTCTTCATAATACAGTTCGCATCATTTACAACAGTGTATTATGCCTAAACTAATCTATTTATTTAGTGCTATACCCATCAGACTTCCAAGAAAATATTTTAATGATCTAGAAAAAATAAAAACAAAATTCATATAGAATAATAAAAGGTCAAGAATCTCAAAAGAATTAATGGAAAAAAAAATCAAATGAAGGTGGCCTAGCTGTACCTGATCTAAAACTATATTATAAAGCAGCAGTCACCAAAACCATTTGGTATTGGCTAATAAATAGATTAGTTGATCAGTGGTTTACAAGGTTAGGTTTACAAGACAGAATAGTCAACTATAGCAATATAGTGTTTGACAAACCCAAAGATCCTAACTTTTGGGATAAAAATTCATTATTTGACAAAAACTGCTGGGATAACTGGAAATTAGTATGGCAGAAATTAGGTATGGACCCACACTTAACACCGTATACCAAGATAAGATCAAAATGGGTCCATGATTTAGACATAAAGAACGAGATTATAAACAAATTGGAGGAACATAGGATAGTTTATCTCTCAGACTTGTGGAAGAGGAAGAAATTTGTGACTAAAGACGAACTAAAGACCATTATTGATCACAAAATAGAAAATTTTGATTACATCAAATTAAAAAGCTTCTGTATAAACAAAACTAATATAAACAAGATTAGAAGGGAAGCAACAAACTGGGAAAACATCTTCACAGTTAAAGGTTCTGATAAAGGCCTCATTTCCAAAATATATAGAGAATTAACTCTAATTTATAAGAAACCAAGCCATTCTCCAATTGATAAATGGTCAAAGGATATGAACAGATAATTTTCAGATGATGAAATTGAAATCATTACCACTCATGAAAGAGTGTTCCAAATCATTATTAATCAGAGAAATGCAAATTAAGACAACTCTGAGATACCACTACAGACCTGTCAGATTGGCTAAGATGCCAGGAAAAAAATAATTATGATTGTTGGAGGGGATGCGGGAAAACTGGGATACTGATACATTGTTGGTGGAGCTGTGAACGAATCCAACCATTCTGGAGAGCAATCTGGAATTATGCCCAAAAAGTTATCAAACTGTGCATACCCTTTGATCCAGCAGTGTTTCTACTACCCAAGGAGATACTAAAGAAGGGAAAGGGACCAGTATGTGCCAAAATGTTTGTGGCAGCCCTGTTTGTAGTGGCTAGAAGCTGGAAACTGAGTGGATGTCCATCAATTGGAGAATGGTTGGGTAAATTGTGGTATATGAATGTTATGGAATATTATTGTTCTGTAAGAAATGACCAGCAAGATGAATTCAGAGAAGCTTGGAGAGAATTACATGAACTGATGCTAAGTGAAATGAGCAGAACCAAGAGATCATTATATACACCAACAACGATACTGTATGAAGATGTAATCTGATGGAGGTATATTTCTTTGACAAAGAGACCTAATTCAGTTTCAATTGATCAATGATGGACAGAAGCAGCTACACCCAAAGAAAAAAACACTGGGAAATGAATGTAAACTGTTTGCATTTTTGTTTTTCTTCCCGGGTTATTTCTGCCTTCTGAATCCAATTCTCCCTGTGTAACAAGAAAACTGTATGGATCTGCACACATACATTGTATCTAGGATATACTAGGACATATTCAACATATATAGGACTGCTTGCCATCTAGGGAAGGGAGTGGAGGGTGGGAGGGAAAAATCGGAACAGAAGTGAGTGCAAGGGATAATGTTGTAAAAAAATTACCCTGGTATGGATTCTGTCAATAAAAAGTTACTATAATAATAATAAAAAAATGGGAAAAAAAACCCAAAAAAACAGTGTATTATGAATCTTTGTCTCATGTACCCCTAGTATGGGCCTCAAAGGTTGTTTTTCCCTCCACAGCACCCTATAGTTGGACCAAATGGCTGCAAAGTCTGGAATGGACTTGATTGTAGCACCTCTCAAAGTTCATAAAGTTGTAGCTTTTTCTACTCTCCTTCACTTAAAAAGATAGAACAAATCCTGATGAAAAAAAAAAAAAAAACTAGGCTTCTATTTATGGATCTTGATTTCACAAAGGGAAATCCCAAACATTTAGCCTTTACAACATTGTTTCTTCCTCTTCCCCCAAATGCCACTGGGCAGAAAGAAATCACACCAAGAGAAGGGTGAGATTCTGCTTTCTAGTATCTTTTTAATGTTTTGCCTCTTTGAGTTCTATCTATGCAATCAAAAAATGACCTTCTTTCCATGGCAGAACAAAACAAATTGCAAATTTTTTCCCCATGCTCTGAATTTCACAATGAGAACTACATGAGTTGAGCATTCTGTACATGTTTATAGGGGCTGTTCATTGGTACATTGCACATTTTAGAAAGTTGGGGTTTGTAAGAATCAGGAATCAAGATTGGTAGCAAAGTTATTAATTTAGGTAACTGGAGTGATAGTGATATTCTCAACAATAATAAGGAAATTTTGATGAAGGTAGGTTTAGGGTAAAACATGACATGCTTTAGATGACATTTCAAGATTTTTATTTCTATAGGAAACCAGTTTAGAATGTTTAATATGCAGTTTGTGATATTGTACTGAATATCAGGAGAAAGATTAATGCAGATACATAGGTATGGAAGTCACATATATAGAGATCATATTTGAACTAGGGGAGCTATTGAGATCACCAATTGTAGATATAGATAGAAAAATAGGCAGTCCAGAATAGAACTTTGAAATACATTCACTTATATGAATGTTACATGAATGATGACTCACAAAAGAGAATAAAAAAAAGAATGTTCAAGTGAGCATGATCTACAACTTCGAATGCTGCAGAGAGGTAAAGGAGAATGAATATTGAGAAAAGGACACTATATTTTTGTTTTTGTTCTATCTAGTTATCTTTAATCTATTTATTTATTCATTGCAATTAACATAAATCTATTTTCTTTCCCTCCCATCAGGAAAAAAATGAAGACAAAATCATTGTAACAAATGTGAGTTGTCAAATAAAACAAATTTCCAGTCAGGTATTACTTACTGGAAATTCCCAATACAGGTGGTATACACTTGTCATCATACCAAAGAGGCTAAGGCTGGCAGCCCTCTTGAACTGAAGAGTTCTGAACTGCATTGTGTTATGCCAATTAAGTGTGTGTACTAAGTTTAGCATACCTACAATGAGATCCCAGGAACACAAGGTTATATTTTTGACTATGACTAGTGTTATGTTATTGGTCCTCTGAGGGTGAAGGACTAACAACAAAACCAAGAGTAAATGAGAAAATACATAGGTATAAATGAAGATTGGTGCCATTCTTTTATATTCTTCTCACTTCTCAACCTACCATATTCTGACTTCCAAAACTAACACTCGATTGAAACTTCTCCTTCCATAGATACTAAATGATCTCTTAATTTCTATATCCAATAATCTGTTTCTGAACTTGTATTCTTGTTGGTAGCATTGGATGCTATTAACCATTCTGTTTGTTTCCTCTCTCCACCCAGGTCGTTTTAACTCTGTTATATATTTGTTTTATTGCTATCTGTCTGTCCATTCCTTATCAATCATCAGTTGCTGTATCATCAAATATGTCTTGAAATCAAGACTCTGTCCTAGAACCTATCTTCTTCTCCCTCTGTTCTACAGTTGCATGATCTTTTAAAAAGAATGTGTTTATTTGTTTAAAACTTCTTTTTTATTATTTTTTATTAAAGCTTTTAATTTACAAAACATATGCATGGGTAATTTTTCAACACTGACCCTTGCAAAACCTTCTGTTCCAAATTTTCTTCTTCTTTCCCCCAACCCTCCCCTAGATGGCAGGTAGACCAATACATGTTAAATATGTTAAAATATATGTTAAATCCAATATATGTATACATAGTTATATAGTTATCTTGTTGCACAAGAAAAATTGGATCAGGAAGGAAAACTGAAAAAGAACAAAATACAAGCAAACAACAACATGAGTGAAAATGCTATGTTGTGGTTCACACTCAGTTCCCACAGTTCTCTCTATGGGTATAGATGGCTCTCTTCATCACTGAGCAATCAGCATTGATTTGAATCATCTCATTGTTGAAAAGAACCATGTCCATCAGAATTGATTACCGTATAGTCTTCTTGTTGACATGTACAATGATCTGCTGGTTCTGCTCATTTAACTTGGCATCAGTTCATGTAAGTCTCTCTAGGCCTTTCTGAAACCATCCTACTGGTCATTATATTCCATGATATTCATATACCATAATTTATTCAGCCATTCTCCAACTGATGGGCATCCACTCAGTTTCCAGTTTCTTCCCACTATAAAAAAGGGCTGCCACAAACATTTTTGCACATGTGGGTCCCTTTCCCTCCTTTAATTTGGAATATAAGCCCAGTAGAAACACTGCTGGGTCAAATAGTATGCACAATTTGATAACTTTTTGAGCACAGTTTCAAATTGCTCTCCAGGAGGATTGAATCTATTCACAGTTCCACCAACAATGTATCAGTGTCACAGATTTCCCACATCCCCTCCAACATGATATTTAAAATTTCAATGTAAAACAGAAAAAGGAAGAAAAAAACAGAAAAAATGAAAAAAAAAGTCATGTATACAGCAGAATATGGGAATATTCAAAATATGTAACAATAAATTTCCATTCCAAGAAACCCTATAAATCAACAGGACCCATTGCATTCAGAACTTTATATCTTTTCTTTGTTTTCTTGTAATGCTTTCTTTTGTTCTCTGCTATACATTTTTTACTTTATTTTTCTTTTCTCCCCTTTCTTCCCCCCCTCTACCAAGCAGGTTATAGTTAAATATATGTGTGTGTGTGTGTGTGTATGCATATATATATAATATACATACACATACCAAAACATGTACAAATATACACACATATACATAGATTCCTATGATTATGCACATATATGCACATATTTTTATATGCACTTATTTAAGGTTGTACTACATTTATTTGTCCTGTTTCTCTGAAGGTAGATAACATCATGCTTCTTAAGTCCAAGCCTTTCCATAACTTTCTAAATCTACCAACTCATCATTTCCTATGCCACAGCAATATTACACCCTAATACTATCTAGTTGTTTTGAATAGTCTAAAACAATGTTGATATAGCTGATATATAATGTAGGTTTATCTCATTTGATTAAATCATTCCATGATTTTATCTCCTATGGGTACAACTATCATCTCTATGCAGATAGCTCATTTACCTACTCATTTAGTCCTAGTCCCTTTTCTGAATTCACTAGCTGCCTGCTGCATGTCCCATGAACATCTCTAGCTCAACTATTCAAACTAAAGTCATTCTTTTTCTCTTCATACCCTCACCCCCCCCCCCCCCCACTTCCCAAATCTCTTATTTCTCTCATGGGATCATCATTTTTCCACGCTTTCAGGTTTACAACCTCAGAACAATCTTTATTCATTCTAGCTCCTATCACTTGCCTAATCCTTCATGGCATCTATATCTTCTCCCCAAGTACATGGCTATTCCCTACTTCAGGCCATCAATATGTCTTTCCTGGACTTTTGCAATAGATTCCTAATTGGTTTCCCTGCCTTCAATCCTTTTCCTATATGATTCATCCTAATCTATATACTACAAAATTAGAATTCTTAGAACATAAGACTGATTATATTAAATGTTAAAAACTTCCAGTTGTTGCCTGTGGCTACTATGTATAGACTCTTTTGTTTGAGATTTAAAAATCTTATAAGTTCAACCCTCCACACAGGCTTTCTTCTATAGCTTCTATAAACGTCTTCCATTTCTATCTTTGTCTCTTGGGATTAATAGATACACTTAAAGTTCAGTTCAAATATCAGCTTATATTCAGAGCCTTTGTGAATCCCAAAAATAGATATTATTTTTATCTACTCCCTCTGCTAAAATTACTTTATATTTACTTTTTATGTATTTTCCATTTTCTTATTTGTGAACATGTTAACCCCTCCCCCCCACATACTCCTTACCCCTGCAGAATGGACCTTGAAGGCAGGAGGTGTTCTATTTTTCCCCTTGGCTTCCCAAAGTCTTACAAAGAATCTGCAACATAGTGAGTCACTTAAAAATTCCTGTTGAATTCAATTTAAAGAAAAAGATGAATGATACATAAATCCATTTCATCTGGGTTGTGACAACTGCTTCTAAGCGGGAATCATCTAAGATAGTTTTTAGCTAATTGCAACTTACAGCTTTGTAGTTAGTTTGTGCTCTTGTTATTTTTCAGGTGAACAATGATTGAAATAAGATATTCTCAGAAAAGAACTAGTTACATACTAGGTGAAAGTAGTATTTGTGCATTTTAGCACATGCAAAGTGCTGACTGTATTGTAGAACCTTGTAGACATTGTTTCTTTTACTTACTTCCTGGACCACTAAGTGAAAATTCATAATCCAATGTATTAAATACTTTGAGTTTATCAGGAGGGATTTATATTAAAAACCAATAGTGAGGATAAAACCTGGGAGCTTTTGTCTTTTTTGTAGGTTCAGATCTAACACAGTATAAGGTGAATAAATTCAAGAAATTACTCAATTCTTCTCAGCATCCCTTTCTTCTTCTCTGGGTAGGTAAAGAACTGCAATCTTCCTTTCTTCTATTGCTTCCCATTAAATAATATAACAGCTCATAATGGAAAATAGGATGTCAACAAGACAATATTACATTTTGGGAAGGTGTAATATCTCTTCGCTTTTCAAATCCTTCAAGGAGGTGTGCAGTACAATAATGATTATCACAGGGAATAAAACATTTGCTTCAGGAGATACTAAAGGTGAGAGTGAAACAATTTTGTATTTATTTTAAACATTACAATGTCATCCATAATTAATAGGATCATACTGCTCGGTAGAGCTTGAAAATACTGTGTACATTTTCAGCTGTATTTCTTGCTCCTTATATGAGAAATAGATTTATCCCTAAACCTTCATTTTATTTTATTTTTTTCATAAGAAAGGTTATTTCCAAAGCCCATACATTTGATTTCTTTCCTAAATGTTTTGATTAATACTATTTTCCATAAGGTAGTTATTATTAGGTCAACTGTTTAAACCTAATACTAAATTGAGGCATTACACATGAGTTTCAGCAACTTTGGCTATTACAACCCATCTTTAATGCTTCTTTTTCACACTATAACTGGGATTCTCAACATAACTTGTACTAAAATAAGCTTTCCCACAGCAGCTAAAAGTCATTTTTATTTCATATGGAATGCAAATCAAATACTTCCATTTTCTAGGCCAATCACCAAAAAAGTGGAAGTGGGGGAATATCCACTGAGATATCACCAGGAAATATCACTTAAATAAAGAAACAAGTTAGTGGAATAGCATTAAATGGAATGTGCATTAAAGGAATACAGTCATGTGAATAAACCCATGAACAATATGTGGTTAAAGATGAAGAATGGAGAGAAGCAGAAGGAATATCACTACAGGACTATTCTATAAACCACATAAAAAGAGATGGGAATAGATGAGAATTTTACAAAATAGATTTCAGACAAAGAGGTGACTGTGGTAAGTAACTTCAAACACCTGAACATATGCTGAAACTTTAGCTATGTAAAAAGAAAGAAAGAAGGAAATAAAGCTGCTAAGTATCTCACAAATATCTCATTATATCCTCATAACAACTCTGTGAAGCAGTTGTTATTATTATCTTTATTTAATAATTGAGGAAACTGAGGCAAAGAAGCTAAATAACTTGCAAAGGTCACATAGCTGAGGTCTGAAGTCAAATTTAAACTCAAGTTTTCCTGACTCCAGGCCCAGTGTTCCACCTAGGTGCCTCTGATAAATTTTTGACATACTTAGGATCATAGAAACATATATACCTCAGAGGTCATCAAGTCCAATGCCTTCACTTTATGAATGAGAAAAATGAAACCCAGGAAAGGCAAAAGACTTGTCCATTGTGACATAAATTGTCAGTCTTCCAGAGAGGATTTTAAACCAAGATGGATAATTTCATTCACAAGGTTCCAAACTCACCATGTAAGTGTTGTTCTGGAATTGATTCTAAACAATAAAGAACTGATGACTGCCTCAGAGAAAGTAGCAGTCTGAAATGAAACCCAAATTCTGAGAGAACTTTCAAAGGAGTTAGAAAAATGATTAGGATAGAATACTAGAGAGAAAATTCCAAAGGAGGTAGGGATCTATTAAGAATGAAATTCTGAAGATGTAAATGTCAATGATTCTGATAGAAAAGAAAAGGGGAATTATCTAAATAGTTTAATGTATCTGCAAAGAGAACATATTAGATAACTTTTATTTTTAAAAGGCATGAATAGGTGAAGAAAAGAGGGTTCAGGAACTGAATGAAAATGAGGAACATGGACTCATAAGACTAGTAACAGAACTACTAAAGATCATAATATGCTTATGCTATCAAAGAACAACAAGCTTAAAAAAAAATAAACTGTGCTGGAGTCAAAGAAAGAATGTTATTTAATATGGTGCTAGAAATATTAATTATAACAATCAACTAAAACAAAAAAATAGTGATTAACAGGCAAAAAGTAAATGAAATGATATTGGTGGGTTTTTTTCAGATGATATAATGATATACTTAGAGAACTATAGTCATTTGAAAATTGAATGAAATAGAGATAGAGAAGATCACAGAAAATAAAATAGACAATTTTGATTAGATACAATTGAAGAGTATTTGTTTAAACATATAGTATATAATATAGCAAATATTTGTAAGTGGGCAGCTAGATGTCACAGTGGATGAAGTACTGCCTCTTGAGTCAGGAAGATCTCAGTTCAAATCCGACTTCAGATACTTAACATTTAGTAGCTATGTGACCCTGGCAAATCATTGAACCCTAATTGCCTCTCAAAAAAAAAAAAGAAAAAAGAAAAAGAAAACAGGAAAAAACAAAGAAAAGACCAAAGTAAATATTTATGAGTAGTTATAGCAAAATATAGCAACATGATATATATATATATATATATATATATATATATATATATATATATTCAAGGGGAAACAGGTAACGGGGGAAAAAAATCTTTGTAGCATGTTTCTTATTTAAAAATGTCATATTCAAGATATGTGAGGAACTGATTCAAATTTAAAAGACTAAAAACTAATCTGCAATAAATAAAAGGTGAAAAGATATTAAGAAGTAATTTTCAAAGGAAGAAATCCAAACTATTAGCAATCTAATGAAAAAGCTCTAAAGCACTAATAATTAGAGAAATATGAGATACATATCATATCCATCTAATGGAAAATTTGGTAAAAGAACAAAATAATAAATGTTGGAGAGGCTATGGAAAAAGAGGGAAAGTAGTGCACAGTTAGGACTCATGTGAGCAATAGAGTATCCTGTCAACTTCTTGAGCCTGGGCACATGTATTTTAATCCTGCCAGTATTTAGTTAGCTAGCTCAAACCCCTGACAACATAATAGATATATAGCCAATATATCTGATTTCTCCTTTCTCTATTCTGTTTTGCACATTATTGCTAGGTTCCCCTTCCAAATATACATTCAATTCAATACAATGTATATTTATCTGATTCCTCCTTTGTGCCAGGCAACATGGTATGATGGAAGAAGATAATACAATATTGCAGATACAAAAATAAAGTCACATCTAACTAAAAAGGAGATTGCTACTTCAAAATCCCACAGTATCTTCTGATTTCCTAGTCCTAGCACATCAAATATAAAATTAAGATTTTCAAAATCTATAATGTTGTTCCAGTTTACATATCTCTTTGAGCCTGAGTTGTCATGATTGTCAGAGTTCCTGAAATGGAAAAGCTATCTACAATGAGTGTCTGGTGGCCAACTTCTTTCTTCCTTTGTTGTCAGTTTGTAGCTTTTTGGGGGGGTCAATAATTTGCTTTTTGGTCCAAGGAAGATACATCAGTTCCTCTGTGTCCCTGATAATGCTTCTTTGATCGCTACTTATCCATGAATATCTGCTGAAATAGAGTGATTCAAAAGCAATTCCCAAGCAATTATTAGGGGTTAGTTGTTGGTAATGATAATTTTTCTCATTTTAGTCCAATACATATATCCATTGTGTTGAAAAACATGTTTTTTGTGGTCCTCATCTATTTCTATCAATAATGAAAGTAACCAAGGAAGAAAAAGTAATTTCTCATTATGTAACATTATTTCTAAGACTTGGCTTTATCATCACACTTATATTATGGTAATAACCCCTGCGTGTGTCATTTAACTTATCATTGATTTAAGCAATTCTAAGACTAGAAGTTATAGAGAAGGTAAAACGAGTTTCTTTTTCTAAGGGTAATCTAGTATCTATCTTTATTGTATTTCTGTAGTGCTTTGCTCCCAAACTCATAAATTCTAATGGCTCCCTATTACCTCTAGAATCAATTATAAAATCCTTTTGACTTTTAAACCTTTATAACTTGACCTTCTCTTACCTTTCCAACTTTTTGTTTGTTTAATACTTTCACAATCCAGTCTCTTTGATGTTTGTTCTTCACTCCATCTCCTAACTGAATCCTTCCCACCATATTCCTTCTCCTCATCTCTTCCTGTTGACTTCCTAGAATTCCTTCATGTATACACTTCTTCAAAAAGTCTTTCCCAAGCTTTCTTAATTTTTAGTTTTTTTGCTCCTGAGATTACTTCCAATTATTTGTACATTTTTTGGCATGTTGTTCCCCTAGATTGTGAAATTCTTGAGACTAGATTTGTTTGCTTTTTTGTCTTATAGCCACAACACTTAATCCATTGTATGGCACAAATTAACCATCTAATAAATGTCAGTTGACAAATTTACATAATTTTGTGATATGGTCTAGCAAGTGTCACTATCTAATTTTACAAGTAAAGCAATTAAGTCTCAAGGAAATTAAGTAGCTTGCAAACAGTCTTTTGTATCAAAAATGGAACATCTACCCAATTTTCTAAGGTAGTCCTAGTCTAATCCAATGTCTATTATGCCAAATCAGCCCCTTGAATCATTGCTCAAATCAAGCTCCCCATTTCCTTCTCTATCACTTGTACATGCTATTATTATTTCCATCTCAATACCCATGCATTACACTTTTACTTCAGGAATATTACTTCAGTTCCTAGAACTCCTTTAATTTTCAATATCTTCTTCTTTTTTTCCCCCAAACTCTAACTTAAATTCTTTAATAGAATGAAATGACACTGCACAGAGACAAGGATATCTTATTGCATTTCCATTTTTCCAAGCTAACTACTTTGATGATATAATCAACTACACCTTTTCTGGGTTTTAATTTCATTAATAAAAGAAGAACATTAATCTTCAAATTTCCAAACAATTTAAAAAGTCCGAGTTTAAATTTGCCCTTCCTTACCAACTGGCCCTCAATAATTCTTCCCTTCTTTGATCAGTGCCTCAGACATAATTGTTGTTTGTCTTTCATTTTTCAGAGATACAATGACATTATGGGGAGTTGTCTTGATTTTTGGGTGAATTGGATTTAAGTGGAGCCTTTTAGTCCAGGAACAAGACAAAAATCAGGATAACAGGAAATAGCCCAGAATATCTTTGATATTTGACCAAGTTTTAAGCACTCCACAGAACCTATTTCAGAAGTCTTCACAGTCATTGGAACATTATTGTTCTGCTTTGCCCATTCCATCAAGGGAAGTCTTCACAAGTCTTCACAAGCTTGGGATAGACCACCCTCCGCCCTAAAATATTATAATATTATATATATATATATATATATATATATATATATATATATATTTCTGATTCATACCATAAAGGCAGGATTTGATTGTATCTTATTCTATAACTTTCACTAATGATTTTCTGAGTATGTATCTTATTTCTCCACCTAAACTGTGAACTCCTTAAGGATAGAAATCATAATACTCTTTATTGTACCCATCAAGTTGCCACACATAATATGTGTCCAAGAAAAAGACCTGCTGAGAGCAGAGATTTTGTCTAATACTACTTTGAATAGCTTAAAGCATCTAATAGAATGCCTTGTACACAAAAGGTATCCTGTAAATATTCCTAGATTCATTGAAGAACTGTGGAGTGGGAAAAAGATGATATATAGAAACCATCCTGCTAAATTGAAAACTTCCGTATACTGAATAATTGGGTTGGGGGATGTCAGGGAAAAAATACACTAAAGGAGCAGAATGAGGAATAAGACAATCAACAACAATAACAAAAGCTGATTACTGAAAACTGAATTTTAGTAAAGCAAAATATGGGTTAAAATTTTTTGTGAATGTCTGCATATCCTTAAAAATAGGCTAGTATATTTGATTACCTGAATGATTCCCGGGGCATCAGTACTAAAGCACTTAGTAAAGCTTCATCTCCAGGGCTTTCCCCAAACATCCTCCATGAATACAATATTCCCTAAGGCTATCCAAACCAAAACCCAGCCTGGCTTGCATCCCTCATTTTCCCTTATTAACCTCTCTAATCACTAGCCTCTGCCTGTGGCAAGATGAACACTATATATTAAGATGCAAATCGGCCTATCCTGAATAATAATGCTCATTTTGCTGATAGCTATACTTTTGGATAGGTCAAAACAAAACAGGGCTGCAAGTCAGTATTCTGCCAGCTGCTTTTCCTGCAGACTTGCTGAACACATCACAACAAATCTTTGTATTTATAGAGCTTTGCTCTGGGGAATTCGGGATCTCTCTATTCTCTGCATGGTGCAGCAGTTAGAGAGCCATTCTTGGATTCAACAATAATTGAACTCAAATCCAGTCTTAGACATTTACCAGCTGTGTCATCCTACCCAAGTCACTTAACCCTCTTTGCCTCTGTTTCCTTATCTGTAAATTTCAAGGATTTATTTATATGTCTATTTATTATTTGGGGTGTTTAGGGAGGGCTAAAATCTCTGGTACAAGATCTTGGCAAGCCCTTTTTAAGACTGCTGATTCATCTTTTACCCTATTCTTTCTGGTGACTCCAAAAAACTGTATTATGTGTAGTGCCATACCCTGTGAAAACATCTTAACAATCAGGTTGAGGGTTTAGTGAGCTAGAAGCATATTTACCCCAACCATGTGAAGATTTCCCTTAGTTGAATGAATGGATGAGAAAATTTTGTTGTTGAATTATTGAAGGTAGCTGAAGTAGGAGTTGTAGAGCACCACAAGGTGCTCTTGCACCACAAGGTGCAAGATACCACAAGGTCATCCACTTCATCCTGAACCACAGCCAGTCTTCTTGACTTTTGTCTTGCCATTGGAATTACATGACTCTGGAAGAGATTGAGACTGATGTCTTTGAGCAAGTATGTCTCATTTAAATCCAATTCACCCAAGAGACTTCTTTCTGTAGTATCATTGGTGCTCCATGAAAACAAAGGACAAATACTTTACTCATTTATTTTTTTGTTTGTATATTTATTCATTCATTTGTTCATTTATTTTAAGTTGTTAAAAGACAAGTAGAAGACTATACACAGTGTGAAATCCTGGTTGCATTTCTGGATATGAGGTTAGGGAAAAACTGGGTTCAAATCTATTCTTTTTAACTGGAAACTGAGTGGATACCCATCAGTTAGGGAATGGCTGAATAAGTTATGTATATGAATGTAATGAAATATTATTGTTTTTATAAGAAACAATCAGCAAGATGATTTCAGAAAGGCCTGGAGAGACTTTGATGAACTGAGTGAAGTGAGAAGAGCCAAGAGGATATTGTATATAGCAACAACAAGATTATGTGATGGTCAACTGTGATGGACTTAGCTCTTTTCAGCAATGAGGTTATTCAGGCCAGTTCCAATAGACTTGTGATAGAGAGAGCCATTGGTATCCGGAGAGAAAATTATGAGCACTGAATGTGGATCACAATATAGTATTTTCCCCTTTTTTGCTGTTCTTTGCTTGTTTTTTCTTTCTCATTCCCCCCCTCCCCCCGCTTTGATCTTATTTTTCTTGTGCAGCATGATAAATGTTTTTTAAATATGTTTAGAATTGCACATATTTAACCTATACTGGATTATTTGTTATCCAGAGAAGGGGGAAGGGAAGGAGAGGGGAACACAAGTTTTGCAAGGGTGAATGTTGAAAACTATCTTTGCATGTATTTTGAAAAATAAAAAGCTGCTATAAAAAAGAAGTCTATCCTTTAAACTCTTTTGCATTGTGACCCTGTACAAGCCTTTTAACTTCTATTGAAATCAGAGAGTTACTCAGGAGAACTCTAATGAATCATGGTGGGAGTGGGTGTGTGTGTGTGGAGTAAATAAAGAATTTCCACACCTATAAAATGATAGTCATGTTGATCTGTTTCTTGCCACTGAATTCAGATGGCTCTAAAGGGGACAATGAAGCAGGAGACCTTGCACAGCCCTACCTCACTTAAATCCAATTCATTTACATGTAATAGCATCATCTTCCTGATGTCATGGTTCCCTTTGAGAATGAAGGACAAAACAACATCTTTACAGAAAGGAAAACTGAGTTGAAGCTCAACCAAATAATCTACTTTAGATAAGTATAATGCAAAATCTTGTTTTACTCCAAGTTTCTTGGTTCCCTGGGTGTTCTGTATTCTGGGAAGACTCATTTTCTCTCAAATGTCCACAATTTGGTTTTCCCCAGAACTGAGTAGATCATGAGTTTTCTCAGGTTTTTTTTTTTTTTCCAGGTAATCTTGCCAAAAAAAAAAAAAAAAAGGATTAATCTGACAAAACTCATCATGTTAAGTTTTAATAATTACAGTTTCCTTTTCATAAATGCTTATAAATTCTTTAATATGTTTAAGAATTTCTTCAGAAATGATAGAAAAGTTCACAGAACTGTGATTTCAAGGATCAATATTCTTTTTTTTCCTCTTTTGAAAATCATATTATTTGTCCTTCCTTGTTCCTATAGCACCTCTTTTGTTCTCTAAGATTTCCAAAGATCATCTAAAATAAGTTAGAATCATAGTTTATCCAATGTAGTTTATCCAAGTTGAATTGGCAAAAAGATGCTCTTACCATCTCATTTATCTTCATTTTCAACCTAATATTCAGCATTTTTGTTCTATCCTTCACAATCCTAAGATCATTCTCCTACTCAAAAAACAAAACAAAACAAAACAAAAACAACATAAGAGTTCAATAGTTCTTTCATTTTATTGTCTATTGTCTCAAACTCATAGGCATCCCTTCTCTGAACTTCCTTATGCTTCCATTAGCTAAAGACCTTTTTTATGCCATAATAATTCTATTCTTGACAATTTGGCTTAACTTCCCCTATAGAATTTTAGGTCATAAAATAAAGAAAAATTGAGCTCTATAGGGTCAGAAATGTTTTACTTGATAATCTCAGTGATCTTTTCTCAGTCTTCTCATTTTCTCATTATGATACTTGGCAATGTTACTTAACTATATTTTTCCTGGGCTTGAGTTTTCTCATCTGTCTAATGAATAAGTTGGACTAAATTAGGAATGTACTGGACCCAACTAATACTGGAAAGAACCAATTGGGACACTTTCAGTGTGAGCATTTATATTTCAGAAATTAGCAAAGGTTACAAATCAGGGCTTGGTTGATTATTCTGTTAATTTTCTAGATTTAAGAAAATGATGGAGAAAATGTCAAAAATGATGATTAAACTTAAAAGTCTGTCATGTATTTATTCCTCCCCAGTTCTCCATAGTCCAGTTGTGAAACATTTACCAACATACCTCTGGATGATCTCCAAATGAATGATCAAATAAGCATTTATTAAGTGATTTAACACAATAAAGGCACTGTACTAAAAAAAACAGAGATATAAATACAAGCAAACAAGACAGTTTCTGTGCTTAAGGAACTTACATCCTAATAGGAAAATAATATATAAAGTAAGGGAGATAGGAAAAGAGGGGTATGTATTCTATAATTTCCACCGTGAAGTGGATTTGGAAATACCCATGAAATGGTGTAGAATTCTGGGTCAGGTCAAAAGAAGACCAAAGTTCACTTGTCTGAGTCCCAGATCTGAGACTCAAAGTTCAGGATCCTTTGAGAGGGGAATAAAGAGGATGGCTTAAAAATAGACAACATGATTTTGAAATAGTCTAAGTTCATTTCCCATGATCAAGCTTATTATTCTTTAATCTTTCTCAAAATCTTCTTTTAATTATTTGATACTATACATTCTCCATTTCCCCATTAATATCTATAATGAAGAGCTTTCTAGCTCTTAGGTAATGTTGAAGGTAAGGCACTAGACCTGGATTTGAAAAACTTGAGTTCACATATAACCTCAAACACTTAGTTGCCATGTGAACTTGGGTAACAAATTTAATCTCTGTAAACCACCTTTTGCTGATCTATAAAATGGGGTTATTCTATATAATCTATAATATCTATCTATATATTATAATCTATAAAATGGGGTCTCTATTGGGATATAGCCAAGATAGCAGAGCATAAAGGGCAATCCAGCTGAACTCTCCTAACATTCCCAATAATTTAAAAAATTATTGGACTACCTGAAAAAAAATGATTAAAAAAAACTTCCCCAATATCTCAAATCTCAAGAGTAAGTAGAAGTTGAAAGAATACATTGATCATCCCCAGAAAGAGATGGTAGAATGAAAACTCCCAGGAATATTACAGCCAAATTCCAGAGCTCACAGGTCAAAGAGAAAATATTGCAAGAATTGAGAAAGAACCAATTCAAATATTGGAGTACCATAGTCAGGATCAGACAAGATTTAACAGCTCCCACATTAAAAGAAGGGAGGGTTTAGAATATAATATTCCATAAGACAAAGAATCAGATTACAACCAAAAATAAAACTGAATATAATCCTTTAGGCGAAAAAAATATTTAATGAAATACAGCATTTTCAAGCATTCCTCATTAAAAAACCCAGAGGTGAAGAACATTTGACATTCACATAGAAGATTCAAGAAAAACATAAAAAGATAAATGTTAGAGAGTAATCATAAGATACCCAATAATATTAAATTGTTTTCATTTACATGTAACTCCTAAGGGTTTTATCATTATTAGGGCAATTAGGAGTCTAAATAAATAGAGAATATGAATGTGATCCAATTATGTTAGGATATTCTACCTCAAAAAATGAAGGGATGAAAAAGAGGGATGCACTAAGAGAAGGTCTACAGGAGAAGTAGAATGAGAAAACTTTTTTTTCACAAAAAAACTGTGTTCAAGGAGAAATTTTTATAGCAAAGGGGAAAATGAAGGAAAGGGATAGAAGTAGCAGGTAATGCTTGAATCTCACTTGATTAAAAGAGGGAAGATTATATAATACATACCTAACCTGAAAATTAGCCATGGAATTTGGAGATCAAGATGAAATAATTTTAAGTGTTTATAAATTTCCTTGCAAGGGGAAAATCCTTTAAACAAATAGATAGCAAATAATAAACTTTGATTATTCACCAGTCTTCTTAATTCCATTTTCGCCATTACAGCCTAGTTTTAAAAAATTAAATGAATTTTAATGGTGAATCTTTAATTAATTATAAGAAAAAATATTTTATTATCCTGCTGACAGACTGACATATACATTGAGAAATAGGCATTACTTGTAAATTAAAACAACTCCAAAGTGCCATCTAACACATATCAGATTGGCTAATAAAACACAAAAGAAAAAAATGATAAATGTTGAAATTATGAGAAAATTGGGACAGTAATGCATTTTTGGTGGAGTTGTGAATTAATCCATTCAGCAAAGCAATTAAAAGAAGCCCAAAGGGCAATTAACACTATGCATATTGTTTGATCCAGGATATTAACTCTAGTTTCACAAAAGATGCTTAAAAAGAGGAAAGGACATACATGTACAAAAATATTTATAGTAGCTCTTTTTGTGGTGGCCAAGAACCGGAAACTGAGGTGATGCTCATGATTTGGAGAATGGTTGAACATGTGGAAAATGAATGTAGTGGAATTTTATTGTCTTATAAGAAATGACAAGCAGATAGAGTTCAGGAAAAAAAAAATAACTTGGGAAGACTTAAACGTGAACTGATTCAGTGGTAAGTAGACAGAACTAAGAAAGCATTGTACACATTATTTAATAATTTCACAACTAATTTATTGCAACAGTTAGCTAATTCATTCATTTGCTTCTAGTTATCCCATCTTCATTATTTCTTCCAATAAATCATATACACTTCCTTTATCTTAATCCTCCTCAAACAATATTTTTATTTTATCACTACCCTGCTCAAGATCTTACAATAGCTTCCAATTCATTTTCAGATTAAGTAAGTCCAAACTCTTCCATCATTTTTACCCAATAAACTACTTCCCTTGATTTCTCTGAAAGATACTTTTTGCTCTAGTCAGAATAAACTCCTTATGATCTTCTCTATCTTCTAAGCTCATTTCCTACCCAGGGCTCTATCATATACTTGTTATTTAAGATTTTGCTCAAAATGTTTTCCTTCTTCCTTCTGCCCCCCTCCCCCAACTTTCTTCCTGTCCTCCTTTTTCTCTCTCTCTCCTTTCTCTCCTTCTCTCTCTTTCCTCCCTGCCTCTTCCTCTCTCTGATTCTGATTCTCTTCCATAAATACACATATATGCACACACATACCTCAAACTGATTTTCCATTTTGTCATTTCCATAACATCTTTAGCACAACAATGTTGTCAACAGGTTATATAAATGTTTCTGTTTTATTAAATATCTGTTTTATTTATTAAAAAAATAACAAAATCTGAGAAATCTTAAAGTGACTAGTGTAGCTAGAAAATAGCTAAAGCAAAATTTAGAGACTAGGTCTTTAGAATATTGATGCATACATAGGACATGTTCAGAAAATATTCTACACCTGGACCATATTGCAGTATGCACAACCATGGCCATTAGTCTCACTTTCTTATGTTTTCTACCATGCCCATTCCCAGAATAATCCAAATTTTCAGTGATCTTTCCTTTCTTTTGATTTCCTGTAACACTCATGGTGTCTTAAAACCTTTTCTTTCTTTTTCTTTTTCTGGATACTTGTGGAAACCATCTCACTATTTCAATCATCCTTCAGAATTATCTAATTTTTTTTTAATGAATTAAGTATTCTGACTCCTGCTTCAGCAGACAATTAATGACTTCACCACTTAGACCTATTCCTTTTTCTTTCCTAGTGTATTGAATGATGTGGTTCATCTGGTGAGAGTAGCCTTCCTCACAAATGAGAAGGGAGTCATCCTTCAGGCTTTACTTTATCGTATACTTTATCATATACTTATTTCCATTACACTTTCTCTAAGACACACACCATTACCTTTGCAATGATGCTTTCAACCATTTCCCTGGGCTCTCAGGTTTGTTTTGTCAACAGAACAAAACCAAAAGAAACCCATAAACTTATTCTTACTTTTGCATAACAGTGGAATTTCCCAAGTGAACATAGAAATTTAAATAAAAGCTTCTAAAATACCACTTTATATTCAGATAGTGTAAGGCCCAGAAAAATTGAGAGTCTGTTGAATAATCTACTTCTTTCAGCGAAATTCTCTGTATGTCTAATCATTCCAAAGAGGAATTCACAAAAAGATATATCTATTACCAAACAAATTGTAGCTAAAATTAGTGAAAAGTGGTCCTTTTTAATTTTTTATAGAGTTTTAGGATCAATGAACGCTTGAGTTCTCATTCTTCACTGTTAATCATGACAAATAAAGATAACAAGAGTAACGTTAACAGTCCTATTTGGTCACACAAAGCAGATGTCACATTGTTTATATTATATGAAATGAAATAAAGCATGCCCTGCTAGGTTGATGTCTGCTAGGCTTAAGGAACTCAAGGAATTTGGTGAATGACTACTGAGCTCTGACCAGAACATATAGACAATTACACTGAATTCTTTCTGTTTGTTTTTCCTCCTCTGATATGACAGCTTGGAACTATGGGAAACATTCCCCAGCTTTGCTGAAATAGCCTGCATAACCCAAAGGGATCTCTAATTAAAAACATTTCAGAAAGAAGGAAATATAGTCTGTTGAATAATTTTGTTTTTGTTATTCAGATGTACATAGGGACTATTTTTGGTGGGGATATTTGTCTTAATTTTAAATTATACCTAGTTTGATGGAACAAAATTAATTTAATACTCAAATCTCCATGTAGCCCAAGGGCTTTTCAAGTCACAATGAAGCTTGACAAAAATACTTCCCCCACCCCTTACTTAGTGCTGGCTATATATATATATATATATATATATATATATATATATATATATATATTGCCCTAGGAAATAGAGATAAAAGCAAAGTAATTAGTTATTAAGCTTATGTGCATCTAATTATACATTTAGTATTATATGTAACCTAACCATTCAAGCTATTGAATGAAGAAAACCAGAGACAAATCAAAGGGGGAAAAACAACAAAGAAAACTAAAGGCAGTGTGGAAAACAAAACGTTGACAAGTAATTAGGCTTAGAATGAGGAATAAAAATATTATGTTTTCTTTTGTAGATTTGCTATTAATTTCCTATTTGACTGTTCATGGATGGAATAGCTCACATTATCTCTTCTGGATTGGTAGGAAGATAGCATAGATAATAAGTGCCTAAGATTAAATTTGAATTCATCTTCTTGATCCTAAATCTAGGTTTCTATTTCCTTTATAATAAGACACAATTATAAATCTTCCATTTCCACTTCTGACATCTACTGTCAGAGAACATAAACAATGGCAAAAGGGGAGCTTGTTAAGTGTGATTGCATAGTGATTCAGATGGGTCTAATCTGTTTCAAATTGGTACATAATGGTATTTTGGACATCTTCACTTTTATTGATGTAAGGAGTAAGAGAATTTTCTTAGCATTGAAGAGTAAAGCAATGACCCTAAAATGATTGAAAATCATACATGGAGAACAATTTCATTAGATGATGTGATGATGTCACACAATAGGTCCAAACAGCTGTCATCTTACCAACTAGATCCTCACATATCTAGTAGTTTATTATATTTGAATTTCATAATTCCTCTAGTGCCTAGCTTCTTAAAGTATAGATTATAACTCTATCCAGAGCCATGCAACTAAATGTGATGGTTGCAAAATTATGATTTATTAATTAATGTTTGAATTGTATATTTATTTTATATACCTATATACTCAGAGTTGCGTAAAAATTTCTTGGGTGAAAAGCAGTAGTGAGTAGAAAAAATTTAAGAAGTTCTGCTCTAGTAGTTTGCATGTTATTTTCTATTTTTTCTCCATCAGAAATTGAGGCTTACAAAGACAAGAAAACTTCATAATTTAATTTCTTCCCTGACACAATTGCTATGGAGTAAAAAGATGGCATGAGGCTTCAGGGTGGATTCATGAGTTATTTCTCAGCTATTAATATTTTTTAATTATAGAACAAAAATAGTTTTATATGAATAGACTATTCTACATAGTCACAATCTTCTTTGTAATTATTTTGCAACAACAATAAGGAGGTTTGGGATCATTGCTGCCTGCATAACAACCTTAGCATTTACTGAAGACTGGTTGTGGAACACCATTCTTTTGTGACCTTGAATGCTTTCCCAGCTATTTTTATTGAGATCCTTTTCCACCTCCTCCTCAAACTCTACCTCCTCTTCAAGGTCTTTCCTTACCACTTCAGCCCAAAGTTTCACTCTCTCCTAGGCCATTCCCCAGCTCCCATTACATTTCCTTTCTGCATCATTCATTGTCTACTTATCATTTACTGCCTTTAATTGTTAGCTATATTTTTCTTTTTTCCTTTTTATTTATTTTAAATTTATGGAATAAAACAAACATTTCTAAACCATCTCATAACCTCTCTCTCCCTTCCCCCCAAAAAGATTGCATGTGAAGCTGCAAATACATCATGTGTAACTTGATAATTCCTTTAAATATATAATAAAGTTATCGTGTAAATTTCCCCCCTTTTTAATCTTCCTTTGCTCCACCTCCTCAACCTACAGATGGCTACCATTAGACAAAGATAGGTTGTGTATATGTGTGTGTGTGTGTGTGTGTGTGTAGTTATTTTATACATATCTCTATTTATTAATTCTTTCTCTGGATGCAGATAGCATCTTTCTTCATATGTCCTTTATAGTTAATTTGGGTGTTTATAAAGGTCAAAATGACTTATTTGCTCAAAATTATTCTTTAAAGTATGTTAGCTATATTTTCAAAGGATATATATCCAGACTCTGGTTCCAGCTTGCCTTCTTTCCTGCATAATTGTGACAAGAACTTCTGCCTACACATTTGAAGAGGTCTATTTCTACAGAAACAAAGGTGGGAAAGTGAAAAGAAGGACCCTCCCAGCACTGATAAGGATTTGAAAAGTAGCATCTCCTAGACCAGACAGGGTTAAATTAATGAATTAATTAGAATTCATTATTAATGAATACTTTCTTTTTTTGTAACTGAATTATATACTTCTGTACATCATTTCTGTTTTATTGTAACACTTCCTCTGGCTTACCTCTCCATTTTGTACTTATACTAACAAATCCCAAAGTTTTGTCTTTTAAAGTCCTTACTTTATTGCCCAATCTTGTACCTTCAAAACTGAGAGAGGAATTCATATTTTGCCATATCTTTGTGGATTTATTAGAGTGGGGAAAGAGAGTTGTCACAGCCCAGATATTAAGAAGTTTTCCAATAAACTTTTTTTTAAAAATAAAGTATGGGCAACTGATTAAGCTGAAAAGGGTCAATTCAATTGGCTGAGAAAAAAAAAAGTTAACTATATCCCTGGGGGTTTTGAATTACTAAGCACTGGAGAAAGTAAATCTGTTATGGGCCAGAACTCTGAACTTGAAACAAGGATTCTTACAAGGTGCTAATTCAGTGGAATTGATGAGACAATAGTTATCTAGTTTAGCATGGTGCATAATAGTTCTCTAAATTCAATATGATTGATTTAATCTTACAACAAAAAATGGTTTCCTAGAGATATAATGATTGGTTTACACTCAGTGCAGAGCATATAAGCTGGGAGCTCAAGCTGCCCCCTGAAGAGAGAGAGAGATTCAATTCTATTTTCATCAGCTTCTTGGTGGCTGGCCTAGCCTCCTGCCCTTCTGCCCTGAAACCAAAACTCTGGAAGGCCTCTAAGAAAGATAGCTGGACCTTAGGAAAAGAGACAAGACTTTGAAGGAGACAATAAAGGATATTCTTGTGGTAATTACTCTACTGAAAGAAAGCTGCTTCCAAGACCTCTAGAAAACCAAACTGAGAACATTACATAAGTCAATTCAGGTTTGAGAAACACTTTGTGGAGGGCATCTCTGAGGAAAGATGATGTACAGAAAGTAGGAGAGTTGGGAGCAGGAACTTAATGGAAGGGATAGAGAAAGAGGTAAGGGCAGCATCCTCCAGATTGGATTGGGTAAACTAAAAAAATATCGATTTCTCTTTGTAGCTAGACAATACTACTTTTCTGCATATCTCTTTTTTATTTTGCTTTTTTTTCCTCCTCCTTAATATCTTACAAGATCAATTTGACTGTAGTTTATCTTAGGTGAATTAGAAGAAAGAGGATTTGCTGATACTCAACTTTGAAATTTTCTCAGATATTTAGTGTAGGCCAGCAATAATAAGAGAATAAAAAGGGAGGCATTTATTCTTTGAGGGGAGGAGTTTGGAATAATCTGCTGCAAAAACTGCTTCTCGTTTTCTACTTAGAGGCTTTTCTTTCTGTCTTTGGGTATTGTTTCAAGTTTGTTTCTCCTAGCTGAAAGTGAGAAATTATGCACAACAAAATTATCTGAAAGATTTTTGCAATTGTTAAATGTCCCACCCCCAAATTTCAGGGAAACTCTAGTAATAAATAGCTATATTTGGTAAAGGCACATCATAGGTCCATATCCATTAATGACATGGACCTTTACCAGCATACTTTTTAATAGTCAAATGAAGTACATGCTGCTTTCAAAGTAAAAGCTTTTAATGAAATAGTAACATTTAGGGAATTCTCTTCCAAGTGCACAAAATTAGTTCTTTGGAAAACTTTAGGGACTCCTTGATAATTACAGAATCAAATATAAAGTCATCCATTTGGCAACAAAAACTCTTCATAACCTGATCTCTTAACTACTCTTGCAGTCTTCTTATTAATTGCCATTAATGAACTTTACAAACTTGGGCTCTTCATCACTTCTGACATTATGTCTCTGAGTCTTTTCACTGGTTTACCCTCATATCTACAATTATTGTAAATCTAATTATTTACATATTGTCTCCTCCTTGGGAATCTAGATTCCTTGAGAACAGGCATTGTTTTTGCCTTTCTTTATATCCCCAGTATTCAGCATGATTAAAACTTAAGCACTTACCAGAAGGAGTTTTAATTTGGGGAGGGGGCATGCATTTTTATTCTCACTAACTTTTATTGAACTATAGCTTTTAAAAATATTCGCTAAACAGATCTACAGACTTCATCATATTGCCAAAAAGTGAAGAATCCTTTCAGAAATTACTGTGGATTGAATAACATGGAGAAACACATATGAAGCCAAGAAATATATATGACCAGGTGGCATTATATTGGCAATATATGATTCCATGGTTGGGATGTGTAATTGATACCACAGGACTACTCATTGCTTCTAATGATATTATTGGACATTTTACACTTGCTGTTGATTTTATATTTTATTGGACACAACTGTGCTACATTTGTAGTCTCAGTTACTCTGCTGGTCTCTGTTTTGTGGTGTATGCTTCTCTAGAACTTTTGACATTTTGTGGTTGTCACTATCATTGATACTTGTGTGGCTTTTATTATGAATAGAGTGTGTAGAGTATTCTTTGAATAATCCTCTCTTTTGCGACTGTGACTTTCCCTTCTTTTTCTCCAGGTATACATTCACTAATGACATGGTATTCTCTGTTTAATTCCTCTGATTATTATATTACCATGAAACACATTGTTTCCATTTGCCTGATCTACAAACTTTATTCAGTTCTTGAGAGGCTAGTGGTATCCCCTAAGTCAGAGACAAATGATGTGTAGATCTTATTTTAAAGTCTACAGAATATTTATATCCATTGTCTTACCTGAGCTTCACAATTCTATGAAATAGGCATTTCATTTCTGTTTGACAAATAAGGAACAAGTTCTGAAGTTAAATGACTTGCCTACCATGACAAGACTAGACATTTTTGACTTCAAGTCTCATATTCTTTATGGTATGCCTCTCAATTAACAATGAAATATAAATATGATATGATGTAGTGGCAAAAATTCATGACTTGGAGACAGGAGATTTTCATTCATAGCAACATTTCTGAGCATCAGTTTATTTATCTATGAAATAAGATTCATAATATTTTAATACTATAGTAAAAAATAAAAGAATTGGATTAGAATATGGAACTGTGTGAACCGAGTGCAAGAAAGTGCACAGTGAATTCCTCTCTATAAAAGTTCAAACACAGGGCATAGAAATATCTGTGACTTTTGGGGAAGGGTCCGACCAAGACCACCCAGTACCTAGAAGAGATTGCATACCAGGGAAAGAAGAGGTCCCAGCCTATATCAGGGCACTAGGATTGGCACTGATGCAAACAGACAGCTTTATCACCTAGCTCTTAGTTCCAAGGTTCAGATACAGTGCAGATTTGCACATGAGGAGTGTCTTTCCTATTTCCAGTTAAGGAGGACCTGGGATGTGTACCAAGAAAGGATTAAGTTCCAAAGCCAGCAGCAGTAATAGTGTGGCTCAGACCCCTGGGGCAGAGAGATCCTGAATTTAAGGCAGACCCTGACCCTGATCTCCATGCTATTGTAGGGAAGGAAGTAGCAGTACTAGAAGGATAAGATGTATATAACATATGCTGAATGCACAAATTTATAGAGTGGTAAGAAGCCTGATATCCTACAACCAAATTTTTGTCGCTTACCTTTTGATTGCTGCAGCCTGTTGCTGCATTTTTTTTGGGTGCCTGGCACATACCCCCAGGGAGTAGTCTTTGACTTACTGAGTATTGTATCTTGGATAAAGAAATGTGGGACCAACCCTAGAACCAGAAAGAAACTGGACACTAAATTTTGGTCTCTGACCAAACTGAACTTTACAAAAAATAATGAAGGTAAATACCATTGTCCAGTGCTATTCATTGGCTCACCAATAATTCCTACATTGTGGTAATCAAGTCAACTGGCAACATGTATGCTTTTAAGGCAATGAAACAGCTATCAAAAACAAGAACTACAAAGACTTGCTGACAGATGAGCCCTTTCATGCCAGGACATCTTGACTCTCTAGGATCCCATGAACCTAGAGAAATTTAATGTGGTCAGTTTTTATCAGTTAAGAACAATCTAAAAGTGCTAGAACTGGAGGTAGAAAAAGTCTGGCAGGATGTAATTTGTTATCTGAAAAACACGAATGCTGGGCCAGTGAGACCTTGAAGAAACTTTATAAAGACTTTAAAGGGGATGAAATTCAGGCTGAAATGTTGAGGGCCCTTGAAAAGAAAAGTTAGACAAGCTGAATGTGGCTCATTATTCCACAGGGAATGCCAGTGCCTCCATCATATTCACAATCATAATATCCAAAATAGCTCATGAAGCTGGTGTCATTGATGGTGATAATTTGGACTAAGTTTGTGAAGAAGGTTATTATATCTGGCTACATACTAACAAGGGAGACCTCAACCTAGAGCTTAGAAACCTTAGACATGACTCCTATATTGTCTGGCATGACACGACTCCAAAAGCATATGCAGAGTTTCATCAAACTCTGCAAAAAAGAATTGCCACAATGGCCCAATTTTCCAAGGACCAATTTGTTTTCCAGAGTGGGATTCAACAGGCAGGGGCACAAGAAGCAAGTCCTACTCAGGGAATCTCTTTGAAGATGAGTTCTGGCTCAACCTCTGGCTCACTGGGCAAAGTATTCACAGCATGGTCAACTCTGTGTCCAACTACAAGTCTTAGGATTTTTTAAAATCACTTTTCTGTCCTATATTTATCTGGAAAAGAAATTATATAGTCTTACAGAATGCAGAGAATGACCCCCAAACCTAAAGAGGAGATTCTAATTGAATTTATTATAGTTTTGTGAATTATATGAAGAGAAAGAGAGATTGCTGAACCTTAGAAGTCTTAGACCACTGGGGATAGATAGACTACTGGGGGTAATTCAGAGCCTGGAGCAGGCCTTTCTAAGGATGTAGGGTTAGGGAAAAATTATTGTAAAGGTGCCAGTTTGATGAGGCAGGGGACCAAGGGAAGGAGTGTATAATACTGAAATAAAACAGAATTCTCTTTTAACAGAGAAAGAGAGGGAGGGAGGAAGGAGGAAAGAAGGAAGAAGAGAAGGAAGGAAGAAGAAAGGGAGAGAGGAAGAAGAAAAAGAAATAATGAAAGAAAGAAAAGAGACAGAGAGACAGAGAGAGAGAGAGAGAGAGAGAGAGAGAGAGAAGAAAAAGAAATAGTGGTTAACTTTAATGTCAGATTAAAGAATTAATTTGTTTGACAATGGAAAGCCGCTGAAGACTTTTGAACAAATGAGTGTCATAATCAGAATTGTGCTTTATGGAGATTGATCTGTTATGTATAAAATGGTATTTGAAAGACATGAGACTGAAGGTATGGAAGGATAGTGCCATTTTCCATATCCCAGTACTGAGATTGCCTTTTCATTTACTTTTTAATCTATTTAATGTTTTCTTATATGTGTACATAATTCTTCCTAGAAAGAATGTGAGTTTAGTGCGATAGTTGTTTCATTTTTGGTTTTGTATCCCAAAGCCCATTACAAAGCCTGGTACACAGCAGACACTGAATAAATCCTTCTTGATTATTTGTCTAGGAAAAAAGATAATGAGTTTCTAAATTAAAATGTCATAAAAGCTATTTTGATATTGACATTCCACTTACAAATTTGAATGTTTCTTTATTCTTTCTATTTCCTCAACCTAATGGCCTCCATCGTGCTTTTCTCCCTCAAATTCAAAGTGATCTATCTACACATACATACACACAAACACACACATATTATAATAATATACAGTCCAATACTGCTTTGTCACCCTTTCTTATTATTCTTTCTTTTCCAACAAGATATATAAAGTTTCAGCTACTGAACAAAGTATGCCAGACAATATTGGATTAGTAAACATGAAAATGAAGGGATGAATAAGAGAGGATTTGTGAAGGTAGAATCTACAGGATTTAATTAATAAGCATATGTAAAGATATGGAAGGAAATGGTAATGATAACAACAAAGTTTCAAACCTTGAAGACTGGAAAGATCATAGCACCATTAATACAAATAAAGACATTAGGGGTGGAGTGAAGTGATTTGAAGGAGAAAGATAATGAGTTTGATTTAAGATAAGTTATATGGGTCACCTTTACAATTCACTGAACATGTTCACCAAGTGTTGATAAAGATTGAGTTATTGGTCAGATGAGAGGGCCAGGACAAGGAATATAGATTTGGGGAGTCATTGGAAAGGAAATGACTGAACCTATGGAAGTTGGGAAAATGATCAAAGGAGAGTACAGAAAGAAAAGAAAGGAGGTAAGAGCAGTATCTTGAGGGAGAAAACTAGGGTTAAGTAAAATTTATTTCAAAAAATACTGGCAATCAGAAATCATTATAGATTATATGATGATTAATTCTGATGGACATGGCTCTCTTCAACAATGAGATGATTCAAACCAGTTCTAATTGTTCAGTGATGAAGAGAACCATCTACACCCAGAGAGAGGACTGTGGGAACTGATCGTAGTTCACAACATAGAATAATGTGGAAGAATTGTCCATGCATATGTTTTGAAAAATAAAAAGCTTTAATAAAAAATATATTGGCAATCTAAGGCTGAACAAATTGTGGCATATGAATATATATAATTCTATATTAGAAAGGAGGAAAGAGAGAATTTTAAAAAGGACAAGAAAGGGCTTGTATGAACTGATACAGATTTAATAAAATCAGAAGAAAAATATATTATCACATTAATAATATAAAAAAAAGAAAAAATGAGGCTTTTATAAATTGATAAAGAATGAAATGAAGAGAACCAGGAGAACTATTTTTATCATATTGTAAAGAATAGCTTTAAGAGCTGTAAGAACTATGATCAACTGAATACCCATATAGGATTACAAAGAACTAGATGAAGTATACCATCTTTCTCCTAGCAGAAAAGTTATAGATCAGGATGTAGAATAGGACCGATATTTTTTGAGCATGGCAAAAATGAGTTTTGTTTGATTATGGATGTTTATTTTAAGGATTTTTTCCTTTTTTTGAATGGGGTAATTCATACAGGAAAAAATTTATTAGTGGTTTCTTAAAAAATAAAACTAATTTAAAAATAATCTAAGGATGTTTGTAAGGAAAGGAAAGTACACTAATAGATAGGAAGAACCTGAACATGGAAGTGAGTGGGAATAATGGATGAAGTGAGGTCATGCAGGATATGGGATCAATGGCACAAGTAAGGTATTACACTGAACACTGAATATACAGGAGAACCATTTTTTTTTTCTTCGAAAGAAGTAACAAAGGCATGGAGAATAAGATATTCAGAGACAGTTTAAGTTGGAAAGGAGAGATGATGAAGAAATTTCCAGAGGACAATCTTTAAGTTTTTAATTTGTTGGATCTTAATTTATCTACAGAGAATGAGCAAGTTGAAGCTGTGCTTGAGAATTTGTGTTGGGGACAGATTAAGTGAATAAGGCAATTGGGAATTGACAAGAAATAGGATTATAGTTAAATAGTAAGTGGAAATCTATTTTTTCTGACTTTTACATTTGAATGAGTCAATAGATATGTCCAGACATACAAATTCCAACATGAATATTCAGAATCTTCAAGGAAAAGATAATATAGATATTAGGCATAGAGTTTGATATAGATAAAGCTGTCAACTGTCAATTTAAATATAACTACAGATGATACAGACACAGATTCGATATAGATACATTTGGCAGATAGTTGACTTTAGTGAGAGGAAGATCTGGGTTCAAATATAGGATATGGCTCATATTGGTTATGTGATCCTGAGCAAGTCACTTAATCTTTTAGTAGTGTTCTTGATCACACTCAGAAATTGAAAATTATAGAACAGTTACAAATCTGCATTGATAGATCTTTTCTTATTAGAAGTTATGTATGCTGATGAAATAGCAGATTCTTTCCACTAAAAAAAATGTTATGGATATAGATATACATTTAGATATCATTATACTATCTTATAATGCCACTTGATAGGATGTTAAGAATAAAATCAAATGCCTTAATAGATGACCATGCAAGTAAAATGAAATGAACCAACAGATCAGAAAGTTTTCTCTTCCATTTAATTGAATGATCTAGAAAAAAAACTTCAAATAAAACTGAGCAGATTCAAAATCTTCATGTATTCATAAACTCTCCTGAATTTTGCAGTAAAATATTATGATTTATGATTCTAGCTTTTAAATGAAGAAAATTTCTCCTCCCTCAAAAAAAAAAAAACAAGACAAAACAATGTAAGTTATATTTATAACACATTTACATTTTCATTATTTTGGAGAGCATCAGAATCCTATCTAATAAAGTTTCATATCATGCACAAATAGGCTCTGTAGGTCAAGTTATAAAAAATCTACAAAGGAAAAAAACCTTATTTCAAGAGTTGATGAGTATACCTATTATCTTTGATATAAAAATGGAGGCTTGAGGCAGATAGTTGAAAAGTGAATACTTTTGAATATTGGTCCTAAAATACTTAACATCCTGTCTATGTTTAGAAGATCACTTTGCATGAGTTTCCTGAGTTTAGAAGTGCTAGGTTTTTTTGTTTTCTCTTTAAACAATATTTGTAGCACCTTTATTTTTAAATTTTCATTCACATCTTTAAAAAGTTGTTTTCATTCTTTGGCATTAATTCCAATGGAAAATGATATTTAAGTGGATGTTTCTGCAACACATAACATAAAAACTGCCCTTCGTCTTGGAGCCTAATTTCCATGAAGAAAAAGAAAAAAAAAAAAAAACACAAAAAGAGAACTATAGCCCATTGAAGTTGAATTTCTCGAATGTCTCTTGTCCATTTATTTTAGACCTGTCTTTTCCCCTCTCTTACCAGTACAATTCTCATTGCCCCAGGCTGTGCCCCTTCTTGGAGAGTCACACATGGCACTTAGGCCTTCTAAAACATTCTTAAGAGCAGCACAGACTCTAATCTCTCCCAGGAGACCAAAAGAGTCCCATCTGTAACAATTTGAGACCCTGTCAGCTTGAGGACTATAGAATTCAGTCACTTTCTAAACAGGGTCTCCCACATGCCACACTTTGCATTGCCACTGAGGCAAGTGGAGATTATAATATTGCATTTTTGAGTCATATAGTGACAATGTGAAATTAAATTCTATATTAATAGCTTTTGCTACATCTGTTCCATGTTGTGGACAGAGTGTTTCTGTGTCTGAAGGAAGGCTTCACTCAATATCTCTTTCCGGTCAACTTTTCCAGAAATCATTTACAAGTTTTGCACATCTTTTTCTCTCCTTCCTTTCCTTCCTTCAGATATTGGAACTTCCAATACACCTACAGTATTCTGTGACAGTGTTTTCTGCCTTAAACTCTTTGCAGTATTTTAACATCTCCATGTACCTCCCTTCTTCTCTTTTTTTTCTAACTTCCAGCCCCTACAAAGCCTTTAATATTATTTTCTCTTTTGTTTGTTTGTTTTTAATTTAAGGGGCCCTACAGCAGTATTATTCCCTTGGAGCATCAAAAACATCCGGTCCCTGGGAAGCATTACTAAGAAGTTTCAGCATGTTGTAATGACCATAGACTGAAAAATAACCCACTAAATGATCATTTGCTACATTGTGTTACAGTAACATGCTTTTTTTCTATATGCATATATCAAAAAGAAATGCTTTGCAGATTACTCAAATGGCAGATAAAGCAGAAATTAGCTTTCCTCTATGTGTCCTTCCCCTTCTCCCCTCTCTGATTGCTCACCCATCCCCCACACCACCATCTGTACTAAAGTCTGTGGTAGATTTCTCTATTAACAAAGCCCTACCCATTCGGCCTATTGATTCTGCTTTAATTCACCCCCCCCCCCCCCCCCCCCCCCCCCCCCCCCCCCCGCCTCCCTCCTTTTCCCTCTTCCCCTTTCCCTCCCTGTTTAGAAGGAGCAATTCATATGGCTGATTCCTTTGTCTCCTGAGTTATGGTTTGGGAAACATGTCCTCTCTTTCATAGTTCATTGGGGAAGATTCCGAGGCCAGTATATGTTTTAGTGTAAGCTGTCAAACTTTCATTTAAGCTCTGGATGAAGAGACAAATTCTCAGCTTTCTCCGGCCATGTTTCCTTTGCTGTTTCAGGCAATTTTGTAATGGAGAATTCACTTGAGTTCGTATGTAAGGAGAAAAAATAGGAAAGCCCTTCCCAGAATATTGCAGCTTATTAGCAAACATTGTGCTTCACTCTATGCTCAGTGTTTCATTAAAAAATTAATGCCTGTGGAATGAGTTTTCAATACAAAATTACACAGAGGTGAATTTCTTATTTTATTTTAAAAACATCACTCTCCTCAATAATTTATACTTCTCCCCCCTTTGGTCTCACTAAATATTAAATAGGATAAAGTTAAACATTAGAAAACTAAATGTAGGCTTTATTCTCCCAAAGGATCTATATTTTCATTGCTACTAACTTGAACATTTTTAGAAATGGCACATGTGGCAGATGTGAGCCAGCAGGTGTTTGTGTGTGTGTGTGTGTGTGTGTGTGTGTGTGTGTGTGTGTGTGTTTCTACTTAGTCTGAATCTACTGAATAAATGCGTTTATGTGTATGATGTATTTAACCTATGAGGAGCTGACAGAAATCCATAGATTATACATGATGGAAAACAAAATAGGGACACTCAAATGGAAAGTAAAGGACAATTCATGCCCAAGCCATGTCTACTTACTACAAAGGGAAAGTCAGAGTTAGCCTTTAGCAAGTGAATTTGGTCAGTGTAGGAAGAATGCTTGAATAATTTTAGGCCATATTCTAATGAAACATTCAATTCTTCACAAAAACCTCCACCTCTTCCTTTAGTTATTAGGTTAATTGAAAGATTTGGGGAAATTATTTTCTCTTGACAATGCCTGCCTTTTGATTATTGTGGTTATTTAAAGATATATTAAAAAAAAACCTTGATGTCCAATTTATACTGTATTTTTTTTTCATACAATAGAGATATTATGGTTTATGCTGAATTTATCATACTAATATACGTAAATTAAATCTAAAATAGGTAGCTGGTCCCTTTCAATACCAAATCTATTGATCTTTGATTTTATATTCTTTATTTATAATGATAAAATTCCTTTCTGTTATAATATCATTATGGCAAAAACTCATATTTATCCTATCCTTTACAATTCACAAAGTTGTTTCTTCATAACTCTATGAGGTGGTCAATAAAAGCACAATCATATTCATTTTACAGATGAGGAAACTATGTGCTTATTGACCTGGATACATGGTGTACTTTTAGAGAAAGTATATTTGGTTTTGAAGTATCTAATTTCTTTTTTAGAGTTGGGAATATATCTATATGGATGTAAGCACATGTGTGCATGTGTTGGAGGTTTAGAGCTATAATTTTCTGGGTGTGGAGAACTCCCAGGGTAGAATTTACCCTCATTGATACATATAAGCAACTTCTTGTGTCTTAAGAGTATTACAGGGAACTGAGTATAAATGACTTATCTATGGTCAAAAAGGTCTTAGCCCCAAATCTTCTTGCTTTCAAAGCCAGACCTCTTTTCAATACTTCAGATTGCCTCTTTATTGTGTCAGATAATAGTAGAAAATCCTTGTTCTCAAGTCTCCTATAGGAACATAACCAATAAAACTGAGAAATTTTACTTTTCAAGTTCAAAAACAAACATAAGAAAAAAGGCTCATTGAAGGTCAGAACTATATGGTAGTAACAAATCTGAATCCAACCACCAACGCAATATGCCAACCTATTAGAAAAGATTAAAGTCTCACATATCTCGATTTAACCTTCTGTTTAGGGAACTTCTATAAACAAGCTAGTAATGTCATCACCAGGGAAACAAACAAGTGGAATTGATGCATGACTTCCCCCTGAGTGCATCTGTGCTACCTAGTGTAGGCATTGGTGATGCTGTCTATTTAAATAGGCTTCCCTGACTCCCCTTTCCCATATCATCCCCAACCCTCCTGTACACATACTGCCATTTGCTGTAACTATGAAATAAAGGTTTTTGATGGCTTGGAATATAGTTCATTTACAAGGTGATATAAACTGTGGGCTGTAGGTTTAACTTGCAATATGATGGAAATGTTAATTTGTGACACAGATCCTGCTTTCATGTTTTATTAATGACATCTGCAACATATTTGCAAGATATTTTACATAATATGTTAATTTACTAAAATGGGAAGGAAGGGGGTGATAATTGCACGTGAAATTAGCACTCACTCTGTCTATGCTAAAGCTAAATACATAGTACTTCTGTACACCTTGTTAGGGCTATGACATATTACAGACATGGTCAATAAGATGATGATGAACTCATTTTTCAGGAAGTGAACTTAGACTCTTACAGTTTGGTTTTGAACATGAAACAATAGACTCAGTTGAAAACCTATACTTTGGATGAACTGAACAACCAATATATTCATAGATATACATATATATGTACATGGAATTATTTATTTATTTAAAAAAATACAGTGCCTTTGGCTCTTTCAATGAAATGAAATCTGGCTTTGTCTCTTCCATAAGACAGACCGTCTTATGAATTTCATTATCTCAGAGTAATCATCCTGTTATTTTGGAATTTGAATATGTCATGTTTTTTGTTTTATTTTTTTTCTGCTTTACTTTCTATAGAGATTTAGTTACCACACCAGAGCTGCGACTTGGCAGAGGTAATTTGAGAATCATCTCAAGAAAACAAATGGTGAGAACATCCAGATCATCCAAATCTCTTGTTGTTGTGTCATAAAACCAAAGTTGAAGGCTGCATCATGCTTCTTTAATTCCTAAACTTGCATACATATACATTGTATATATATATATATAGATGCCTTCTTCCATTTCCTTATTTATAAAATAGAGATTACTATAATACCTGAGTCCCAGAGTTGTGAAAGCCAAATAAGATATTTGTAAAGGGCTTGCAAAACTGAAGGTATTGCTATATAATGCTAGATTAATTAATTATGTTAATAATTATATAATATGATGCCATTATATAAAATCTAGACAAAGTATATATAAGTACCATTTTAAAATTATTATAACTATTTCTTGTTTCAAAAAAATGTTTGGGGTACACATAATATGAATTCTTTTTGTAGCTTTCATTACTGGTGGAATTCACTTTCTTCATAAGTGTCAAATGAAGGATACAAGAGGAAGATGAGTTATCAGAATATAGCCTGATTTGAGAATGGTTTACAAGTCATTGCCTTTATTCAAGAGCAATATAATAGAAACTGGAGACAAGGTGGTATGGTGCTTAACTCAGAGATAAAATTATCTATTCATGACCTTGAACTTGGATCTCTCTGAGGAGGTGATGGGCTCCCCATTTCCACACCATCCCCACAGAAATCTTCAAGCAAACTCTTTGGAGATTGTAGAAGTTATTCTCTGTCAGTTATGCATTGGACTAGAGGGCCATTGAGATTCCTTCAAATTAAGAGATTTTGTGAAAAAAATAATAGAATGCAAATACTATGATCTGCCTCAAATAGTTGACTAAAGTTGATATAAAGAAAGTACTTTGTGAAAGTGCTATTGAAAGTTGTTATTCCTAATGAGTTTTCTATGAAGATCAAATGATATAGTATATAGTAAATAATTTATATGTAATGTGTATGTGCACAAATTTATATTATGTATATAAATGTACATCGATATAATGTGCATATATCTATATAGATGTGTATGTGTCTGTACATACATGTATGTCTGTAAAATTATATAAAATATATGGTTATAGTTATTTATCAATTACCCATAAAAAGATCTTGCTATTCTCAGAGTTTTTTCTGTGAAAAAATCTACCACATCATTTATTCCTGCTTAGAAAAACATCAAAGAAAAGCAGCTGGCAAGGGGGTTGGTGTAAAAAGTCAAGCACCTGACATTGGAGGACTGGACCTGGATTTGAATTCTGGCTCTGCTATATTCTACTTTTGTAACCATGAGCGAATCATTTCTTCTGTCTAGATGTCAGTTTTCTTTTTTCTTTCTTTTTTTTTTATGCTTGTTTGTCCTCTGTTTTTCTTTTATTTTAAATTTATTATAGCTTTTTATTTACAAGTTATATGCATGGGTAATTTTACAGCATTGACAATTGCCAAATCTTTTGTTCCAAATTTTCCCCTCCTTCTTCCTACCCCTTCTACCAGATGGCAGGTTGACCAATACATGTTAAATATGTTAAAGTATAAATAAAATCCAATATTAGTATACATGTTCAAACAGTTATTTTGCTGTTCAAAAAGAATCGGACTTTGAAATAGTGTACTATTAGCCTGTGAAGGAAATCAAAAATGCAGGCAGACAAAAATATAGGGATTAGGAATTCTATATAATGGTTCTTAGTCATCTCCCAGAGTTCTTTCGCTGGGTGTAGCTGTTTCAATTCACTGCTGCTCTATTGGAGCTGATTTGGTTCATCTCATTGTTGAAGAGGGCCAGGTCCATCAGAATTGATCATCATATATATAATATTGTTGTTGAAGTATATAATGATCTCCTGGTCCTGCTCATTTCACTCAGCAGAAGTTCATGTAAATCTCTCCAGTCCTTTCTGAAATCATCCTGCTGGTCATTTCTTACAGAACAATAATATTCTATAACATTCATATACCACAATTTATTCAGCCATTCTCCAATTGATGGGCATCCCCTCAGTTTCCAGTTTCTGGCCACTACAATAGACGTCAGTTTTCTTATCTGGACCTAACAATACTCCAAGATTATTCCCTCAGTTTGTAGCCACACTCTGAGGTTTGGTCTCCAGAGAAGTGATTGTTATGTTAGCATTCTGGGGATAACCAGAGGGATAGCTACATATCTAACTCTCAGAACCACATCATTGTGATTCCCATCAATACTCAGCCAGTAAACTTAATTAACTTTTAGGAGAGGCTTTTCCTTTAATATTATAGTAAAAAAGGTTGTTTTTATTTTAAAGTAACCTCTCCCACAATCCAGCTTTAACAAACACATATGACATCTGTAGGAAAAGTGGGTTTAATAAGGTACAACAGAGATGAGGCACACATCTATATGTGTAAACATGGCAAAAGGATAATTTTGATAATAGAAATCTTTATTTTTTTTCTCATTTAGTAGAATCCTCATAGATAATATAGATATTAGAATATTACCCTCTTCTGGGTGAGTCACTCAAATGGGATCGAAGGCTCTGTACCTTTAAGATTCATATAACTTGAAGCTGCCTTTCCTCAGACTATCTGTTTATTACTTGTCCTTGATGCATCTCCCTGATCCTAATGGGGGTGTTTTCCTAGCTATCAGTCATTGCCAGTCAGTCAACAAGCATTTATTGAATACCTACTATGTGTCATGTACTGTATTAAGTTCTAGAAACTGCTTCTTTATAGGTTTCCTGGCATCTTCAAACCTTTTAGGCATTTCGGTTTTCTGGACATTCCATCTCATGAAACTCATTAACCTAAAACACAACAGATTGAGTCACAATGAGCTCTTGTATATAGCAAATCTGCATTAGTGGAATGAAACCAACAGCCTCTCTCCTTCCTAATTTTTGGGAGGAGGCAAAAAAAAAAAAAAAAAAAAAAAAAAGAGGGAAGCAGGCAGCTCACACCTTCTACAAGACTTTTAGCTCTTTACTCTTTATTACTTCCCATTTCAAACCCCAGGGCTATCAGTTAGGTCTTTTATTATTAGCTGCCAATTAGAGATCTCTTCATCACTATTGCTCATCCCTGAGGCATGCATTGCCAAAGGTAGGCTTCTCCTAAATTTCCATGTGATAGACTGAAACCAAATATGAAATCTCTATTCACTCACTGTGTAGCCTTGTACAAAAGGCAAATCTAAGCATGCACTCTGTCAAACCGAAGTGTTGGACTAGTTCTTAAATTTCCTCCATATGTATAAGCTTATTATTCTAAGTTCTGCTTTTTGACATTGCTCTCACATCTTTTCAGGACCTTTCCCTAGAATCAAGATCCCAGGCTACCTTCAACATCTATTGTTAGGCCTTGAGATAAACAAAATATTTTCCTTCTTAACATGAAAATAAATCAGGTTCCATAAGAATAGAATATATATAACCTTAAACAGAAAAGATGACTAAAGCCTTTAGTCATTTGTATTATAATAGCATGATTATCATCATCTTTCAAAAGTTTGGTTAACAATTTCAAGTTTCATTTTTAAAACCTCTATACTTGCAATCAAAATCAGAAATACCAAAATATTATCAGAGATAATTAGTTGGCAGGGAAAATATCTTCTAGCTGAGGCTCTTGTGTTTTTTTAAAAGTCAGTATTATCCAGAGCTACTTTTACATATTTTAGAAGCAAATGTGATGGGGGGAGGGGAAGAGTACTTTGAGAAGATGGGGAAGGAGAACAGAAAAGATCAAATTAATTAAAAGTTAAAAGCTTAATAACCTGGATATTTTGGGAGAAAATAGAAAGCAAAAATCAAAGATATAGATCGATGATAGATCGATAGATATATATTTTTTAGCTATGAAAAGAGACAATTCTATCTGAGAAAAAATTTTCAATGTATGTTAAATGTAAAAATAAAAAGAATTAGTGCTAGTTATGTTGGAGGCGTGAATTGATCTAACATTCATTCTGAAAAGTAATTTGGAATTATGCTAAAAAAATCTTTAAAATGTCCATGATCTTTGACCTAGTGTATCCACTGCCAGGAAAATATATTGAGGAAATCAAACACAGAGAAATCCCTTATATATGAAGATATTTATAGGAATTTTTTTTTGGTAGTTGCAAGGAACTAGAAACAAAGTAGTTACCAATCTATTGTGGAATGGTTAAAGCAATTATTTCTAAAGATAGCGAGATGTTATATACCAGAAGAAATTACAAATATAAAGGATTAAGAGAAAGACTAAAAGACTTATGTGAACAAATACAGAGTGAAGTTAGTAGATGCAAGAATACTATAAACAGTGATTACGGCTGTATAAATGTAAGTAACAATAATATGAATCTGAATGCTGTATAATTATACTGATCAAATTTGGAGGAAATTCACCCTTCATGGGAAAGGTGGGGGACCAGGCATGTAAAATGATGTCAGATGCTACATATGCTGTCAGATGATAGATTTTTCTGATGAAAACTTTCTTAATTTTTCTTTTAAAAAACTTTAGTTACAGGGCAAGTTCTGATGATTAGACGGTTTGGGGAGTATTATATTCACAAGTGAATTAGATTTAAAAATAAAAGGGAACAAGAAAATCAAAATTTTCAAAAAAAATTCTTTTTTTATCTTCATTCTTTCCTCCCTTCTTTCCTTATTTTCTTTCTTCACCCTCTCATTCTCTTGCCTCTTTCCTTCCTTCCTTCCTTCTTTCCTTCATTCTTTCCTTCTTCCTTCCTTCCTTACTCCATTTTTCCTTCCTTCTTATCTTTTCTCTTTCCTTTTTCCTTCCCCTTCCCCTCTCCTTATCCTTCTTGTCTCCTTCCCTTCTCCCCTCTCAATATGAGACTGCTTTGTCCTACAAATGAACATACAAAGGCCTAGTCATATGTGTATATAAATTACACATAGAATATATTTTACATATGTATATATATACATGTATACATATTATCTAGATAGATATAGATAATATAGTATAGCTATAGATTCAATGGCATAATTACAATCTGGGTTTATTATTGCATTGGTGTAGACAATTCCCAATAAGAAAGCTGTCTCCATTAGAGCATATGAACAGCTTTTCTTCAAATTATAGTTTTAGAGAGTCACCTGGGGTACTGAAAACTTGGGATTTTCTGCACAGGGCCATATATACAACCATGCTTCAGAAGTAGACCTGGAGCATAGATCTTCTATATTCACCATTCCATAGCTATTTCTCTCTCTCTCTCTCTCTCTCTCTCTCTCTCTCTCTCTCTCTCTCTCTCTCTCTCTTTCTCTCTCTCTCATACACGCACATTCACAAAAAGTTTATGGGTGTGGGAAGATATTCCAAAGACACAGATGTCAACCAGAATATGACTTAGAAAATTAGTCCTAGGGAGATACCTGAGACTTACAAGTTACTTTATTTGGCTGGGGAATATAGCTGGTAAATGTCAGGAGTAGCATTTGAACACAGTTCCTCTTGACTCCAATCTTAGGACAATATTGACTTATACAAAATTTTTATGTAAAAGCAGAAACTAATTCTTCAGCGGAGTTCCCAAGGGAATTTTAGCAGCAATAGTTTACAATGGTATATTGAACTCGATATATTTCACTTTTAAAGCTTGTCATAAGGAAATATGTTAGTTTTTTTTTTTTTTTTTTCCCAAAGCTACAGCAATATGGATCTTTATAATGACATGGGGGTGGCAGTGGAAAGAATTTTAAAATATAATTAGTTCAAAGTAAGTCAGTGATGAAAAGGAAAAATGCTGTCTCCTTCAATTATTGCAGTTTCTTTTAACTTTGTTTTAAACAAACAAAAGTATCTCACAACAAATAAGTTAATAAGATTCAAGGAATTCCTTTTGGTTACATTATTTTGAATATAGTAGACCAGAATGTCTGTAGGAAATTTAAAACAACAACAAAAACATTTTATTCACCAGATTTCTTACATTAATTCTTTCTGAGTAAAATTCAAAACCCATTTGGGGCCTCTGACAGAGCTTTTACATTAAGTATGTGTTTTTCCCTCTATTGAATTTATTAACGTGGTGGTAAACAAAAGATGTTTACTTGAAGCTTTATTAAATAGTTTGTAATGTGTTTTCAGTGTGGTGAATAATTTTTGTTATTTTTACCACAAAATTATCAAAAATGACTTGTCAGCCAGTCTAAATATGCTTGAGAAAGCTGATGGTGAGTTTCAATCACCCTCTGGCTCCTCTGTTCCAAGATCCAACATGGATTGCCTTGAAAACAGCTTCCAGTCTAACAAAACAAGAGTTTATGATTCACTTTCAGACTTTGTTCCTTAACTAACTTGTTTATGCCAGAAAACAGTTTTCTAGGACTTGTACACTCAGCAGTATCTGTGTGCTTCTGTTTATACTCCCTTTTCACTCCTGTTTATGACTTTGGGTCATATAATATATAAATCCACAGATAGATGTTGGAAAGCCAGCTGATCTGAAAATAGTTGTAGTGGTGGTAGCAGGTTTCTTCCTTCCTCAGCTCCTTCCCCTTTCCAACTAGAATATGTACAGGAATACTTGCAAACATATAAACTAGAGGGTTAGTATTCTCAAAAATCATATTTCAGTAGGAATCGTAGACCTAAAGCTGAAAAGGAATTTAGAGGCTTTGTAATCCAGTGTCCCCATTTTATAAACAAGGAAACTGAGGCCAGAAAAAATTAACTCATATTTTTGTTTTTCTTTTTTTTAAATAGTATTTTTATTTCCAAATACACACAAGACAGTTTTCAATATTCACCTTTACAAAACCTTGTGATCCAATTTTTTCTCCCTCTCCCCTCTCTACCTTCTTCCTCTAGACAGTAAGCAATCCCTGATATACAATAAAGCTATAATTCAAATCCAGATTCTCACTTTTCAAATCTCTTTATACTCTACCAGAAGTCATAGTATTTAACTGTACTCTGAGAATGATTCATAGTTCAATTTATGATCTAGATATCACTTAGAATAGCAATGATATTTTGATATTCTTGTCCATAATTTTTTGGTTTTTTTTTTAATTTCCTACTTATTAAGGGCAGAAACTGTTGAAAGTAAGTTTTTGTATCCTACATCTAACATGGCATATGGTCTGTTGTAAAAACTTCATTAATGTTTGCTGAACTGAACTGAATTTCCCTCTTCATTCCATATTATTCATTCTATACTGAGTCTTCATATGATTAATTTCCTCTTTCTCATTTTCATAAAGTAAATAAGTGTCTATCACATAGTTTCATACTAAGTTTCTGGCTAAAGCACTCTTGATTAGGAGTTGAAGGACCTGAGTTTGAAATCTGGTTTTGGGGGCAGCTAGATGGTATACCATCCCTGAAGTCAGGAGGATATGAATTCAAATTCAGATTCAGACACTTAACAACTTATTTGTTGTATGAGCCTGGGCAAGTCATTTAACCCTAATTGCCCTAAAAAAAAAGAAATCGGGTTTTGCTACTTTATGACTTTGTACAAGTCACTTTAGCCATCCGGATCTCAGTTACCCTATCTGTAAAACAAAAGATGGGAATAAATGACCCTTAAAGTTTCATCAGTTTTTGATCCATGTTCCTACAATGCTATATAAAGTAGAAGAAAGAGTGTCATGAAAATGAATTTGAATTTGTAGGTTCCTTTTCTGACTTTCTAAACAAACAGAAAGGAATGAAAAAGGGATTGGGGAAAATAAGTTGTATGTACCTTCCTTTTCTTGAAGATCTGAAGTGCAAAAAAAAAAAAAAAAGAAAAAGAAAAGAAATACTGAAAAATAGTAATGGATTGTACTCCCTATCTTTGTATTGATAATCCATTGAATTCAACTAATCAATCATGTCCATATTTGTTGACATTGAGGTATAATGACAGCATTGTTCTATGACTTTCAATTCTATCCAGACTTATTGACAGAGTTGTCCTCTATGTGTGCAAGGTTCTATTTCATAGGGATAACTAGTTAGAAAACTAGTCAGGTAACTGATTAGAAAAGGAATTCAAGTCCTTTCGAAACTAAGTCTTCATATCTGATTGAAACTTGAGCTTTGGAATACGTTAAACAAGAATGGGACAGTGAACTAGTTCTGTACATCACTGAATACTGTTTTGCCAACTACATGTAATGTTTAGTTGGGTGAAGGCAGGAATAAAGTTGAGCTTAGGCAAACTGGTGAAGTGGTAAGGTTGGTCTCTGGTGCCTATCATATTTTATTGTTGTCCATTTGCCCCATCAATCTCCTTTTCCTCTTTCAACAATGTTTTTCATCATGCTTACTCTTTTTTTTTAATTAAAGCTTTTTATTTTCAAAACATGTTGCATAGATAATTTTCAGCATTCATCCTTGGAAAACCTTGTGTTCCAATTTTTTTTCTCTCCCTTCACCTCACCCCTCTCCCTAGAGGCAAGTAATCCAATATATATTAAATATGTGCAATTCACACACACACACATATATACATACATATATAATTTCCACAATTATCTTGCTGCACAAGAAACATCAGATCAAAAAGAAAAAAAAATGAGAAAGAAAACAAAATGCAACCAAACAACAACAAAAAAAGTAAAAATACTACGTTGTGATCCATACTCAGTTCCTCTGTCTGGATGCAGATGACCCTCTTTATCACAAGTTGGCCTGAATCATCTCATTATTGAAAAGAGCCACATCCATTAGAATTACTCATCATATAATCTTCTATTGTCATGTACAATGATGTACTGGTTGTACTTACTTCATTTAACATTGGTTCATGTAAGTCTCTCCAGGCCTCTGTGAAATCATCCTGCTGGTCATTTCTTATAGAACAATAATATTCCATAACATTCATATGCTACAATTTATTCAGCCATTCTCCAATTGATGGGCATCCACTCTTGTGGATCTAGTTTCTTGCCACTATAAAAAGGGCTGCCACAAACATTTTTGCACATGTGTTATTTTTGGGGAAAGATCATGGATCCTTAAGTTTCTGGATAATTTGATTAAGATAAGCATTTGTTGTAGCAGTGTAGCTTATGAAAGGACTATGGGAATAGAGAATGGATCACAACATAATATTTTCACTTTTTTATTGTTGTTTGCTTCCATTTTGCTTTCTTTCTCATTGTTTCCCCTTTTTGATCTGATGTTTCTTGTACAGCATGATAATTGTGGAAATATATATAGAAGAACTGCACATATTTAACATATATTAGATTGCTTGCTGGTAAGGGAGGGAAAATTTTTGGAACACAAGGTTTTCCAAGGTTGCACATGTTTTGAAATTATCTATTATTTAAGAGAAAGAGAGAGGAAGAGAGAGGAAAGAGGGAAGAGATCAAATTTGCTGTTATCTATATGCTCTGATGTCTCATTCTTGGCTTTATCTTTTTTTTTTTCAATTTCTGTCTGTCTCAGTTTCCCTTTCCTATCCCCTCCTTTCTTCTTTATCTCTCTGTATCCTCCTATCTCTGTCTCAAAATAAAGAAATAAATTTCAGAATTTTACTGTCTTCATTGAACAGATTTGAAGAAATAAAATAATTTAAAGCTGGAACAATTTTTTTTGTTTCCTGACTTTAATTTTAAAAGTAAGGGAATAAAATGTTTTCTATTTTTCTTACATATACATATATTTGTATATGTTTGTAAAGATATATTTGTATACACATATGTGTGAGACTACAAACTAAGTAAAGTTGAGAAAATCAGTGTTGCAAAGGAAGAAAAATATGAAACATTGAATTAGGAGACTATTCTTAAAATCTATATCATCTACCAGTTATGTTACTTTGGATATGTCTTTTAAGCTACTTAAGTCTTTTTCATTATCTATTTTTCATCTATCAGATGAGAACAACACTGTTTGCATTTATAGCTTTGTTATGGAGCAAACACTTGAAAAAAATCTTAAAGTATTAAAGAAATTTGAGGTATAAGGTAAGCTATTTTATTCATAAGATCTTTAATCAATGGATTTTTAAAAATCTAAGTGGTCCTTGTCAGAGGGAAATGCTTACTCTCAAATAGTGAAAATAGCTTGCTTATAATGAAGATTTTTGTAGGAAATCATATTGAAATGATGAATCTCCTAATATGGAATCATTATTCATTCATTTAACCAGTTTCAAGATTATCTAATGAACACAGTTCTCTTTTCCTTTTCCTGGGTAGCAGTATTATATATACTTGCATTTATTCAAATGCTATATTAATAAAAATGTTTAAATTCAGATTGACCTAGTTCCTTTCTTTTCAACCTCAATTAATATGAAATAATGAGGATTTTATTACATTTAAAATCATTGAAGCTAGTGAAAGAAAATGCAAAGAAGGAGCTAACAGGCAGAAAGTTGTGAAGTAAAAATGAGAAATATGGAAGAAAGAGGAGTCCATGGTGAGGAGTATTGATTTCAAATTAAAGTTAAAAAGAAGTAAAGACTAGGACCCAGAAACAGTAAGAAGGAAAAAGGAGAGAGAAAAGGACAGAGATCCAGCAAAGTGAATGACACGAGAGCAAATGGCATGTTACTACCCAGGGAAAAGAAAAAAAGAACTGTTTCATTAGATAATCTTAAAACTGATTAAATAAATGGATAATGATTACATATTAGAAGATTCATCATTTGAATATGATTGCCTACAAAAATCTTCATTTATAAGCAAGCTATTTCCCCCTTAGTTATTTGAGAGAGTATGAAACATTTGCCTCTGATAAGAACTACTTAGATTAAAAAAAATTGATTAAAGATCTTATGAATAAAATATCTTACCTTATAACTCAAATTTTTATAGTACTTTTAAGATTTTTTTCAAGTATTTGCTCTACAACAAAGCTATAAGTGCAAACAATATTGTTCTCATCTGATAGATGACAAAATAGATAACAAAAAAGACTTAAGTAACTTAAAGGACTTATCCAAGATCACACAACTGGTAGATGATATAGATTTTAAGAATGGTCTCCTAATTCAATGCTTCATATTCTTCCCCCTTTACAATACTGTTTTTCTCAACTTTACATAGTTTATAGTCTCACACATATGTGTATATATACATGTGTATACAAATATATATCTATAAACATAAACAGAAAAATGAATATATGTATGTATAAGAAAAATAGAAAACATTTCATTCCCTTATTTTTAAAATCGAAGGCAGAAAACAAAAGATTTGTTCCAGCTTTAAATTATTTTGTTTCTTCATATCTGTTCAATGAAGACAATGAAATTCTGAAATTCATTTCTTTATTTTGAGACAGAGACAGGGGGATACAGAGAGATAGAGAAGGAAAGAGAAACTGAGACAGACAGAAATTAAAAAAGCAAGATAAATAAAGCCAAGAATGAGACATCAGAGGATATAAACAACAGCAAATTTGACCTCTCTATCTCTCTGTCTTTCTCTTTGTCTCTTTGTCTCTGTCTCTCTCTGTCTCTGTTTCTCTCTGATACACCTACACACACACACACACACATACATACACACACACAAGTACACACATAAATATACAAAGTTAAACAAGCAGGGATTGAGTGATGGACATTTAGGGTTAAAATTTCATGTATGATTTTATGTGGCTATTGAGAATAATGTCACCCTTACACGAACTGATGCTGAGTAAAACGAGCAGGGCCAAGAGATCATTATATACTTCAACAGCAATACTATATGATGACCAATTCTGATGGATTTGGCCATCCTCAGCAATGAGATCAACCAAATCATTTCCAATGGAGCAGTAATGAACTGAACAAGCTACGCCTAGTGAAACAACTCTGGGAGATGACTAAAAATCATTACATTGAATTCCCAATCCCTATATTTTTGCCCACCTGCATTTTGGATTTCCTTCACAGGATAATTGTACAATATTTCAGAGTTTGATTCTTTTTGTACAGCAAAATAACGGTTTGGTCATGTATACTTATTGTGTATCTAATTTATATTTTAATATATTTAACATCTACTGGTCATCCTGCCATCTGGGGGAGGGTGTGGGGGAAAGGAGGGGAAAAATTGGAACAAGAGGTTTGGCGATTGTCAATGCTGTAAAGTTACCCATACATGTAACTTGTAAATAAAAGGCTATTAAATAAAAATAAAAAAAAGAGAATAATGTCATCAAAGATTTTGAAAACAGTTGCGGTTTTGCATATATGGGGTGTTACCTAATAGACTGCAATAGCTCTGAAGTGGAATGGACCTAGGATTCAGTCTGTGGGAATCACTCACTGTGGTACAGAGAATGAAGTACCTTAAATTTTGTGCCTAAATTTTGTATATACTTGTGAATTGCATTAGTCACTAATATCCACAGAAGATGAGTACTATGTTTGTATGTACCCTGGGAAGTATGGGACTCTGGAAAGCACTTGACTGAGTAGGTGATCTGTAATTATATGATCACTTGGGAAATATCAATGAAGATAAGGATTGTACCTCATCTTAACTTAATGCCTTCTTATCTAAATAATTTAATTTTTTTCTTTATTTTCCTGACTAAAAGAAAAGTATAGCAGGAAGACATATGTAAGGGAATAGATGAAGTCTAATCATCTTTTCATCTTATAGACACAGCATGCCTATAACATAATTGGCATTTAAAAATGATTATTGGATGAAATTATTCAAGGGAAGACAAAGGGTTCTATTTTGTGGGACTCAGGGAGGTACCTTTATTGTACTTATTACAAAGACTATTATTTAATATTTAATTAATGTCAGTGATCTGTTATAGGAAAATATTCAGATAAGACCCCTCTACAAGGATTTTATCTAAGAGTGGAGAATTAGTCAAGTCACCATATTATTATTTATTTTATTTTACTTTTGCCATGAGCACATTTATTTTTCCCTAAGTGACTGACTTTTCCTCTTAACCACAGTTGCTTCATGTGTGTAACTGGCCTATACAGTCATATTTGGCACATCTTATCTTTACCAGCAGCCATGTTTTAGGTCATGATTTCAACCATGTCAATTGACCATGATGTTTATATGGTCTTCCTCTCAATTATTCAGATACCTTAATGGCACAAGAAGGCAAACACTTATTTTTTTGTTTGTTTTGCTTAGAGTAATTTATTTTGTTTAAAGTAATTAATCAAATATGATGCTATTGGATTGCAAGATCAACCAAGGAACTTACACATTGTTCACTGTGTTTTGTGAGTCAATTTCTTACTGTATTAAGAGTTTTCTTTGAGCCTTGAAACTCTGGGCAAGTAATTTTTTGAAAGATCAGGACCACTAAAAATTGCTATTTCTTAAATTATCCTGTGGTCCATTTTTGATTCTCTACATTTAGGTTGAATGTGGACAATATTGATTGTTACAATCCAAGGTAAGTATTTTGCATTTTATGTCCTGAAGAATGAGTTCTTCTTGGAAGAACTTTATTGTTTGTGAATAATTTGGGGAAGAAGGACTGGCTCCTAGTCTTTGGTTAGATAAGCCATGACTACATCTATGACCTGGCATGATAATTAGTTTATGAACTAATGACATTCTCTAAAATGTAAATCTTGCTTCCTTGCTTAGAAAGGCAGTGCATGGAAAGGTGCAGTTCATGGGTCTGGTAGAATGGAAAAATACCATCTGTCTCACAAAAGCTACCTATACACGTTAAGGTGGATTCCAGTAACAACAAAATTCAACATAAAGTTTATCTTTAAATGTATGTATTATGAATGAAATAAAGTGTAAGGTATATAGTGCAAACGATTCTTTCCCAAGAAACAAAAGTGACAATAAAACAATCCAATAATGAAATAAGAAGCCTGACTAGTACATTTTAAGATTTTATGCCAGAAAGTATTTCTTATGTCGGTGTAGTACTCAAATGTTTCAGTTTCTTCTCAGATCTATAGTTTCTTCAAGAAAGCATTTCATATTTAAGCCAGTACAAAGTCAATACATGTTAAAAATTCAAAGCCATTTCTATGCTTCCTGCTTTCTATTTTATTTGATAGCATTCCAAATTAGATGCTTAGACTGTAATCATGGAAGTCCTTTTCTCCTAAAAATTATATGACACTAGAGCCTTTTAAAATTTTATAAATTTTATTTTTTCCTTGAATACATATTAAAACATTTTTATAACTTCTTTTTAGTTTTGAGTTCTAAATTCTATCTTTCTCTTCCTCGCTTCCCTTCTGCTCCTTGAGATGAGAAGCAATCAAATATAGGCTATAAATATACAATCGTGTAAAATATTTCCTTATTAGTCATTTGGGGCAAGAAATTCAAATAAAAGAAAAAGAATGAAAGAATGAAAATGAAAATATACTTCAGTCTATATTCAGACAATATCAGTTTTTTCTCTGGAGGCAGAAAATATGCTTCATCATTAGTCCTTTGGGGTTGTCTTGTATTGTTGCATTACTGAGAACAGTTTAAATAATTCATAATTCTTCATTGTATAATATTGCTGTTGCTGTGTACAATGTTTTCCTGATTCTGTTTACTTCATTTTGTATCAGTTCATGTAAGTCTTTTCAAGTTTTTCTGAAAACATTTTGCTTGTCATTCCTTATAGAATAATATTATTTCATCACAATCACCATAGCTAGTTTAGCCATTCCTCAATTTTTGGGCATCCTCTAAATTTCCAATTCTTAGCCACCAGAAAAAGAGCATCTATAAATATTTTTTGTACAAATAGGTCCTCCCGTCACCCCCAATGTTTTTGGATATCTTTGGGATATAGATCTAGCAGTGGCATTACTGGATCAAAGAGTATACACTGTGTTATAGCTCTTTGGGCATAGTTCCAAGGTGCTCTCTAGAATGTTTGGTTCATTTTACACTCCATCAACACTGTATTAATGTCCCAGTTTTCTCACATCCCCTACAATATCCATCATTTTCCTTTTTTTATCATGTTAGCCAGTCTGATAGACTCTAGACACTTTTGAAATAGTTTTAATAATATATAGTTTGGATAATCTAGATCTCCTAAAAAGGAAACCAAAAGATCCTAGGAAAAACTAAGACAAATATAAGAACTTAGTTACCATTTCATCATCAGACTGGAAAATTCTCTCAATTGGTCTCTTTTTGTCATGACTATTTCCCCCATTGCCACTTGACCCTGATCATTATAACCTATGTTCCTATTCCATTTTGGGAAGCTATGAGATAGAACTCACTAAGTTAATTCATTATTTGGCTGGCACCTTTTTCTTTAAAGAACCTCATTAATGTCTCCAGACTCTTTGTTTTTAATAAGATTCTTGCCTTCCATTCTATTGGGAGAAGAGGATATAACTTTTCAGTCACAAGAATCATCTTGCAAAAGTATAAAAGTAATGGATGGGATATCTTGTATGGGTACAAGATAATAGGACAGTTTGACTGGACTGAGAGTGAGTGAGGGCAGTAATAGGAAATTACTTCTAAAAATATAGGTTAGAGCCATTGTGGAGAAGACTTTATATATCAGGTTGAGGATTTTGTGTTTTATCTTTCATCCTGTAGAGAACCTACTGATGATTTTTGTTTGTTTGTTTTTTTAAGTTGGGGTGTGATATGTTTCTTTCTTTCCATATATTACTGGTTCTATATAACCTCTAATTTAGATTATCATAAGAGTCATTGATCTCACTGTTCCCTCTTCATTGATATTCCTAAAAAGCACATGTCTGATCATTTCATTCCCTACTTAAAAGTATCCTTATTGTCTCTAAAATATACAAATCTAGTCTGGCATTTAAAACTCACTATAATTTGTTTCCCACCTAACTTTCTATTCACAGTTGATATCATTCCCTTTTATACTTTTCATTCCTGTCAAATTGTCCCTTTGACTACTGTTTTTTAGAGGATATATCTCTTGCCTCTGTTGTATTGCCTTTTGTCTCCTCCCAATGTCTGAAATGTAGACCTTTTTGTTTTAAAACACTATTTTCTATGAGGGACCACCTTAGGCCCACCTTCAACAGGAAGCCTTTCCTGAAGTTTGCAGCAGTTATTGTTTCCTCCCCCTGAAAAATTACTTTGTATATGCTTTGTATTTACTTATGTGGGTGCATGTTGAATCCTTCCAATGAAAAGTAAGCTTCTTGAGAGCAACAATTGTTTTGATGTTGTATTCATAACTCAAGTGCCTAGTACAGTTTTTTCAAATAGTAGAAACTTAACAAATGTTTGTTGAATTATATGAGACAAAACTAGTGAGCACACAAACACACACACACACACACACACACACACAAAAGACAATAAGCAGCCCCTTTTTTATTCCCCAAGAAAGATTCTAGCTCCCCAAGGAATACTTTTAATATATATTATATTATTATTAGTTAATTAATTATTAAATAGTTAATTAAATATATTATATATTATATATATGGAAAATTAGGAGTTGTAGAAACCAAGAGGAGAAAGGTGAGGTCATTGTTAATGTGTATAAATTTCTTTTCATCCATTTCCCTCTTCTTCTCATCTCCCTTCAGTTAAAAAAACAAAGAACCATTTATTTAGGTTGATCTAATTTGAAAAGTTTTATAATAGGAAACAAACAATAGGCTAATAAATCACAGAGAAATTCCCCTCACAAAAGAGGAACTTGTTAACCTAAATGAATTTCCAGTTAATAGCACAACTCCAGTTTTAATCCTTCCCTTATCCTTTGTCCCAATTAACTCTGAGAACTTGATCAAGTTGCTTAATTCTCTGTGCCTCAGATTTTTCTTCTGTAAGGCAAAGGACAAGGACTAGATCATTTTTAAGCTGCTCTTCAGTTTAACATTCTATTGTTTTAAATATATAATACTTTATACTTTTGACTGGTCTTGTGATTTTAATCAGTATAGGGAATATATACTTAAAGCATATAATAATTTCATATACAATCCTCTCCTTTGTTCTTTGTATATCAAAATGTTCATTTTGTCAGTGATTTTCAAGTTCATAAAAAAAATTATTTGGAATTGTTCTATGCACTCCTCCCTATGGATCAGTAACACAAAGGGTGACATTTAAAGATAGCCAAAGTGATCTTCCTTGAAGGGAGTGCTCATAGTAATGACAGTCTTTACCTTGTTCTTGTCCTATTTCTGGGTCCTCTAAGACTATGGAGTAAAAATACTTTGGTATTTTGCCTTCAGCAATCATTCATTCATTCATTCATTACACAAATGCTTTATCTTTGTGCATATCCTGGAACAATACTCTTAAATAAATACTATCCTGAAGTTTTACTCAGTGATTATTTACTTTGCATTTCCATGATCTCAATGGAACACAGAAGGGGAGGAGATAGAAAGTTTGGCAAACAGCAATTTGCCACCATCTACGCACAAGTGACAAGTGTTCATGGATATTGTTTTGTTTTGCAGTAAAACACGTCATGGATAAATACATCTGTGTCCAGAACAGACACACACATACACACACACACTTTGTAATCTAGCTATCTTGTGAAAGAATTGTGAAAGCATTATTTAAGTTTAAACCTTTAAGAGAGGCAGAGTAATAAATAGTTATAAAGGAAAATTAGTAGGCCTCAGAGTCTGTAAAATTGGATTCAAGATTGACCACTGACAAAGTGACTGTGTGGTACTGGTTAACCCGTTAATAACCTAGGTAACTTTCTAAGACTACAAGATGTCTGTCTTCAGTAGTAATATTAGTTTCCCACCAGGTGTTCCTTACACTGATAAAATCACAGGACCAGTCAAAAGGAGAAATATCACCCCTTTAAAGGAATCACTCTGGCCCTATATGTCTTATAATTAGGATGATCAAGTTAATTAACACACACACACATACACAATATACTCACACACATATTTATAAAGCTTTATAAATACATTCAAAAGTCATCAGTCCTCTGCTCTTCAAAAAAAAATTCCATAAAAAAAATCAAAATCTGTATTGAATCCTCCCTCATTTCCACTGAGATTCCCATTCTCTATCTCCATTCTCTTCTTGCCTTCCTGCATATTCCTATAACAATTTACTAACAACTACAGTATCTGTCCTCAGAAAAATACAAAGATTCTCAAGAAAATTAGCCAAAAGGAAAAAGAAGAAAGAGGAAAAGAATATAAAATTTCCTTTAGGTTTGCCACATGATCTTTATTAAAACCACCTGATTTCATTCCTGCCCTGCACATGAAAAGCTAGTGTTTATTTTCATGAATGATAACCAAGATCAGACCTCTCCCCAGAGCAATGGGATATTTGCCCAATGGCCTATTAAATACCATCACTCTCCCTTTTTAGAAAATGAGGAATGAAATTCATAAGCTCGCTGCTTCTAAAAAGAAGAGATCTCTAGTGGTCTTCAATTAAAGAAAGGCAATTCTTTCATTCTGAGGCGGCAATCCACTTGTGACAAGTTGAAGTTGAACTTTTACAATAAGTCAGAGGATGTTGAAATAAATAAATTCTTTTTCTAGGAGTTCAAACTAGCTTATTCTTCTCATGTGTCAAATGTAAATGTAATGTTATTTGATGTTTTTAAGCCAAGCATTCTTATCGTTGTTTTTGACCAATCAATCATGTGATTTCATTGATGTAGTGAATTCTTGGAAAGGAATTTCATATACAACTTCCACCAATAAAATGTGACTTTCTTGTTTTTTCTCATATCCTCAGCACTTGGCACAGTACTTGGCATTTAGATGCTTAACATATTGTTGATTAGTGAACTGATTGATTTACTAGCACTTTCTTAGCAACTTAGAATTTTAGTGGGTTGCCTTAGGCACTGGGAAGTATCTTCTCCAGAGTTAAACAAGCACTATGTGTCACATAAGATATGAAACCAAGTCTTCTGGGCTTTCAGAGAAACCTTTATTCCTCTAATAAATGTATCAAAACTACCATATTTAATTGAATATTGTGTCTATTAAAGTAGTTATCTTCAGGTGGCTTTATGGTTGTGAGTTAGTGTTGTCTTCTGCTTTCTAGAGCCCCCAAGTTGTGGTGACAAAACATACTGTTGCTTTCTAGAGCCCCCACGCCACAGTGATTAAAATATACTTTCCTAGAGGATCCATCCTCCTGAGGATGGTGGGAAAATGGAGTCCATTTATTTCAAGGATTTCCCCCTTTTTACACCCTCATACCCTTAAGTAACAAAAACACTGGGCATGCACCCAGTATATACTGTGCACATGGGACCACATAAACAACTTGCTATTTTATGTAGTTTACCACCTAGTATCACTGTTCCACCTGGTATCACTCTGCCTGGATCACCACACATGTTATCACCGTCCCCTGAGTTCTCAGGAAGGCCAAGAGTCTTTAGGGGAGATGGGGAGCCAAACCAGACATTGTTAGCAGGTTCCCTCTAGGCTGAAGGGCTTTATACCTCACCTAGAGTTTCCCTACTGACTGTGACCCTCTACTAGTTAGTTTATCCCCTCCTCTATAAAATTAACCCCTTCACAGAAAGGATACCTGAGAAAAGGAAAATCAGAGAATTCAAAGAAATGATCCAGATCCTTTAATCCTTTTACTGAGTTCTTTATCTGAATTTTGGGGTAGCACTGGGTTGGCAACCAGGAAGACTCATATTTGTGAATTAAAATTTGGCATCAGACACTTACTAGCAAGTCATTTAACCCTAGTTGTCTTAGTTTCCTCAACTGTAAAAATGAGATAGAGAAGGACATGATAAGTCACTATGCTATATTTGCCAAGAAATCCCCACCTGGGGTCATGGAGAATCAGATGTGATTGAACAACAACCTGAAATTTAGACTCCATTTCTACTCCTCCCCCCCAGCTCCAAAAAGTTAACTTTTTGCCTTAATTTACCAGGACCCAGGTCTCAGCACCATTTACTGTAGTATCCTTTCCATCACCTTTCTGTTTCTGTGTCTCTCATTCTTTTTTATTGTTTGTCTTTGTCTATCTCTCTTTTCTTAGGGTCTGTGCCTCTGTTTCTCTTTCCACATTATCTCTCTTCTGCCCCTGCCCACCTCTGACATTTCTGGAAGTAGAATTGGAAGGTAATTTGTCATTGGTTAGCAGAAAATTTAACAATCACTCTGGTGGCCTTTAAGAGACTAGGTTTACCCATCCAGGAGATAATCAGTAGATCCCAGGAAGGAAGTAGCTTTTTGGAATTTGTACCTCTATTGGAGGACAACAGGGAGTTAGTAAATTTCTTTATTCTGTCCTCCTCTCCCCTCCAATTGGCCATGATATTTTGCCACAGAGGTACAGGCTAAGTTGAAATGTCACATCAGTCAGTGGAAGAAAAAGCTTCAAGAAGCATGACACCCTTATAGCAGAGAAAAGGACAACAATGAATTCAAAGGACAATTAGACTTAGTAACTATGAAATGAGTTGTGGAGATGATTAGATATAGAAAGTCCAGCCGAGTGACCAGTAGTCAAAGTTACCTGCTGAGTTACATGCCAAAAGACAATAAGTGACAATCTTGATGGGGTACAGATGGATATCATGGGGGGAAAAAGGACAAAAGGGCGGGGAAAGGACATGGAGAAAAAAGGGGAAAAAAAGAACATTGAAAAAAAGGATAGTTCTGAGGTATGGAGTTGCCATGACCACATATGCCCATAACATGTGGGCCTTATTATCAGTGTATTCTAGATTTCTACCCAATTTTCCCACTGATACTATGTATATTGTAGACCAGAATGTTTCAGATCTGTGGAGAGAATATTATGTAACTACTATTCTTGCTATGCCATCTTAGAAAATGACTTTGATGTTATTCAATATGGACTTATGTCCAATATTTTATGAATCCTTTTAGGTTTTTTTTGTTAAAGATATTGAAGTGGTTTGCCATTATCTTCTCCAGTTCTTTTGTGCAGATGAGAAAACTGAGGTGAACAGGAGTTTAAAGAGGACTAGCACCTCTGGCATGAGGGCTTGCTAGATCCTTTTCAGAATTGGTCATTCATCTTTAGTGTCCACTTCTCATCCAACTCTCATCTGCGACTCTAAGAAGCCATAAGTGGCCATATCCTGATAAAGCCATCCCAATAAATCAGTTAAACCAAGTTAAGGATAACTAATAGACCTCAAAACTATCTCAGTGAATTAGGGAAATGTCTAACCTAAGCATGGCTGGCAGAATGGGTAGATGAGAAAAATTTGTTCACCAGCCAGAAAAGCAGCTAAAGCAGGTGTTGTGGAGCACTTAGAGCTTGTGAGGCATTAAACACACCGAGGTCATCTACAGTATAATGAGTCATCACTAGTTATCCTGACTTTTATCTTGCCACTGGACTGGAAGAGAGAATGAGGTTGATGAAAATATGTAACCTTGCTTTATTTAAATCTAATTCACACACAAGTCAAGATATCATCCCATGATGCTAGTTCTCTTTGAAAACTAAAGATCAACAACAAAAACAACTTGCTCAGAATCACATAGCTAGTAAATGTCTGAGGCCAGATTTGAGTTCAGGAAGATGTCTTTCTGTTTGAGGTCCAATCGTCTATGTGCTATGGTGCCATCTAGCTGCTCAGTAAATGTTTTTATTTTGAGCTAATTAAGTCTACTGGCTAAGGATTTAAAATAATTACACCAATGGGGGCTCGTGAGAAATAATTTTAGGAGTGTGGACCCATAGAGTACTCTACAACCTGAGAGTGGTTATACTTACAGGGAGCCAACTTGAAAATCTATGTATGTTTACTTAGGGGGATAGTTTAGAAGTGGTGCTGCACATTTATTTTTGCAATGTTATTGTTCAAAACATTTTTATATCACAATTCAAGAGCTTTCTGAAGATTGTACCTCATTCTATTGATTATTTTCAGTTGAGGGTTGGTGTAGCAAAACAGAAAGCTTTCTGGAGCTGTTTTAATCCATTAAAGAGTTTGGCGGGGAAAAAAAGAAATGCTCTATTGTTGCTATTGTTTGGTGGAGTTCAGGTAGAGATGATCTTATAATATATAACTATTCTTATATTTTATATTTAATATTATGTAGATTATTACACAAGGACAATAAATAATTGTTTTGTGTAGTAAAGTAAAAGTTTTAGGGTCTATGTCATCTTTTCTAAGCTCAATTATAAGTATACTAGATACAAATTCAATAGCAAAAAGGATATAAGAATTAAATGTACTTTATGTTGTTCTATGTACCTTTGATCTCTTTTAGGTCTCTATATTTTGGAAAAATATATGTGTATGTAGGTATATATTACACACACACACACACACACACACACACACATATATATATATATATATATAAACTCTTGTTGTTTGGAGATTACTGCCATTTGACATGGCAACTATTTTTTAAAACGTTATTCTTGAGGTGCAAGTTATTAATCAAAGTAACACCAGAATGATTTGTGGGAAACTTTGATCTGTGATAACATTATAGTTCTAATACAATATGTTGGTTTGAGTTTTCTAAGATATTTTGAGGAGTGTTTTAACTTTTGGAATTTGTCATCTAATACTCCATGAAAGGCAAAATTTTTTTAATCTAAAATTCTACCACTAGGTCATTTTTCCAGGTATTTGAAAGATGCTGGATTTTTATAATCTGTAGTAATGTATCACATAGCTTCTAGCATTTTTTTTTGCATAATCTGTATTGATAACTAAATTATGTTTCCTTAATTTTACCTTGTCTGTGATTTATGGTAGAAAAGACATCACCATCATAAGTCTTTTCCTTTCCCCAAACAAATGAGCATGACTCTACTCTTTTGGTCAGCACTTCTTTGTGAATGTATTTTTATCTGAATTCATGTGGATATTACATATGGGGTGTTTTGATTCTACTGCTGGATTTTAGTAGTTTCACAGGCTCTATTTAGAGATAAACTACCTTTAGTTACATTCAATGTCTCTTTCTTTAGTTACATTCAATATAACTTTCAAAAATCCAATTATATGTATCTGTTTTCAACCTTTATTATGATTCAGTGAAGAATTATTTCCATATCATTAAAAATATTCCTGTAGGTATTTGACCTTTTATCCTACATTGTTAAAATGTCCTTTTTTGATGAGGAAGTATTCTTCCTTTGTTGAATGCTGCTGTTGAATGATTGGCCCTTAATTTAATTAATATTGCATAGGTGTTTGTGATTATACTTGCCAAATTTATTGTGATTCATTTTCGTTATGCAAAGATAGATGGACAGATAGAGAGAGAGATAGACTGGTATTGAAGAAAAGTTAATTGCTTTAAATATTTTCTTTATTTTTATGTTTAATGCCAAGAAGTACTTTCCAAGATGTTCTTCCAATACTTGAATGTATTCCATCATGATATGCTATTTGAAATTTTTTTGTTTGATAATACTTGTCTGCAGGAGAAAAGTTTTGTTGAGTAATTATGACCCCTGGATTTAAATTCTATTACCTATTAAGAAATTTAATAGTCACAGAGTCTAAACAATAATAATAATAGATAACATCTATATAGCACTAACTATATGCTATCTATAATATAGCACTTACTGTGCTAAGTGCTTTATAATTATTATCTCATTTTATTTTCATAGCAACCCTGAGAGATAGATGTTATTTTTATCCCTGTTTTGCAGAGGAAGAAATAGAGGCAAAGAGAGGTTAAGTAACTTTCCCTATGTCACACAGCTAGTAAGTATCTGAGGCCATTTTTGACCAGGCCTAAGCACTCTATGCCTAATGAAATAACCATCTAATATGTTTTTCAGTGGAGCCCTATACCTTGAAAGCAACCATGTAATAAAGTACTTTGGTTTGACTTCCTTTTTAATTTGGAAGCCATATTTAGTTCTATTTCAGACAGATGATAATGGATTTAAGGATAGATGGAACTATAATGAGCCAAATTGTTTCCTTGAAGAGTGTCACATTTTATATCAATTGTTCTTGACATCATTGGGTTAGTGATACATTTGAAAAAGATGATAGTTTTCTACACAGATATCAAATATAGCAGCCTTCTCACTTTGCTTGGGCCTATTTCATATATTTGTAGTGCATGAATAAATCATGAGTGCAGAACTGAATGAAAAGTTTTGCAGTCATCAACAAACACAGAATATATGTTGCAGAAATTTTTTTAGCTTGTTGAATAATTGCCAAATTGTTAAGAGGTTGAATTTTAGAGTCCTGAGACTTTTTGGAATGTTCTTTTTGTTTCTTGGTCAATATATTTTTAGTTATGTTTATAGTTTTTTAGACAATGAATGATTTGTCTAAAGTACATAAGCATATAGTTGGTCTACAAGTGGAGAAGTTTTGAGTACTTTTTTTTTTTTTGATAATACATATGTTATATTCTTGTCAAGAAAGGTGAACTTAAATTTTGTCTGTGTCATATTTCTGGCAAAACAAGCTTGAAATTTTCCACATCCTTCTTTAGACATTCTCCCTCATTTCTGATTGTTTTGTTTCTGTAGCAAAATTTTTTGATTGATACTGAAATGTTTTGTTCTTTTTCTTGCTTTAAATAATGTCTTGTATCATCTTGCTTGTTGTTCATTTTTTTCAGTTATGTCTGACTCTTCATCACCCCCATTTGGGTATTCCAGTACCTTGGAAAAGGTATTAGAATAATTCATCATTTCCTTCTCTAAATAATTTTACAGATGAGGAAATTAAGGCAAACATGACTAAGTGACTTCTCTAGGATCATACCACTAAGAAGCATCTGGGGTCTGATTTGAACTCAGATTTTCCTGATGCCAGGCCTGGCATTCTATCTATTTGGCCACCTAGCTGCCCTTTGCATCATTTTAACTTTTCAATGTCTAAATAAAAGAATTTTTAAAAAATTATAACATTTATTTTCTGGATTGCAGTTTTCTTTACTTTAGTATTTAATAATTTTCTTTTCTGTGTATCAGGTAGATTAATGTACTTTTCCAGTGACTTTCTACAGATTGTTAATAGGTCTTTCAACTCACTTCTACCATAGTGATGCTTGATTTCTATTTTAAAGGTTATTCCTTGAGAGTTACACATTTTCTTTTTAAAAACAAAGCAAAACAAAAATGAAACAAATTATACATGCAACCCTATGTTATCTTGTAAATGTATTCACTTTGTAGGAACAGTTTCATCAAATTAGCTAGAATGTTAACCCAATCATAATTACCTAAGTTCAATTGTCAACATTTCAAAGTTCTTTTCAGGTCTTCATATGTAAGAGCTCAGTCTTTTTTGTACTTCATCCTGATTAAGTTTTCATTAAGTTCCTATCTCAACTCTTCCCTCTCACAACATATATAGACTAACTTTGGTTTTGAGGGGATAGCTATCATTGATATCATTGTTTGTGTTATCCTGCATCTATGACCATGGTTGTCACTTAATTGCTCATAGCTTCAATGTTCTCATTGTTAAATTGGGGATATGAACATCTCTGTATCTACCATAGAGAAGATTTCTGTAAAAATCCAAGAAGCTCATATAAGTGCATAACTTGACCAATTTTTAAGAGTGCTACTCATGTCAATACTTATTACATTACAATGATAGAAAATCTTCATTCACTGAAGAAACATCTGAACCTTGGAAATCAAATCTCTTCTCATTTGATTTATCTTCAAAAGTCACTTGAAAACAATTTTGTTGGTAATTAATAATGGTAATTCTAGTTTTTATCAAAAATTAATTTTGCCAAAAATGAGTTTTTGGTTTAATTATATTTGTTTTTGTTCCATGAAACTCTTTCCTGAACTTTAAAGGCAATGTCCTTTATATTATTGTTGTTTGTTTGTTTTTTTCCCAGTAGAAGCTGTGCCTTAGTGCAAACTTATTACTTAATTTTCACCCAACATTTAGACAAAAACTAGCATAGAAGCTAGGAGTATACCGATCAATTGATGCTGTGTGGCAACTGGTCATGATTCTAGACTCACTGACAAAGCCAGCTGAAGGAAGAATTCTACCTCCCTCTTGATATGAAAATGAGAACTATGGGAATGTGGTTTATCTAGTTCATTGAATACATAATGTCTTATCTATGGTTAAAATATTTCTCTGAGGGTTAAATTTATTCTACTAAAGGGTTTTAAATCAATTATTTTCATTACCTATTTCATCACTTCACTGAAAAATATTTATTAAGACTCTATATCTGTAAGTTCTCTGCTAGTTATGATCCAAAGCAAGATAATTAGATAGTCATGAAAATGTTGATCTGGGATTTCCCTGATCAATTAGATGAGCTTTTAATGCACTGATCTTTTGGAACATTTGATGAACATCTCCCTATAGTTAATGGGCATGCCCATTAACACTGTATTAAGGCCAGTCAATCAACCAGAATATTTAGATAAATATAATATACATGATATATAATATACATATATATCTTATTTCTTTCATTTAATATTTTCCAATTACTTGTAAAATTTTTAAGATTCATTTAAAATTTTTTTTGAGTTCCAAATTCTCTCCTATCTACCCTTCCCTCATCCCTTGAGAAGGCAAACAATATTACACAAATTATACATATATAGTCATACAAAACATATTTCCATATTTGCCATGTTGCAAAACACACAGACACACACACACACACACACACACACCAACACAGACACAGACACACACACACACACACACACACACACACACCAAGAAAAAAAAAGTTTTAAAAAAACATGCTTCATCAGTTCTATCTCTAGAGATAGCATTTTTTTCTTTATGGATCCTATGAACTGTTTTGGATCATTGTCTTGATCAGTGTAGCCAAGTCTTTCACAGTTGATCATTGTTAAAATATTGCTATTACTATGTACCATTTTCTCCTGTCATTTCACTTTGAGTAAATTTATTTAAGTCTTCCTGGGTTCTTCAGAAATCATCTTGCTTTTCATTTCTTATAGCCCAATAGTATTCCATTACCAAAATATATTACAACTTGTTTAACCATTTCCCAATTGATGAGATCCTCACAGATTCGAGTTCTTTGACACCACAGAAAAAGCTACTATAAATATTTTTAAATAAATAAATCCTTTTCCCTTTCCCCTTCTCTATATGATTGAAACCTCATCTAAGTTTTGCTGGATCAAAGGATCATGAACAGTTTTATAGCATTTGGCTATAGTTCTAAATTGTCCTTCAGAATGATTAGACTCCACTAGCATTTTTAAATGGCAATTATAAATCAGACATGTACCTATGGGGATATCACAGTAGCAAAAGCAATAGTTCCTGCTTTCAATATATTTGTGTGCAGATAAGATGTTTGCAGATATATTGGGAGTAGTTTCAGAATGAAGGCACTAAAATTAATGAGGACTGGGAAAGGCTTGTATAAAGTAGAACTTTAGTTGACACTTGGAAATGAGAAAGGATAATCCCTGACTACATCTAACTGAATTCCTTAGTTATATTCCACTCCTACCCATATGGGGCCCACATCTTTGCTTGTCTACTCTATAGATCAAATAATCTCTACCATTTAATAGTTTGCCAGTAAAGCTGCCTATAGCTAAAGAAATATGTAATGGACACACAGATACAGAAAATTTTCTGAAAATCAATCCAATAATCATATAAAATTTGTGAAGTTGACATTAATATGGAAATAAAAGGACATGTTTCATGGGATAATGAATAAAAAACTCATTGAACATTTATATGAAAAGTATGGAATTACTTTAGGAACATAGGTTTTCATCTAATCAGTCAGAGAAGGCTTCATGGAAGAGGTGATATTTCAGGAGCTACTTGAATTGTGGAAGTACAGTGATAATATTTATTAAATTTCAATGGATGAATTTAAACTAGCCCAATCCTCTCAGGGGATTTTCAACAATTATAGTGAAAGAGGGAAAATGACCAAAATATGAAAGAAATAAATGTATATCACACTACATCAGTCGATTTAGAAAGAGTGTGAATGTTTCAATTAATAGTTATAGTGATATTTTCTTTTATAATAGTAAGACCATACTTTTCTAAAACATTTCAAATAGGGTACTCATTTCTGACATACTATATGAAATGCTTCTTCATTAAAAAGCAGGGTATAACTACTTTTTTAAAAGTAAGATTAAATTCTGTCAGGAAGCATGGAAGATTTGTTTGTACAAGCATGTGTACATGCCACATATATGTACATACACACAAACATGTGCACATACACATATTCATTCTCAGCTACAATGACTTACTATGTACCCACTGTAATTTGGGAGTACAGATAGACTGTCCTATTCAAATATGAAACAAGAACTTCCCCTTCTTCTTTCCACTTTTCTACTAAATCAATGATTGCCTTAGGAGAATAGAAGAAATTCCTGAGGCACATTGCTTTGCTTGTCAAAGAATTTCCCTTCCTCTCTCATTTTTTTAATTGCACTGTGTTTTTGTTATGCCAACTTTCCCTCAGAGTAGAAGCCTGGGCTCCTCAACTTTGGGAGAAAGGAAGGCCTAACCCCTATCAATGCAGAAGCAGAATCTCTTCTTCACACTCAGAGTTTGTCCTGTGAAATTGGGCAGACCATTAAGCAGCATGTAAATTGTCTTCCCCTCTGATTTTTACTCCCAGGAGGAGAAAAGCAGGAAAAAAAAAAAAAAAGTATGAAGAATAATTTCCATGCTTGGCTTACTGAGTTTCTAAAATGTGCCTAGGGCTGTTTCAGAGAGAAATCTGTGCATTCAGGTTGCATAGAGACCTGCATGTCAGTTTATTTGGAAAAGAAATTTATATGTGATATTTGTAGTAGTTGTTGTTTTAGGTGCAGAATGATACCATAAAATCTGTCTAAAGTAGCTCATTATGTTGCAGGTTTTGTAATACTGTGGGTCAAATGATGCTTTACATTTCCCTTCTCTTTCTCAACTCTCTCCCCCATCATCCAGCCACATATGGTAATTTGTAGTGCTTCCCCACTCTATGGCATGAATATTAACCTCTGTGTGATTCTGGTCCCAGAATGTAAGCAACTAATGGGGTCCTACTCAATTAGTGAAAATCAAAATTGAAGATAAGTCTCTGCGTGTGTGTGTGTGTGTGTGTGTGTGTGTGTGTGTGTAATTGAGGTTAATCCCCTTCTTTAGATATTCACATTTTCTGCAATGAAGAAATAAAAGGGTAGGGAAAAGATGCTCAGAAGAGAGAATCAAAGAAGAAATTGGAGGAAGGCAAGTATCATATAGAAGAGCAGATAGAATAAGAGAGAGAAAAGTCATTATGTCCTGACTTTTTTTCTACATTTTATGCATTACAGGATATATTTATAAATAAACATATTCAATATATTACCTGGATATATCACTATTTTTCCAAAGTCAACAACACAATATGTTAGTTCTATCAATGATTTTTTTTCATAATTTAGTTTTATATATATATATATATTTATACATAATATTTGAAATTTAATGATCATGAAATTTCAAAACAATTAAGTAAAAAATAGTTGCTATGTCCAACACTGTGAAACATTCCACACATTTAATCCTACCTTTCTCCAATATAAAGTTTTCTTTTATTCTTTTTCTTTTTTTTGTCCCTAGTGCCGAGCATATTATAGGAATTTAATTAAAGTTTATTAATTCATCGAAAAAGGGAAATATTTTTCTCTAGGGTTAAATTAGTCATTATAATTGCACAGTGTTTTGCTTTTTTGTTTGTTTGTTTACATTATTGTAGATGTTTTGCATGTTGCTTTCTTGATGTTGCTTACTTTATTGGGCAACAATTCACACTAGTGTTCTTATGTTTCTCTGAGTAGCTTATATTTCTTGGTTTTTACAGTATAAAAATTATACTCATAAACCATGATTTGTTTAGTCATTCCTAAATTGACAGATACTTACTTTCTTATTAGTTGTTGTTGTTGTTTTACTACCACTGCTCCTTAATATTTCATTATATATTGAACCATTCTTTCTACCTTTTGATTCCTTGGACTATTAAGCAGTGAGTTAAGACAAACAAATTTGCAGCTTACCTTTCATCTTTGGGTTCTTCTAGCTTAAAACTGCCCTTGAAAGATTCCAGGAACCTCTGAATCCATTGTCATTCTCTGAAGGTAATTTTCCTCTTGATCCTGGTTTCAGTTTCTGGTTGAGAATCCCTGCAATACAGTCTAAAGACAAAAACTGTCTTGCATTTGGGAGAACTGCTTATTAGTTATGAATGTTAAGTAATTTATTGAATGATACTAGATGGCATAATTGAATGATATGAGTTGGTATAATTAGGTAGTATAATTAGAAGATAATAAGATTATAGCTTAAGTACAACCTAAAATGATGGCTAGTTGTGGCTTGATGGGGAAAATATTGAGTTACTTGTCTTATGGTCAAGATTTAAATGGGGCAGTTTTAAGGAGGAAAGTTTAGGAGCTGTTGGGAGTAAGCAATATTTTGATTATTTCCCTAACTTTTGAGATGATAACTGAGAGAGTGATTATTCTTATTTACAACTTCTTTAAAAATGTCCCTTTTGTGACACTGCCAGTGACCAAAGACTGAGCTATATGGGTCATTAGCTTTTACCATTTATGATCTTCTTTAGTTATATATGTATATGTATACACACACACACACACACACGCACACATATGAGTAGGGCAGAAATAGCCAGACGATTAAGGGGTTAGTTGTATTGTTTTTGTCAACTTAGATAATTTGGATGCTTATATATTTTAAGTCAAACAGTTTCATGAATAATAGTCTATATGCCACATAAATCCTCATGACGAAATCAGTTTTAAAAAAAAGACAATTCAGCATCAATAACATTAAGAGTTTTCATGACCCAAAGTGACATCTATAGCTATGCAAATATTCACTATAGTTACAAACCAAATCAAAGAACAATTGGTTACATCAGTCATTCAAGTTACACACCTGTATGCACAGATAGCAATCAACATCACGAGCGTCATCTTTGAAAGCTGAGAACAAGAGTGATATATAAAACCTGAATGAACAAAACCTGCAAGTCTGCCTTCCCAAACAAGTATAGCCCTTTTGTCATCAATACCTCAGACATAAATATTTACTTGTGAATATTGGCATTGATTTATTGATTTTGGATAGTTTTGACTATTTTGGAAGTCATTTGCTAGATAATCAGACCTGAAAACAGATAAGAATTTACCATTCACTAGTTTCCTTGATTCAAATAGCTATTAATAAGCTACCTGGAATCAAAGAAAAATTTTTGTTATTTATATTCAGTATTAAAGTCTTCAGTTCTCTCTCTCTCTCTCTCTCTCTCTCTCTCTCTCTCTCTCTCTCTCTCTCTCCCCCCATGTCTCTTTCTGTCTTTTTATTTCTGTCTTTCAGACTCTGTATCTCTGTGTGTTTCTCTATTGTTTTCTCTCTCTCTGTAGCTTTTCCTTTCTTTTCTTTTTTTTTTTATTTTGTAGTAGCTTCCCCGCCCCCAAATACATGCAAAGATAATTTTTAACATTCACTCTTGCAAAACCTTTTGTTCCATATTTTTCTTCCTCCTTCCCCCCTCCCCTCGATAGCAAATACTTTAATATAGGTTGAATACGTGTAATTCTTCTAAACATGTTTCCACGATTATCATGATGTACAAGAAAAATCAGACAAAAAAGGAAAACAAGCAAAAGAAAAAAAAAAGTAAACAAACAGCAACAACAAAAAGTAAAAATATTATATTATGATCCACATTCAGTCCCAATAGTTTTCTCTTTGGATGCAGATGGCTCTATCCATTACAAGTTTACTGGAATTGGCCTCATTATTGAAAAGAGCCAAGTCCATCACAGTTGATCATCGCATAACCTTGTTGTTGCTGTGTACAATGGTTTTTTGTTGTTGTTGTTGTTCATGTCTGTCTCTCCATGGCTTTCTGAAGTCATCCTGCTGATCATTTCTTATAAAACAATAATATAACATTACATTCATATAACTTATTTAGCCATTCCCCAACTGATAGGCATTCACTCAGTTTCCAATTCCTTGCCATTACAAAAAGGGATTAGCTTTTTCTTTGTCTCTCTCACATATGTTTATTTTATCCAACAAGTATCTTATAGTTCAATGCTGAAATAATATGAAGCAAAGTAAATGCTAGTCTTAAAAAGAAATGGTCTTATGGAGTTTCACAATTGATTACTCCTTTAATTTCTGGTAGAGGAAAATGGATAGCACCTGAAAATTCATACATTTTTAAGAAATGTATGTTTTCTGTTTTCTGATCTTGAAGGGAGTGCCAACGGGAGTGCTAGTGAGTAGATTGGTAGGTAACATAAAAGGGAATGTATTCCACAATACAGTTGAGACTAATTAGGATTCATGTTTGAGACCATATTTGAATTTAGGAAGATGAGTCTTGCCTAGGCATTGCACTCTGTACACTGTGCCTTCTAGCTACAATTCTTTTATCTTTAGGGGAGTACTTTCAAGCACAAGTAAAGAGTCCTTTGGCAAGATAAGCCAATTCATAATTTTTTAGTAAGTAGAATCAGAAGTTTCTCCCTCTCATTCCCACCTTTTCTCTATTTACCCTTAAAGGACAGGAAGTTGTGCACAACTATCTCCATGAAGTCATAAAATACTAGGGAGAGATAAATTTACCTATATTAATAGAGGAATATTGAAAAGGAAGGTAAGAGACCTCGAAGATAAACTTTGTGTATTTTCTCACTTTCTCATTCTTAAAGTCTATCTGACTATATAGAATAGTCCCATATGCCAATAGAGACCAATGCTTTTCCCTGGTGATCATGGTGAACCTATGTGTATTTGGGGCTAATTTGAAGAGAAGGAAAGTAGAAATATACTAGCATAATGAAAAATTCTGGAATTGTCTCTGTATACTTTTGAGTTTACTTCCTATGTGATCTTGGAGAACTCATCCTCCCCAGAATTGTTTGCTCCTATATAAAATAAGGGCATTTGACTAGATGGTCCCTATAGTACCCTCTAGCTCCAAATTTGTGATTGTGTGAAAAGTACATGGAAAGCTAAATATGGGGAACTAAAAATTCATGTTTTTTTATGTTTTCCCCCCTAAAAGTTAGATTCAATTTAATATCTTAATTTATTCTTCTCAGAGAAAGTCAGGTATGATTAATATTAGTGGGCCACTTACATGTACGGAAAAATCAGAGGCAATGTTTTTGCTCATGTGCTATTCTTTACTGGTGCCTAATTATGATACTTAAATTGAATTTTTAAAAAATGTAATACTTTCAGATCTTCACACAGAGAAGCTAATTTAAGACAGAGATGGGCATACATATGTAAAATAGCATGATAGACTATAAAGGGCCTCTTTATGCTCATTCTTTCAGCAGGAAATAAAATTGTTCCTGTGGTTTCTGGGGTGATCAGTGATGGGCAGTTGAAATAGCAGCTGATGTCTTCCTAAGCTATCCAGGAAGGATGCTTTCATTATTGAAAAAGCAATCATTCAGCTTGTGTGCTGTAAAACAATATGGAATTATGTGAACTAAAGAGGTTCCAACAGTCCAACCCCATAAACAATTTAATTAAAGAACAAACAAATCCTGAGAAGACTGTTTAAATAAATCTATTGTGTGTGTATATCAGAGACAGAGACAGAGAGAAAGAGAGAGAGAGAGAGAGAGAGAGAGAGAGAGAGAGAAAGAGAGAGAGAAATTTTCCATGATCATTTAAATCATATTGGTATGATTCTCACTGAGCCAGGAGAGGATAGTTGCACTTGTGACCTCATGCTATGGTTCAGAAAACTACACTGTTCATGTATAAATAAAAACCAACAAGCATAATCATTCTGTGGGTGGTATTGGTTTGTCATCCATATTCCAGCTCATGCTTTTCCTACTGGATGCATTTACACACTCATTATTGAAGAGGCTGACTCATTATTGAAAAGTGTTAACAGGGTTTGGCTAGGTGGCTTTAGTGCCATGGTTTCCTCCCATGTGATTAGAGTAGCTTTGTGTAGCACTAACTAAATAACTAGGCTCCTGAATTGAATTAGGCCTAAATGATTTCAATAGAGAAACATATATGGGAAGCAATATGGTTCAGTACAGAGATCCCTTGAAGTGGGAGTTAGGAAAGCTGAATTTAAGCTTTAAAGCTCTATTACTAACTTGCTATTATTACCTTGGACATGTTATGCCTCATCCTTGAATTTCAGTTTCTGGGTTTGTGCAAGGAAGTAATTGGGCCAATGATATCCTTTCCTGCTCTTCAGATTCTTATCCATGTGAAGTCAGGGGAGCAGAAGAGGCATTTGGTTTTTTCTGTGGGCTATCATGAAGTAGTATGGCATCACATTTGCCCTTAGTTTGATATCTTCCTGTCAGTGCAGTCAGTTCAAAGGTGAATCAGAAGCACAATAGTATTCATCAATATTCATTAAGATGCTATTAGGTTCAAGGTATTATATAGGCATTGTGAACACAAAGAAAAATTAACTCCCTACCCTTAAAGAGGTAGTTAGTAACATACTATTCCTGCATGACCCTCTTTCCCATGTTTTTCTAAAGTGATATATGTACAAGGAAACAATTTGATAGGGTAGACCTAAAAATATATTATGTGTATGTATAGAAACACAATATATACATAATATAAACACATATGTATATAAATACATTTCCAGGTCTATATATTTATACACACATATATATAGGTATGTAAGAACAGATATATACATGCCTAAATATACAGTGTACCTGTATGTATATATATAATATATGCACACATACATATAAATACATTCGTTTATAACGTTTCCCTTCTCTCAAGACTTTTTTCACCTGAGAACTGAAAAAAAAAAAGAATGCATGGATGCAAAAACATTTATTAAGCACCTAAAGATTCCATTGACTGTGCTAAGCACCTTGGATGCAAATCAAAAAGGATAGTTTCTCAACAATACTATATGATGATCAGTTGTGATGGACGTGGCCCTCTTCAACAATGAGATGAACCAAATCAGTTCCAATAGAGCAGTAATGAATTGTACCAGCTACACCCAGGGAAAGAACTCTGGGAGATGATTATGAACCACTACCTAGAATTCCCAATCCCTCTATTTTTGTCCGCCTGCATTTTTGATTTCCTTCACAGGCTAATTGTATACTATTTCAAAGTCCGACTCTTTCTACAGCAAAATAATTATTTGGACATGTATACATATATAGTATTTAACTTATATTTTAACATATTTAACATGTATTGGTCAACTTGACATCTGGCAGAAAGGGTGGGGGGAAGGAGGGAAAAAGTTGGAACAAAAGGATTTGCAACTGTCAATGTTGAAAAATTACCTATGCATATATTTGTAAATAAAAAGCTATAAGAAAAAAAGAAAAGAAAAAAAAAAAAAGAAAAGGGTAGTTTCTGTCACCAAGGAATTTGCCTTCTAATAAGTAGAGACAAAGTATAGGAGAATAGGAAGGAGAGATTTAGTCTGGAAAAGCAAGAGAAATAAAACAATGGAGAAAAATGGAGGAAAAAGACAATCAGCTATTTCCACTAGTGGATAGTTGTATTGATTTGATTTTTTGTCTCAGAGAAAGAGGAAGAAACAGAGAGATACGAGGGGAACACACTCATAACTGGCAGGGAAGATGATAACATGTCCAAAGTAAACATATTTGAACTTTTGTCTGGCGTCTACTAGATAGAAACATTGAGTTAGGTAATTGTGGGCCAGCTCTGCAGTCCAGAGCAGAGTTCTAAACTTGCAAGAGTTAACATGGTCTGTGGAGAGATGGTCCAGAAGGTTCTATTCCAGGTGTGAAAAGGGGACTTCAGCAGGAAAAATGGCAAGATGTCATGGAATGATAAACAAAATTTAAATGACTGTACTACTCTACCTTTCCTTTCCTTGGATTATTAAAGAAAAAAACTGAGAAATAGAAGTATATATAGCATGGTTTTACACACATACACACACACACACACACACATGCACACACATATATTTGTGTCTGATGGTGGCCATCTCTAGCATGGGAATCAAGAAAGAATAAAAAGTGGGGGGGAAAGGAAAGTTAATTTTATATTTAAAAGGAATAGCAAGTTGAATATAATAGATTCATAACTTCATATCAAAAAAAAAACCTATGAAAAGGTTTTTTTTTAATCATGCACACTATCTAAAGTCTTCTTCTTTCAAGTCTTCTTTCACTGCCTCATTCAAACCTGAATATATGACATCTGAGGAAAAACCTAATTAAGTTTAGAAAAGTTTGCCATCACACTATAGAGTAAAAAAAAAAATTTTCCCCATACAAAATAATAAAATATATATATTAGTTTGTATGGGATAATTATATACATTGACAGAGAGACTATTTATAAAGACAAAATTACACAATCCTGAGATGCTAAAAAAATCTTTTGTATCAGACCATTCCATTTATGACAAACCAATTTCTTCAGTATTCACTATTTGAGAATCAGTTTATCTTTCCCATTCTTTATCTAATACTACAGATGAAATCAACTATCTTTGAGACTTTGAATTTTCATTTGCAAATTGAGAAGAATGCAAAGAAAGCTTGTGAGTCTTTCTTAATTTAAAAAATGAAAATATATATTTTTTTTATAAGATAGATTTTGGGCTGGAAGGGATTTTGGGGGCCATTTATTCCAATTTTCCAATTCTCAAGATGAAGAAATGAAGCAAAGAGATGTAAAGGATATGCTGAAGATCACATAGGCACCAAGTCTCAGAGGAAGGATTTGAACCAAGCCTTCCTACTCCAAAGCCAATAATCCTTTCACCATTACAAGCTGCCTCCTTTGATGTGGTTAGTGGCAGTGCAGAGTTATAGGAAGCCCCTCTGGTCAATGCAGGTCCAATGTGAAAATAATTCACGAACCCTAAAAGTTTGAATGGCAAAAGAGAAGCTTATTCTGTTGGCACTGAGAAGCCAGCTTTTCCAGGAAGGAACACTTCTTAGTGATAAGGTCTTGGGAGAGAAATAACAAGAGGTTATTATCACTAGGAAGAAGGTTTTTTCACAGCAGGGAGGAATCCTGGTAGGCAGCTGAGAGGTCCCTTGGCAAAGCATAATTCCTACTTTGGACTTCTGAAAAGAATTTAAGTTTAAAATTGTCTTTTACAGGAAATCTGAGACTGGGTTTCTTTTGAATGAGATTCCTTCAAAGTTGTCACTGCCCCCAGGCCTATATTTCCAGTTGAATGAGACCACTTAAGTTATATCAGGTCCAGACACCAGTTGAATGAGACCACTTAAATTCCAGCTAAGTAGGGTGTAATCTTGGGCTAATCTTAATGAAACCACTTAACTGCCCTGAAGGATGGGTCTCTGTCAGAGGAGAGTTTCTCAGAGTTCACCCTCATGGCTTCCCACCCAAAGTCAGGGAGGGCAATTTCAGGGTTCCCTTCCCTCACCCTCATGAGGCCAAACTCAGTTGGGTAGTTAGGGATCTCATGTAGGAGGACTACAATATACCATACCTAGTTAAATTTTTAAAAATCGTCAAACAACAACAAAAGCACAAATGTCAAGAAGACATCACTATCTCTAGTGGATTCATACTATTACCCCTCTTGGATCTATGATTCAAAGACAAAATGTCCCTAAATCAGAATAGGGCTTTGTACCATTTAACTGGATTGCAAAACACATTTGAAACTTTATGTTGGAAATGTTTGTGAAAATATTGCATAAAAATAACATTTGCAATACTTGGTCAAATAACATAATCTGGGATTAGGTCAAGTAAAAACTTCCTATGCTATTGGGGTAAGACCTTTTCTTGATATAGCATCTGACTTGTCTTGTTTCACATCTGCTTTCTATTCCTTTAAATTTTGCAACTCAAATAAAAATTGGTCTTACAGGAAATACACCAAATTAAGAAGGAAAGTAATATAGTAAATGTAAAGACTCTTGTCTCTATTAGACTAAATATTCCATTTTCAACACTTTTGGCAAAATGATAAATGTTCAGTATCAGAAAAAGCATAATAGGCTAATGGGAACAGCCCAGAAACTAAAACTGAATAGACAAAGTTACAAGTAGTTAGTTTTATTTATGCATTTTGGAGTTTCCTTTCCCATCAGTGTTTTTTTTTTTCAGCTATTATTCTGAAAGTACTTGATTTCTGCACCTGCTTGACATTAAAGGTTACTAAGTCCAATACAAAATAAAACAAAAACCAAATTTGTCTTTCTTTTCTTTACTCTTGTTTCTTCTCTTCTGTTTTCCTCCCTCCCTCCTTCTTTCCTTCCTTCCTTCCTTCCTTCCTTCCTTCCTTCCTTGCTTCCTTCCTTCCTTCCTTCCTTCCTTCCTTCCTTCCTTCGGCTCTCTCCCATCCCACTATGATGTAACTAGATTCTTCTTCAATCTTATTCCACATAACCTAGGGGAAAAAATGAAAGAAGCTTAATTCCTTAAAATTTGAATACAAAAAACTACAAAAAAAAAAAAGTAAATCAAGAGTTATTTTCAAAAGACTACTTAAACTAGAGTTCAAATATACTAACTTTAATTTTATGAAATGATCAGGTTTAGGGCTTTGTATTCCTAATGAAAGAAATGGACTTTGTCCCTGTAAAAGTTGTTAAAGCACTTTAACACTGGGTTTTGTGCATGTTCAAATCACCTAACATGAAGGTACTAATATGGGAGAGGCCAAGGACAAGCTTCTGAAAAAAGACTTTCTGCATTCCTTTGTCATATGGGTAGGAACATGCTCTTTTGATTGGCTTATGGACAGAACAGGTTGTATTTTTAAAACTGCCAAATTAGGACTGTCACTTTCCTTTGGCAACCAGATGGATGAAAGTCCTATTGACCTACAGCATGGGTGCCTTGAACTCAAAGGGTTGGGAGGAACGGCCACCTTCTTTATTTCCTTTTAATCCTTGTGGCCCCAAGAAATAGACCTGAGGATTTTGTTCTGGTTTGTTTTGTTTGTCCTTTTCAGTTTTAGGCACAGGCAGTAAAATCCCTACTGGATTTGGACTCAAGCCATGGTGACCTTGGAAGCAGAATTCCATAGTAATTATTGCTGCCAGGCTGGCAAGGAAATCTTAAGAAGGCAGGGTTCCTGTCAGTTGGGTAGAAATGAGGCTTTGGACTTGGAGCTTGATGAAATTGTGTTACATAGGAGCTGAACTAATTTGTAAATCAAATTTCCTTGTCCTCTTTAGAGACTAGGTAGTACAAGTGTGTAGGGGTTATTCTCCCCTAGGTTTTGGGAGGGATATTTATATATTTGTTCTAGTTAAAAGTCTGAAGTAAATATTCTTTTGTAAAACATAACCCAATGTTTAGTGGTCAAATGAAACTGGGGTTCAAGGAACCACCTCAAATAGAAGAAACAAAATAGGTGGAAAGTAGGGACAATGGCAGAGATCCTAAATCACCTCCAACCTCTCTAATGGTATTGCTGAACTCTGGGGAAGCGAGGAAATGTGACCACTTGACCTTCAGACAGTAAGGACCAGAGTAGTGACTGTAATGCATACATACTTTCACACACACATATTATACATACATATATGCATGAGCATACAGTTATATATGTATATATATTAAATATAACTATTAGCATATATATGAAATGATGTTTATATAAAGATATAAATGAATATATAGAAAGGTATATTTGTACATGTGCATATATACATACATGTATATCCAA